>NC_065579.1:139323818-139638997 GCF_024542745.1 Macaca thibetana thibetana | reverse complement strand
TCTAAAATGTCACGTAAATAGAATCATACTGTCTTAAAATTTTTTATTTCTATTTTTGTAAATTAAAAAAATTGTTTAGAAAATTATTTTGAATCATACAGTCTTTTATATTTGGCTTAGATTTTTAAGCTGTGTGTGTGTGTGTGTGTGTGTGTGTGTATGTGTGTGTGTGTGTGTGTAGAAGAAATATATCAGTGAGGTAAAACATTTAAGTGGTTCCAAAGGGTAAACAGAACTATTCATCTAACCCCATCTGATTCCTTCAGGAGCAAACACCATCTTGTTTTTGTGTGTACTTTCAGAAACACAGAAGGATGTAAATATAACTAAGAAATAAGACACTCATCACAGGCCGGGTGTGGTGGCTCACGCCTGTAATCCCAGCACTTTGGGAGGCCAAGGCAGGCGGATCACCTGAGGTCCGGAGTTTGAGACCAGCCTGACCAGCATGGAGAAACCCTGTCTCTACTAAAAATAAAAAATTAGCCAGGTATGGTGGTACATGCCTGAAATCCCAGCTACTCAGGAGGCTAAGGCAGGAGAATCCCTTGAACCCAGGAGGCAGAGATTGTGGTGAGCAGAAATCGCACCATTGCATTCTTGCCTGAGCAACAAGAGCAAAACTCCATCTCAGAAAAAGAAAACAATGAAATAGACATCCATCACATACACATATGTTTATTCTAGTCACACTTTCCTCTTCTGATTTAATATACTCTGGAGATCAGTTCACATGAGCTCCTATAGAACTATGCATTCTTCCCTCAAAGGCTCCATGGTACAGACGTGCTAGAGCTGAGTTAGCCACTCCTCTGATGGATTTAGATTTATTGACAGTATTTTGCTAATGCAAACCATGAATTGAAAGTTATAGTGGTTTTTTTTGTTTGTTTGTTTTTGTTTTGTTTTGTTTTTTTGAAGTTGGGAGGCTCCTAAGAATCAGAATGGTAATCAGAAAACCTTGACCTTCCTTCATGGTTTGTAATCGCCTGATGGGGTCTTCCTGCCCACTGCCCAGACAAAACCAACTCATTGAGACTGTGGCATTGCAATAAAGAGCTTAACTGACGTGAGGCTGGCCATGCCACCTGGGAGACGGAGCTGCTACTCAAATCACTCTCCCTGAAAATGTGGAGGCTGGGGTTTCACCAGGGTAGTTTGGTGGGCGGGGGCTATAGGAATGGGTGCTGCTGACTGGCTGGGGATGCAGTCACAGGGCTGTGGGAAAGGCTCCTTGTTCAATGAATCTGCTGCCGGGTGGGGCCACAGGACTGGTTGAGCCAACAGTCGAGGGTCCAGGTGGGACCATCCGGTTGTCAGAAATGCAAAAACCTGAAAGGATTTCTGGTTGAAATGAAAGGGTTGCATTTCAAAAGGCCAGTCTTAGGTTCTATAATAGTGAACTGGAAAAGTTGCAAATCTTGTGATCTCTGGAATAATGACTGGTAACCATTTAACTGAATTTTGAGCAGAATTCAGGTGGCCTTTCATTAGTTGGCTCCAGGGGTGGTGGGAACCAAGTGGGCAAGACAGCTGAGGCTCGGCCACACACACAGAAAGCACCGACCCTGTGTGGAATGACAGATGCTAGGACAAATGCGGAGACCTGGTGTGACAGGCGTGGGAACAGCAGTGCCATGGTGATGTCTAATGGATAATTGTCAGCAAGTGCTGTCGGCCCTACTTTCAAGGGATGCCCAGGAGCCAGCCATTCCCCCCACCCCTACTGCCACCCCTCTGGTCCTGCCTGGATCCTTGCAGTGGCCCCTCTGGGCTCCCTCCCTCTGCCCACCCACCCCTGGGTCCCTGGCCCACCCAGCATCCAGAGGGCTCCAGGTCCCCATTGCACTCCTCCTCTGCTCAGAAGAGGCTCCCCTGCCGAAGTAAAGGGCAGAGTACTCCAGGGCCCTGTGCGAACTCCTGCTTCCTTGACCTCTGAGTCCTCACCTCCTCTTACCCTCCCCCGGCTGCCCATCAGCCACACCATCCTCCTCGCCATTTCCCACTATGAGCCAAGCACCTACGGACCTCCTGGCCTTTGCACTGGCTAAGGCCCCGGACCCGGCTGGCTCTTCCCAGATGCGGACACAACTCACTTGCCCACTTCCTTTAAGCCTTTGCTTCCACTCTATCTAACACGCCAACACCACCCACCCACCCCAGCTCGATCTTTCTCCTAAGCATATTTCCAGTTGAACATACAACATATGATCTCTATTTACCACCATTATTGTCTGGTTTTCCTCACTGAAATCGGAATCCTGAAGACAGGAATTTTCTTGTTTTGTGCACTGTGGTAACTGCTCAGCAACTCGAACAGTGCCGGGCACATGGAGTAGAAGCTCAATAAGTATTTATTGAATAAATGAATGAATAGTGTTTGCTGAAAGAACCTTCACACTCGGGAATATTTTAAGTGTTGCTGCAATTCCCGACCAGCAAGATGCAGAGGAAAACCTTGAGAAGAGGACCCAGAGAAGGAAACCACAGTGTTTACAACCAGCATCCGAAAGAGCGAAAATGCCAGCTCAGACCTGGAGCCTGGTCACGGAGGACAAAGGTCCTGACAAGGACTGTACCATGCAGAGGTCACTACCTGCTACCTGGGGTATGAGACTCTCCTTGATTCAACAATATTCAATGAGACAGTCAACCTGATTCCTAAAAGGAGAGGCCAAGGCAAGGTGGTCTAGCCAGCCAGTAGGATTGAGTGACAAGCACAGAGCCATGCCAGAATTAGAGGCCACGCAGGAGGTTCCACAAATGCACCTCCTAAGTGCTTGGTGCTGAGACCACAAAGCCAAAGAAATGAGGCTTCTTGGTTTGATTGCAGACTCAGCAAAAATGAACCTAAGCCTGCTCCTCATGGCTGGGTCGTGTCCTAGGGAGGTACCAGCATTCAGCTTGGCCTGCTTCAGTATATAGTTTTTATCCCTGTGTGTGTTCTGTTGGGACTCTGTACATTTAGACATCTGTGCAGGGGGACTCGTGAGGAGACCAGTCTCCCTGGCAGGCCTAGATGTAGCGTAGCCTGAGGCAGGAGGGGAATACAGGTGGAGCTGGATGTTCTTTCAGCCTCCCTGGCAGAGATCAAGGTCAGCTTGGCCAAACTTCTGCCGTGGCTGGCTCTTATGTGGGGGAGGGAGGCAGTCCCCAGAGCAGGAATGCCTTCCCTGGGGCTCCTTTCCTTGCAGGGGAAAAGCCAGCCATCCTCCCCTCCATGTCTCCCTCAGTAAAGCCTGTGAGTGAGCTGGGGAATCCATGCCCCAGGGGCAAACCTCTGGGCTCTGGCTTAGCCCCACCCCGGGGAAACATTCACAGCCCCTGGTAAGAGAGCCCTGCTGCAGGAAGACTCCAGGGCAGGGCCCAGCTGCCGGGTCCTGGGCTGTCGGTGACAGTACTGACAGTACCCCAGGCTCCAAACTCCTCTGGGCCTGGGGGCAATTCCCTTCCTTGGTTACAACAGATTCCCACCCCACCCCACCCTACCGCCCGGGCCTGGGCAGGGAGGCACAGGGAGGTGGCAGGAGAGGGGAAGCAGGGGCCAGACAGGAGAAAGAGATGATGCCCTGGGCCAGATGGTCACCGCACCTGCTGAAGTGAGAAACTCTGGCTTCTCCCAGTATAAACTTCAGGATCCCCAAAATTGGACCAGCAAATAAACTTAGTGACAGTCACACCAGCCTTCTGGAAACTCACAGTAGGCGTCCACTGCCCCTGTGGGTCCCCAGGACCCCTCTGCCTGTGGCCTCAGGGACCTAGTACTGCACTTCCAATGCTCTGCAGACACACCTCGGGCTTGAACCCCATCTCACTGATTCCACAAATACTGATCTGTGGCCTACTGGGTGCGAGGCCTCTGTGGCTGTGGGGGAGGCAAGGTCCCTGCTCCAGTGGGAGTGACAGGTATAAAACAGGATGACTACAGAACCTGGGAAGGGGGACAAAGCAGAGTACTGGGAAGTGGGTGGGCACAGGGCAGCCTGGGATGATGGGGGAAACAGCAAATCTTTGCCATCTGTTCCTGGCCAGATATAACTGGAGATGCTACCTGATCTCTCTTCAGCCTCAGTTTCCTCACCTGGACAGTGGAGCTGGAGCCACCCCCACTGCCAGACCCCACTCTCTGGGCTGCCTCTAAGAAGCCCGCCCTGCTCAGGCCTGCTCCCTGCCTCCATGGTTGTCAGTCCCTCCTGAGAATGGCCCCATAAAAGGAGGCCGCTGGCTGTAGAGGGAGATGAACGACCCAAGGTTGCCCGGCCTGTGCCTAGGGCCCCATGGCTCCTGAGGCCCGGCCTCGGTGAACCCTGGAAGGGGCTTTCTCTGTGGGTTTTGCCCTGGTGCCTGGAGCCCCTTCCCTATGGACACCTCTCAGCATGATTAACACAGGCAGGTGGGACCTGAAGGGGCCATTGGTCCTTCTGAAAATCCTCACCAGTCAGTGTGAGTGTGGGGAGACCATGCACAACGTGTGGGACTCTGCCCTGTACCCGCTCAAAGCCTCAGCCCTTCAGAGTCACTGGTAATGATTCGCTGCAGGTGGGGTCACTCTGATTCTTCTCTGAGGTCTCTTTTCCTTTCATTTGTTCTGAGAAACTGAGAGGATCACATGACTGCATGCCACCTAAACTAGGCTGTGCACAGCCCACGTTCTGTGCAAGGAGGGCGCAAAGCAGTAGTGTCTGTGACCCACCTGCCACCTTTCCAATGCTACTACAAGATTTGCAAGAAACAGTCATTTATCAGAAACTATCTTTATTAAAAAAGATAAAATAGAGCAGGGCAGGGGAGAAGTGCTGCAGGCTCCCGTGTTGCTGAGCACACAGCAGCATGGGCATCTCGTCACGCTCCTCCCCAAAGCCATTGGTGTCCACTGTCAATGTTCTTGGACCTCAGGGCCTTTGTCCTCTCCAATCTAAATGGACTCTCTCAGGTGTTTTGCAAAAAAAACAACAACAACAGCAACAAAAAACATTCTCATTGACTCTAGTCACCCTGCTGTGCACTAGATGTCAAAACCTCTTCCTCCTGTCCAGACTTTGGTCCTTTGACCGACAACCCCCCCGTTCCCTCCCTCTGCCACTCTCCTGCCCCTGGTCACCATCCATCTACTCAGTACTACTATGGGGTCAACTTTTTTAGATCAACACTTCTGGGACATCATGTGGAACTGGTCTCTGAGGTGGTGGAGATGCTAAGTAGCGGGATTTCCTTATTCCACGGTGCACACATCTATCTAATCCTCACATTGTACCCCATGAATGAATACAAGCATGATTTGCCAAAAAAAAGAAATAAGAATTGAAAGGTGCATTGTCTGGCAGCCCTGCGGCAGCCCCAGTTTCTTTCTTTCTTTTTTTTTTTTTTTTTTTGAGATGGCGCCTCATTCTGTCCCCCAGGCTGGAGTGCAGTGTAATCTCAGCTCACTGCAAGCTCCGCCTCCCGGGTTCACACCATTCTCCTGCCTCAGCTACCCGAGTAGCTGGGACTACAGGCACCCGCCACCACGCCCGGCTAATTTTTTGTATGTTTAGTAAAGATAGGGTTTCACCATGTTAGCAAGGATGGTCTCGATCTCTTGACCTCGTGATTCGCCTGTCTCAGCCTCCCAGAGTGCTGGGATTACAGGCATGAGCCATCGCGCCTGGCCACAGCAGCCCCAGTTTCTTGTTGGCAAGGCTGACATCACAGCCTCGGGCTGCCCAGCTTGGACAACACTGGCTTCCTGCGATGGTTTTCGCTGGGCCAGGGACGTTTCTGGGTCTCTGCCACTGCTGCTGGTGGTGTGGGTGGAGGGAGAGCCCACAGGGTCATGCTGGGGGGCTTTGCTAAAACTGTCTGGCATCCTCTGCAGGCTGGCAGGGGCACTGGCGGGAACAGTGGTCTTCTGCTGAATGCTGAATATGGGACATGCTGGCTCGCTGTGAGCCTGCTTCGGTGAGAGGGAAGGTGGAAACTTCAGTGGATAGAGAAGGACAGGTGGGAACCCCAGGAGGAAGGGACCATGGTCTGATGGTGGACTGCTTCTTTTGTTTGTTCTAAAAGGAGGTAGGTGGCCACAGGATAGTGAAATGCTATTTATTTGATTGGCACAGAGATGTTCTTATCTGGAATCCCATGGCCACCATGAAGCTGGGTGGTTTGAGGTTCGGGTGGTCCAGTAGCGGCTCTTTGTATGTTGTCAGTGGCATCTCCTGGCCACAGTTCACCCATCAGTCCCTCAAAACTTGTTTCAGTAGGGGCCACTCCCTGGGGTCTAGTGTTAGTAACTTTTGAATGAGTCTTTCAAGTTGAAGGGGGAAAAGAATGGTGGGGCATGGTAGCTTCCTGTGAGAATTTTATTCTTGAGGTCCATCGTGTTCCCTGAATAGAAGGGCAGGGCCCCGGCCACCATACGGTAGAGGAGGACGCCGAGGCCCCATATGTCTATGGCAGGGCTCTGGTACCCCCAGCCCAGGAAGAGTTCTGAGCAGGAATGGTGGGCTTCTGCCCTCACTTCTCGCCCTTCTTGGGCAGTCAAAAATTAAAAGTGGGAACAGCCGGCTCCCTTTGAGCTCTCTTTGGTTCCACGGGGAAGGTGGACTTTGTCAGATGGGGAAGAACAGGTGGGACCCCCAGGAGGAAGGGACTGTGCTCCAATGATGGAGCGCCTCCTCCTCTGCACTTCTCCTGTACCCCAGGATTAGGTACGAGGCCATGGGATAATCATATGTGTATTTTTTGTGGGGGGAATATTGATTCCGAGATGTGTGATGCTTGGAATCCCATGGCCACCATAACCAGGGTTATAGGGGACACAGGTGTCCAGGGTCTCTGTATGGTGTCAGCGGTGTCTTCTGGCCGGCACTGACCCAGGGGTCCCACATCAGCTGGTTTAGTGGGGGTTGCTCCCTGGGGTGGAGGGTGAGGACTTGTTTTACTAGTGTTTCCAGTGGAAACGAAGAAATAGGTGGGGAGTCATACTGTCACATAGCCTGAGGTGGGAAGGGACCACAGGTGGGGCTGGATGTTCTTTCAGCCTCCCTGGCAGAGATCACAGACAGAGTGGTCAGCTTGGCCAAGCTTCTGAGGGCTGGCTCTGATGTAGGGGAGGGAGGCAGTCCCCAGAGCAGGAGTGCCTTCCCTGGGGCTCATATCCTTGCAGGGGAAAAGCCAGTCATCCTCCCCTCAGAGCCTCCTTCACTGCAGCCAGTGGGGGGCGAGTGACCTGGGGGATCCATGCCCCAGGGGCTAACCTCTGGGCTCTGGCTTAGCCCCACCCCGGGGAAACATTCACAGCCCCTCCGGAAGAGAGCCTTGCTGCGGGAAGACTCTAGGGGAGGGTCCAGCTGGGAGAGTCCTGGGCTGTTGGTGGCAGTACCCCAGGCTCCAAACTCTCTGGGACTGGGGGCAATTCCCTTCCCTGGGTACAAGAGATTCCCAGCCCGCCCTGCCCTACTGCCCGCCCCGCGGGGAAGTGGCCCAGGAGAGGTATCCTGGTGACTCGAGTCGGGGTCAGCCTGGGTAGCATGGCCCCCGGGAGGCAGACAGGGCGAACGGGGCAGGCCCCAGGCTCCAGAGCAGCTGCTGACAGGCTGTCAGGCGGCGTCGGGTCTCCATGGAGACGGGGGCGGGGCCAGGAGGCGGTGAGCAGCGGCGGGCGGGGCTTTTAACGGTCATCGGCCGGGCCCAGCCTGGACAAAAAACACACAGCCCGGCCTGGGAGACGCAGCTCTGCGGGCGGCCGGGGCTGCCTCCTTCCAGGTGCTGCTGCCCCAACACAGGCGGGCACCCTCTGCGGGTCCCGCGGCGCCCGGCCCGCTCAGCGCCTCCAGAGGCCTCAGCTGAGGGTAACCCCCCGCAGCTGGGGGTCACTCCTCTGAGCCCCCGGATCTTCCCATGGGTCCTTTGGAGGCCTGGGTTTTGGAGTTTGTCCTTCCTAAGTGCCGCCCTCCGGGCGCGGCTGCTGCAGGACCACAGAGGACCGAGTGCGGCCGCGTCCCCTGAGGGGCCCCCCTCCTCCAGCTTCAAGGGCACAGGAGAGAGGCGACCCAAGCCACAGAGCCGCAGAGCTGCCAGGAGCTGACCCTCTGGGTGGGGAGAGGACACTAACTCGCGTCCTCTCCACTTCTCAAGGCTCCTTCTCACTTTCAGTGAACGGCTCCCAGCACCTCAGGGGCCTTCCTGTTTCATTGATGTCAACAAGCGATCATTGATCACCTCTGGTGTGCAGGGACAGAGAAGACAGACAACGCTGGCCCCCGGGTGGGCGAGGGAGTCTAGTCTATCAGTGAAGAAAACTCCCCATAGAGGTGGGGACTAGGAAGGAGACACCAGAAACAGTGAGGGTGGAAGATGGGGGTGACCCTATTGCAGATGGGGTGTTCAGGGAGGGTTTCTCTGAGGGGGTGACATTCACTAGATCTACCAAGGGATGGTCAGGGCCTGTGAAAGTCTTTTAAGAGAGGGAATGGCAGTGTCCAGTTGACCATTTCAGGGATGGGAATTAGGGCAGCAGGGTGAGGGGTGTGAGCCTGGCAGGCAGGGCCCAGACACCATGTGATGGGTGCAGGGGTGGGACCTACGAAGGCTCTGAAAAAGGCCTGGGCCTCAGAAGATGGGGAAGCAAGAAGACACATTTGGAGGCCTTCACAACCTTCACAGGCCAGAATTCGGTTTAGGTTTCAGAAGGGGGCTGGGTCCCTCATGCTCTTCTTGAGCCGAAAGGGCTCCATCCAGCTCCTTGGGCTCTTCCCACACAGACATGGTTCTGGGGCCCCCGCTACACAGACACCCTTCTGATGGTTGTCCTCTGCAGCCAGGCAGGGGGCATGGGCCGACCCGCCCCTTCCTTTGCCAAGTGGACAGATGAAGGGAGCCTGTGAGGGCAGGATTGCTGGATGGGAAATTGGACTTGGAGTGTAATCCAAACGCCCCACGGGCCCCGCCACTTCTCTGGAGCTCGGCTTCAAGAAAACTGGGACAAGGGATGGCAAGACCAGCTCTCAAGACCCTTGCCCCTCCACCCCGTAATGCTTTTAGATGGTTCTCAGGGGCCACCTTTTTCAGGAAGAATTCTCGGGTTATAGGAAAGTAAAGGGAGGAATCGTGCTTTGAATGGCACTTTGATCAGGCTCTAGACTAGGTGTTGGTTTGAAGCGATTTGCTTTTCCTCCCGCCTCATCCCCCTTCACAAAACCTGAGTCCTAGGGAGGGCGGGAGTGAGATTCCTGTTTCTAGATTTTCATCATTCCGTATTGCACAGGAGGAGGTCTGGGGAAAAAGGGGACACATACTAGCAAGTGTATAGAAGATTTATACGCACTAGGTTCTGGAGCAGTTGCTGACATCTGGTCTAGCGGCCATGGAGACGGGGGCGGAGCCAGGTGGCAGTGACGCAGAAGGGGGCGTGGCTCCCAACGGCCTCGCCCAGCCTGGGCAGAGTCGGAGCCGGGACTGGGAGGCAGAGCCAGAGACCCGCAGGCACAGCCGAACCCCTGCGAGCTTGCCCAGTAGGGAGCTCAGGATCCCCAAGATTGAACAGGCAAATAAGATTAGTGACAGTCCCACCAGCCTTCCCGAGAGTCACGGTAGGCGTCCACGGCCCCTGCGGATCCCTAGGCCTGCTCTATCAGGCGACCTTGGGGACGGACCCAAGGCTGCACTTCCAATGCTCTGCAGACACACCTCGGGCTTGAATCCCAGGGTCTCACTGATTCCACAGATATTGACTGAGGGCCTCCTGGGTGCCAGGACTGTGTGGCTCTCAGGGAGGCAAGGTCCTTGTTCCAGTAGGGGTGACAGGTGTAAAACAGGACGACTTAAGAACCTGAGAATGGGGACAAAGCAGAGTACTGGGAAGTGGCTGGGTGGGTGTGGGGCAGCCTGGGACGGGGTAAACAGCAAACCTTTGCCTTCTGTTCCTGGCCAGATTTCACTGGAGATGCTACCTGATCTCTCTTCAGCTCAGTTTCCTCACCTGGACAGTGGAGCTGAACCCACCCCCCACTATCTGAGCCTGCTCTCTGGGCTGTCTTTAGGGAACCCGACCTGCTCAGGCCTGCTCCCCACCCTCCATGGCTGTCAGTCCCCCAGGAGAAGAATGTCTGCCATATGGAGGCTGCTGGTAGCAAAGGATGATGAACAAGCCAAGGTTGCCCGGCCTGCATGCTGGCCCAGGTGGATACTTGAAGGGAGTTTCTCTGTTTGTGGGCTTTTGCCTTGGTGCCCTTCCCTATAGTCCCTTGACCCAGCCCAGCTCAATGGGCTGGAAGCCCTGGCTTCTGAAGAGGAGATGTCAAGCTCTAGCACAGGTCACAGCCAGAAACAATTCTGGCCTTGTCCAGTGATAGTAAAAGTCAGGCCTGGGAAGGTGCCCTCTCACAGGACGGCACTTCCAGAGGGGGCACAGCAGCAAGGTGGAGGGACAGACTCTGACGGGCCCTTGGGGAGCTCAAGCAGAACCCACAGGGGCCCTCTTTCTGGGGTACAAACTGGCATTGGGTGGCAGGAGATCCAGTATTGACACCTGAGGGACCTTCACCCCCAATGTGGATTTAAAGGACAGCAGCTTACTGGGGAGACAAGGGGCTCCACAACACTCCCACCCTATCCTGAGACTGCTTCTTGCTACCTGGTCCTGCTCTTTATTGGGGAAGGAGAATCTTATCTGACTGGGGGAACTCCAGGACCGACCCTGGCCGCCATTAGTAGTGGGTACCACATGTTCAAGGTTGGCACACTGAGATGCCGGCCATGCACAAAATGGGGCCTTCTGGACCTACCTCAGTCTCCTTAGGAACCCACAAGGAAGCTCCCTGATGGGTGCTGATGGGCATCTACACCCATAGAGTCACTGCCTGACATAGAAAGACCAGGTTCCTGGGAAGCTGGAACCTGCCTTATGAAAGCCCCATTCGAAAGCCCCATTCCTACCACCCGCTCCATCCCTCGGGGCTGCTGCTGTCTTGCCATCAACCCTCCCGACACCCAGGATGCTTGCCTCACCCAGAAGCACTCCTCTGTCAGGGCTCTGAGGGGTAGCGCTTCGTGCTGCTGTTATCAAAAGGGGAAACCATCGAAGCACAAAGGCCAATGCCACACTAGACAGCCAGGAGCCCAGCAGCACAAGTGGCCCCCTAAGGCGTTTTGGGGACCACACCCCCACCACTCTGACCCCAGCACAGTCTGGTTCCCAGGGCTTCAGGGTCCTCCTGGAGATCTCTCAGCGTCCCACAGGCAGACGGGACCTGAGGGGGTCGCTGGTCCTTCTGAAAATGTTCACCAGGCAGTATGAATGTAGGGAGGCCATGCACAATGTGAGACTCTGTCCTGCACCTGCTCAGAGCCTCAGCCCTTCAGAGTCACTAATAATGATTTACTGTGGGTGGGCTCACCCTGATACTTCTCTGAGGTCTCTTTCTGTTTTTCTGAGTAACTGAGAGGATCACTTGACTGCATGCCACCTCAACTAGGGTGTGCACAGCCCTTATTTTGTGCAGGGAGGGCACAAAGCAGCAGAGTGTCTGTGACCTATTTGCCGCCTAATGCTACTACAAGATTTGCAAGAACTGGTAATGGTTACTGGTAATCAGTAACCATTTTTATTTGAAAAGATAAAATAGAGCTTTGCAGGAAAGTACTGCAGGCTCCCACGTTGCTAGGCTCCCACGTTGCTGGGCAGACGGCAGCCTGGGCGTCTCACCCGGCTCCTCCCTACAGCCATTGGCACACACTGTCAGGTTTCAATGTTCTTGGACCCCAGAGCCTTCATCCTCTCCAATCTAAATGCAGAGAAACACTTGACATGGATTCTTTCAGGTGTTTTGCAAAATGCAAGACATTCTCATTGACTCTGGTCACTCTGCTGTGCACTAGATGTCAAAATCTCTTCCTCCTCCCTGAGACTTTGGTCCTTTAACTGACAACCCCCCCATTCCCTCCCTCTGCCGCTCTCTGGCCCCTGATCACCATCAATATACTTGATACTTCTATGGGGTCAACTTTTTTAGATCAATACTTCTGAGACTTCACGTGGAATTGGTCTCTTGGTCTCTCCGAGGTGGTGGAGATGCTAAGTAGCGGGATTTCCTTATTCCACAGTGCACACATTTATCCAATCCTCACATTGTACCCCGTGAATGAATACAAGCATGATTTGCCAAATGAAACAATACAATAAAGACAGAAGAAATATAGTAAAATGCAGGAATTGTGGCTTGACCATCCCAATGACTTGATTTTTGTCTTCAGTCATGCAACTATGTTGGGGCAATATTATTCCTCATTTTCTTTGGTGGACACAGGCAAAAACATTTTAATAGTATGCAAAGACATCTATCTCCTGGCAGCCCTGCGGCAGCCCCAGCTTCTTGCCGACAAGGCTGACGTCACAGCCTCAGGCTTCTCAGCTTAGACGACGCTGGTTTCCTGGGATGGTTTTCGGTGGATCAAGGACGTTTCTAAGACTTCACCACTGTTGCTGGTGCTCTGGGTGGAAGGGGAGACAACAGTGTCATGCTGGGGGCTTCATTAAAACTTCCTGGCTGGCCGGGCGCGGTGGCTCAAGCCTGTAATCCCAGCACTTTGGGAGGCCGAGACGGGCGGATCACGAGGTCAGGAGATTGAGACCATCCTGGCTAACACGGTGAAACCCCGTCTCTACTAAAAAATACAAAAAACTAGCCGGGCGAGGTGGCGGGCGCCTGTAGTCCCAGCTACTAGGGAGGCTGAGGCAGGAGAATGGCGTAAACCCGGGAGGCGGAGCTTGCAGTGAGCCGAGATCCGGCCGCTGCACTCCAGCCTGGGCAACAGAGCGAGACTCCGTCTCAAAAAAAAAAAAAAAAAAAAAAAAACTTCCTGGCTTCCCCGATCTGGCTTCCTCTGCAGGCTGGCAAGTGTACTGGCAAGAATGGCAGTCTTCTGCCCAGACATCTGGCCTTCCTCGACAGGCTGAACGTTAAACGTCTGACAAGCTGGCTCCCTATGAGCCCGCATCCGTGGGAGAGGGAAGGTGGAAAGTTCAGTGGATGGGGAAGGACAGGTGAGAACCCCAGGAGGAAGGGAACGTTCTCTGATGGTGGAGCACTTCCTCTCTTGTTTTGTGTGCTCTAAAATGAGGTAGGTGGCCACTGCAGAGTTGAATTTTCTTTCTACCACTGCCACAGAGATGTTTTCGGCCTGGAATCCCATGGCCACCAAAAGCTGCGTTGTTTTGGGATTCAGGTGGTCCAGGATTTGTTCTTCATATGTTGTCAGAGGAAACTCCTGACCACTGTTCACCCACTGGTCCCTCATCACTTCTAGTGTGGTCTGCTCCCTGGGGTCTACTGCTGATAGTTTTTTAATGAGGCTTTTAAGACCTCAGGAAAAGTAGACTGGGGAAAAATAGCTTCCACTTTAAATTTTTGCTGAGAGGACCCTAACACTGCATGAGCAGAAGGGCAGAACCCCGGCCACTATGTGGTATAAAATTACTCTGAGGCTCCGAATATCCAAGGTGGGGCATTGGTAGCCCTGGCCTAGGAATGGGGCCATGTAGGGGTAGGTGCCACAAAGGGCTGTCAGCTTCTGCCTGTCATGGAATGTGGTACCAAAGCCAAAGTCGGTGATCTTAATGTTACCATCCTCATCAAGAATGATGATTTCCGGGTTCAGGTCTCTCTCTATGTGAAATTTATTTGCTATGACACTACTGCATGGCTGATGGAATCTGCCTGAATATGGTCCAGGCCTCCTCCTCCCTCGTGAGGCCATGGCGGTCTATCGGTTGTGCGAGTCTCCTCCTCTTGCATACTCAGTTACTAAATAAATAACTGGTGTCGGGGGTGTCAATCACTTGATACAATTGTACAATATTGAAGTGGCAGAGAGACTTTAAAATACTCTCTGTGGAGAGTGATGCCGGGGGAGCCAGCCTTGGGAATGATTTTGATGGCCATTTGGGTCCCAATCAGCACATGATTCGCCAGTTGGACCTCACTGAATGTGCCACGGCCGATGGTGTCTAGGATTTTACAGTTCTGGAGCTCCTGGTCAGGTGTGGTGGCCGATCCCTACTGCATAGTGCCACCTCTCTACACTGACTATAAAACTACTCTTAAGTGTAGTGACCATGCTAATACTGACCCCACCGACTTGATTTTTGTCTTTAGCTGTGCAACTATGTTGGGGTCATCTTATTCCTCCTTTTCAGTGGTGGACACAGGCAAAAACATTTTAATAGAATGGAAATGCATCTGCTGGCAGCCCTGCAGCAGTCACAGCCTTCTTATTGGCAAGGCTGAAGTCAAAGCCTTGGGCAGCCCAGCTTGAATGACGCTGGCTTCCTGGGACGGTTGTTGCTGTGTCAGGGACATTTCTGGGTCTCCACCACTGCTACTGGTGCTCTGGGTGGAGAAGGCCACAGGGTGTTGCTGGGGGGCTCGTTGATCCAGGGATGTTTCTGGGTCTCCACCACGGCTGCTGGTGCTCTGGGTGGAGGGCGAGGTCACAGGGTCATGCTGGGGAAGTGGTGAGCCACAGGTTTCTGGGTCTGCACCACTTTTGCTGTTGCTCTGGGTAGAGGGGGAGGCCACAGGGTCATACTGGGCAGCTTGTTGAGCCTGGGACATTTCTGCGTCTCCACTGCTGCTGCTGGTGCTCTGGGTGGAGGGGGAGGCCACAGGGTCATGCTGCGGGGCTTGTTGAGCCAGCGAGGTTTCTGGGTCTGAACCACTGCTGCTGGTGCTCTGGGTGGAGGGGGAAGCCAAAGGGTCGTGCTGAGGGACTTGATTAAAGCTCTCTGGCTTCCTCTGTAGGCTGGCAGGTGCACTGGCCAGAAAGGGGCTCTTCTGCTTAATGCTATGAGCCTGCTTCAGCAGGAGAAAGGTGCTGGAAACTTCAGTGGATAGAGGAAAAAAGTTGTGAACCCCAGGAGGGTCTCTGGTCTGATAGTGGACGGCTTCTTTCATTTTGTTTGTTCCAAAATAAGGTAGGTGGCCACAGGATAACTGAATTTTTCTTTGATTGCCATGGAGATGTTCTCAGCCTGGAATCCCATGGCCACCAAAAGCCTGGTTGTTTTGGGGTTCAGATGTTCCAGGATTTGTTCTTTATATGTTGTCAGAGGCAACTCCTGGCCACGGTTCACCCATGGGTCCTTCATAACTTCTTCTAGTGTGGTCTGCTTCCTGGGGTCTACTGTTAATAGTTTTTTATGAAGGCTTTTAAGACCTCTGGAAATGTATACTGGGGGAAAATATCTTCCATTTTAAATTTTTTCCGTGAGGACAGCAAGGCTGCCTGAGTGGAGGGGCGAAACCCTGGCCACCATGTGATGTAACGTTACTCCAAGGCTCCAAACATCCATAGAGGGGCATTGGCAGCCCTGGCCCAGGAACAGTTCCGGGGCCATGTAGGGGTAGGTGCTACAAAGGGCTGTCAGCCTCTGTCCTTCATTGAACGTAGTATGGAAGACGAAGTCTGCCATCTTAATGTTACTGTCCTCATCGAGTACGATGTTTTCTGGCTTCAAGCCTCTCTCTATGGGCAATTTTTTTGCTGTGGCAGTACTGCATGGCCGACAGAACCTGCCTGAACATGGTCCAGACCTCCTCCTCCCTCGTGAGGTGGTGGTGGTGTATCAGTTGTGCGGGTCTCCTCCTCTTGCACACTCTGTTACTAAACAAACTGGTGTTGGGGGTGTCAATCAGTTGATATATTTGTACAATACTAAAGTGATGGAGAGACTTCAAAATACTTCACTCTCTCTCTCTGGAGAGTGAAGCCGTGGGAGCTAGCCTTGGGGATAATTTTGATGGCCATTTGGGTCCCAGTCAGCACGTGATGGGCCAGTTGGATGTCACTGAATGTGCCACAACCGATGGTGTCCAGGATTTCACAATTCTGGAGCTCCCAGTCCAGTGGGGTGGAGGCCGATCCCTTCTCCAAGGTGCCACCTCCCTACACTGACTATAAAACTACCCTAGCAGTACTGACTAAGCTAACAATAATGACCCCACTGACTTGATTTTTGTCTTCAGCCATCAAACTATGTTGGGGTCATCTTATTCCTCCTTTTTGGTGGTGGACACAGGCAAAAACATTTTAATAGAATAGAAATGCACCTCTTGTCAGCTCTGTGGCAGCCTCACCTTCTTACTGGCGAGGCTGACATCAAAGCCTCGGGCTGCCCAGCCTGAAAAACGCTGGCTTCCTGAAATGGTTGTTGCTGTCAGGGAAATTTCTGGATCTCCGCCACTGCTACTGGTGCTGGTGCTCTGGGTGGAGAAGGCCACAGGATGATGCTGGGGGGCTTGTTGAGCCAGGGAAGTTTCTGGGTCTCCACTGCTGCTGCTGCTGCTCTGGGTGGAGGGGGAGGCCACAGGGTCATGCTGGGGGGCTTGGTGAGCCAGGAAGGTTTGTGGGTCTCCACCACTGCTGCTGGAGCTCTGGACAGAGGAGGCCACAGCGTCATACTAAAAGGATTGGAGAACCAGGGAGGTTTTTGGTTCTGCACCACTGCTGCCGGTGCTCTGGGTGGAGGGAAAGGCCACAGGGTCATGCTGGGAAGCTTGTTGGGCCAGGGACATTTCTGGGTCACCACCACTGCTGCCGGTGCTCTGGGTGGAAGGGGAGGCCATGGGGTCATGCTGGGGGGCTTGATTGAAGCTCTCTGGCTTCCTCTGCAGGCCGGCAGGTGCACTGGCCAGAAAGGGGCTCTTCTGCTGAATGCTATGAGCCAGCTTCAGTAAGAGAAAAAAGGTGAAAACTTCAATGGATAGAGAAAAAAAGTTGGGAACCCCAAAAGGAAGGGACTGTGGTCGGATAGTAAACTGCCTCTTTCGTTTTGTTTGTTCCAAAATAAGGTAGGCCATGAGAAAACTGAATAATTCTTAGATTGCTACAGAGATGTTCTCAGCCTGGAATCCCATGGCCACCAAGAGCTAAATTGTTTTGGGGTTTAAGTAGTCCAGGAATTGTTCTTCATATGTTGTCAGAGGCAACTCCTGGCCACTGTTTACCCACGGGTCCCTCTTAACTTTTTCTAGTCCTGTCTGCTCCCTGGGGTCTACTCTTAATAGTTTATTATTGAGGCTTTTGAGACCTCTGGAAAAGTATACTGGGGAAAAATATCTTCCATTTTAACGTTTTGCTGTGAAGATCCTAGCGCTGAGTAAGCAGAAGGGCAGAGTTTTGCCGACCATGTGACATAACGTTACATCGAGGCTCCAAATGTCCATGGCGGGGCACTGGTAGCCCGGGCCCAGGAAGAATTCTGGGACCATGCAGGGGTAGGTGCCACAAAGGGCTGTCAGCTTCTGTTCCTCATGGAATGTGGTACTGAAGCCAAAGTCCGTGATCTTTTTTTTTTTTTTTCTTTGAGACGGAGTCTCGCTCTGTCGCCCAGGTTGGAGTGCGGTGGCGTGATCTCGGCTGACTGCAAGCTCCGCCTCCCGGGTTCACGCCATTCTCCTGCCTCAGCCTCCCGAGTAGCTGGGACTACAGACACCTGCCACCTCGCCCGGCTAGTTTTTTTGTATTTTTTAGTAGAGACGGGGTTTCACCGTGTTAGCCAGGATGGTCTCGATCTCCTGACCTCGTGATCCACCCGTCTCAGCCTCCCAAAGTGCTAGGATTACAGGCTTGAGCCACCGTGCCCGGCCTCAAAGTCCGTGATCTTAATGTTACCGTCCTCATCAAGAACAGTGATTTCCGGGTTCAGGTCTCTATGTGAAATTTATTTGCTATAGCACTACTGCATGGCCGACAGAATCGGCCTGAATGTGGTCCAGGCTTTCTCCCTCATGAGGCCGTGGTAGTGTATCGGTTGTGCAGGTCTCCTCCTCTTGCATACTTCATTACTAAATAAATAACTCATGACAGAGGTGTCAATCAGTTGATGTAATTGTACAATACTTAAGTGACAGAGAGACTTCAAAATACTTCTCTCTCTAGAGAGTGATGCTGGGGGAGCCAGCCTTGGGGATGATTTTGTGGCCACCTGGGTCCCAGTCAGCATGTGATGGGCCAGTTGGACCTCACTGAACTTGCCACAGCCGATGGTGTCCAGAATTCTACAATTCTGGAGCTCCTGGTCAGGTGTGGAGGCCGATCCCTGCTGCATGGTGCCACCTCTCTATACTGACTATAAAACTACTCTAAGTCTACTGACTATGCTAACAGTACCGATCTCACCCACTTGATTTTTCCCTTAAGCCATGCAACTATGTGGGGGTCATCTAATTCCTCCTCTTCTGTGGTGGACACAGGCAAAAACACTTCAATAGAATGGAAGTGCATCTCCTGGCACCCCCAGCTTCTTGTTGGCGAGACTGATTTGTCAAAGCCTCAGGCTGCCCAGCATGGATGACACTGGCTTCCTGGGACGGTTGTTGCTGTGTCAGGGACATTTCTGGGTCTCCATCACTGCTACTGGTGCTCTGGGTGGAGAAGGCCACAGGGTGATGCTCTGGGGCTTCTGGAGCCAGGGACATTTCTGGGTCTTCACCACTGCTGCTGGTGCTCTGGGTGGAGGGGGAAGCCACAGGGTCATGCTGGGGAACTTGATTAAAGCTCTCTGGCTTTCTCTGTAGGCTGGCAGGTGCACTGGCCAGTAAGAGGCTATTCTGCTCAATGCCGTGAGCCTGCTTTAGCAGGAGAAGGGTAGTGGAAACTTCTATGGATAGAGGAAAAATGTTGTGAACCCCAGAAGGAAGGATCTGTGGTCTGATAGTGGACTGCTTTGTTCGTTTATTCCAAAATAAGGTTGGTGGCTATGGGATAATTGAATAATTTTTGTTGATTGTCACGGAGATGTTCTCAGCCTGCAATCCCAAGGCCACCAAGAGCTGGGTTGTTTTGTGGTTCGGATATTCCAGGATTTGTTCTTCATTTGTGGTCAAAGGCAAATCCTGGCCACTGTTCACCCACGGGTCCCTCATAACTTCTTCGAGTGTGGTCTGCTCCCTGTGGTCTACTGCTAATAGATTTTAAATGAGGCTTTTAAGACCTTGGGAAAAGTAGACTGGGGAAAAATAGCTTCCATTTTTAATTTCTGAAATGAGGACCCTAACGCTGTGTGAGTAGGGCAGAACCCTGGCCACCATGTGATGCAACGTTACGCTGAGGCTCCAAACATTCATGGTAGGGCATTGATAGCCCTGGCCCAGGAAGAGTTCCGGGGTTTCTTGTTGGCAAGTCTGACGTCATAGCCTCAGGCTGCCCAGCTTGAATGATGCTGGCTTCCTGGGATGGTTGCTGCTGTGTCAGAGAAATTTCTGGGTCTCCACCACTGCTACTGGTGCTCTGGATGAGGGAGAAGGCCACAGGTAGGCCGGGCACAGTGGTTCATGCCTGTAATCCCAGCACGTTGGGAGGCCGAGGCAGGTGGATCACCTGAGGTCCAGAGTTCGAGACCAGCCTGACCAACATGGAGAAACCTCCTCTCTACTGAAAATACAAAATTAGCCGGGCGTGGTGGCGCGTGCTTATAATCCCAGCTACTCAGGAGGCTGAGGCAGGAGAATCGCTTGAACCCGGGAGGCGGAGGTTGTGGTGAGCCGAGATTGCGCCATTGCACTCCAGCCTGGGCAACAAGAGTGAAACTCCCTCTCAAAAAACAAAAAACAACAACAACAACAACAACAACAAAAACAAGAAGGCCACAGGCTGATACTGGAAGGCTTGTTGAGCCAGGGAGGTTTCTGGGTCTGCACCACTGCTGCTGGTGCTCTGTGTGGAGGGGGAAGCCACAGGGTCATGCTGGGGGGCTTGTTGAGTCAGGGACATTTCTGGGTACATCCAGTTGTGCAGGTCTGTCTCCTCCTCTTGCACACTTTGTTACTAAATAACAGGGTGATGCTCAGGGTCTTGTTGAGCAAGGGACGTTTCTGGGTCTTCACCACTGCTGCTGTTGCTCTGGGTGGAGGGGAAGGCCACAGGGTCTTTATGTATTTAAGCATAAAGGCAAGGCTTGGCGCGGTGGCTCATGCCTGTCATCCTAATACTTTGCGAAGCTGAGGAGGGTGGACTGCTTGATCCCAGGAGTTCAAGACCAGCCTGGGTAACATGGCAAAACCTCATCTCTATAGAAAATACAAAAATTAGCCAGCTATGGTGGTACATGCCTGTGGTCCCAGCTACTTGGAAGCTGGGGTGGAAGGATCACCTGAGCCTGGGAGATCAAGGCAGGAATAAGCCAAGATCACATCACTATACTCTAGCCTGGGTGAGAAAGCCAGATGCTGCCATGAAAATAAAATAAAATAAAATAAAATAAAATAAATAAAGTAAAATAAAATAAAATACATTGCTGAAAAAAATTAAAGACATAAATAAATGGAAAGAGCTATTGTCTTCATGGATTCGAAGACACTCAATATTTTTTTTTTTTTTTTTTTTGGAGACGGAGTCTCGCTCTGTTGCCCAGGCTGGAGTGCAGTGGCCGGATCTCAGCTCACTGCAAGCTCCGCCTCCCGAGTTTACGCCATTCTCCTGCCTCAGCCTCCCGAGTAGCTGGGACTACAGGCGCCCACCACCTCGCCCGGCTAGTTTTTTGTATTTTTAGTAGAGACGGGGTTTCATTGTGTTCACCAGGATGGTCTCGATCTCCTGACCTCGTGATCCGCCCGTCTCGGCCTCCCAAAGTGCTGGGATTACAGGCTTGAGCCACCGCGCCCGGCCGACACTCAATATTTTTAAGATGACAATACCATTCAAAGTGATTTAGCGTAATCCTTATCAACATAGTTTGCAGAAATAGAAAAATCCATACCAAAATTCACATGGAATTTCAAGGGACCCGTGATTGCCAAAACCTTGAAAAAGAACAAAGTTGGAGGGACTCACACTTCCTGATTTCAATTTTTTTTTTTTTTTTTTTTGAGACAAAGTCTTGCTCTTCGCCCAGGCTGGACTGCAGTGGCACGATCTCGGCTCACTGCAAGCTCCACCTCCTGGATTCACGCCATTCTCCTGCCTCAGCCTCTCGAGTAGCTGGAACTACAGGCACCCGCCACCACGTCCAGCTAATTTTTTTGGTATTTTTAGTAGAGATGGGGCTTCACAGTGTTAGCCAGGATGGTCTCGATCTCCTGACCTCATGATCCACCCGCCTTGGCCTCCCAAAGTGCAGGGATTACCAGGTGTGAGCCACCGTGCCTGGCCCTGATTTCAGTATTAATACAAAGCTACAGTAGTCAAAACAATGTGGTACTGGCAGAAGGACAGACATATAGACCAATGAAACAGAATAGAGAGTTCAAAGATAAGCCTTCATATATGTGACAAATTGATTTTTGACAAGGGTGCCAAAATCATTTCAATGGTGAAAGGATCATCTTTTCAACAAATGGAACTGGAAAAACCGGATATTCATATGCAAAATAATAAATTAAATCCTTAAACTACACTATACACAAAAATTAACTCAAAGTGGATCAAAGACCTAAATTTAAGAAAGTAAAAGAAAATCTTCATGACCTTGGATTCAGCAATGGTATCTTAAGCATGACACCGAAAGGACAAGCAACAACAACAAAAAAATAAGAGAGTGGGTCATCCAGCTTTGGAGTGGCAACCTTCATGGCCCCAGCAACAAAAAAGAGAATTAAATACGGGTGATGTTGAGAAAGGTAAGAAGATTTTTGTTCAGAAGTGTGCCCAGTGCCACACCGTGGAAAAGGGAGGCAAGCACAAAACTGGGCCTAATCTCTATGGTCTCTTTGGGTGGAAGACAGGTCAAGCTGTTGCATTATCTTACATAGACGCCAATAAGAACAAAGGCATCACCTGGGGAGAGGATACACTGAGGGAGTATTTGGAGAATCGCAAGGGCATGGAAGAAAAATGATCTTTGCCAGCATTAAGAAGAAGGCAGAAAGGGCAGACTTGATAGGTTATCTCAAAAAAACTACCAGTGAGTAATAATTGGCCACTGCCTTATTTATTACAAAACAAATGTCTCATGACTGTTTTATGTGTACCCTACTTTAATAGATCTCATACACCAGAATTCAGATCATAAATGAATGATAGAATATTTTGTTGGGCAGTTGTGATTTAAAACTAAGACTGGCTTGTGGTTAAATGTTCAGTTTTTGAATTTTAATAGAAATTCCAATTCAGCACATGGTATCACTGTTTACCCCTTCTAAAGATTTATGATTAGAATTCGTTAGTAATGTTAAACTTCTCACAAAGATGGTGAGTGCCATCTTAAAACTTAATGGAGGTTGGGCGCAGTAGCTCACGCCTGTAATCCCAGCACTTTGGGAGGCTGAGGCGGGTGGTTCACTTGAGTTCAGGAGTTCGGGACCAGCCTGGCCAACATAGTGAAACCCCTTCTCTACTAAAAATACAAAAATTAGCCAGGCGTAGTGGCAGGCACCTGTAATCCCAGCTACTTGGGAGGCTGAGACAGAATTGTTTGAACCCAGGAGGTGGAGGTTGCAGTGAGCCAAGATCACGCCACTGCACTCCAGCCAGAATGACTAAGCAAGACCCCATCTCAAAAACAAAAACAAAACAAAATTAAAAAAAAAACTTACTGGAGATTGGTTTTATATTTAGATTTATATAACTGGGTATGTGAATATATTTAAATACTGGGGAAATTCCTTCACTGTCTTAGAACCAAGGAAGACTCACCTGTGTTTTGTGTTCATTTGCCTCTTAAAGGCAAGGGTTGAAGGTAAAGGTAGCAATGCCTAGTTTATATTTCTGGCCTTATCTATGCGAACCTAATTAGAATTCCCTGTATTTAAAATGGTTCCTTTAACTTAATGAAAGACATTTTAGTGTGGTTTATGTGTAATATCAAATATTATTTAACACTTCTCACATTTTATACACGATCTATAAGGTCACATGCTTTTAAAAGAGTAACAAGTTGGCCGGGCGCGGTGGCTCAAGCCTGTAATCCCAGCACTTTGGGAGGCCGAGACGGGCGGATCACGAGGTCAGGAGATCGAGACCATCCTGGCTAACAGTGAAACCCCGTCTCTACTAAAAAATACAAAAAACTAGCCGGGCGAGGTGGCGGGCGCCTGTAGTCCCAGCTACTCGGGAGGCTGAGGCAGGAGAATGGCGCAAACCCGGGAGGCGGAGCTTGCAGTGAGCTGAGATCCGGCCACTGCACTCCAGCCTGGGCGACAGAGCGAGACTCCATCTCAAAAAAAAAAAAACAAAAAAAAAAAACCACAATGAGATACCACTTCGTACACATCGGGATGATTATAATTAAAAAGTAGGGCCAGGAGAGGTGGCAGGTACCTATAGACCCAGGTACTCAGGAGGCTGAGGCAGGAAGACTGCTTAAGCCCAGGAGTTTCAGGCTACAGTGAACTATGATCACGCCACTACACTGCAGCGTGGGTGACAGAGCAAGACCCTATATAAAATTTTTTTAAAAATTATTAATTAATTAATTAAAAGAAAAAATATTTTAAGGAAAATAAATGTTGGCAAGAATATGGAGAAATTAAAGTCTACATGTGTTATTGGTGGGAATGTAAAATTGTGCAGCTGCTATGGAAAGCAGTTTGGTGGTTCCTCAAAATGGTAAACATGGTCATCCTATGATCCAGCAATTCCACTCTTAGAAATATACCCTCAGAGACTCAAACAAATATTTGTAAACCAATCATCGTAACATTATTCAGGCCGGGCGCGGTGGCTCACGCCTGTAATCCCAGCACTTTGGGAGGCCGAGGCGGGCGGATCACAAGGTCAGGAGATCGAGACCACGGTGAAACCCCGTCTCTACTAAAAATACAAAAAATTGGCCGGGCGCGGTGGCTCACGCCTGTAATCCCAGCACTTTGGAAGGCCGAGGCGGGCGGATCACAAGGTCAGGAGATCGAGACCATGGTGAAACCCCGTCTCTACTAAAAATAGAAAAAAATTAGCCGGGCGCAGTGGCGGGCGCCTGTAGTCCCAGCTACTCAGGAGGCTGAGGCCGGAGAATGGCGTGAACCCGGGAGGCGGAGCTTGCAGTGAGCCGAGATTGCGCCACTGCACTCCAGCCTGGGTGACAGAGCGAGACTCCGTCTCAAAAAAAAAAAAAAAAAAAAAAAAAAAAAAAAAAAAAGAATTAGATTAAAAATACAAAAAATTAGCCGGGCGCGGTGGCGGGCGCCTGTAGTCCCAGCTACTCAGGAGGCTGAGGCAGGAGAATGGCGTAAACCCAGGAGGCGGAGCTTGCAGTGAGCCGAGATCACGCCACTGCACTCCAGCCTGGGCGACAGAGCGAGACTCCGTCTCAAAAAACAAAACAAAAAACAAAACAAAACATTATTCAAATGGCCAAAACGTGGAAACAACCCAAGTGTCCATCAATGGATGAATAGATAAACAAAATATGTTATAAACAAAGAATGAGGGCCGGGCACAGTGGCTAACGCCTGTAGTCCCAGCACTTTGGGAGGCCGAGGAGGGTGGATCACCTGACGTCAGCAGTTTGAGACCAGCCTGACCAACATGGTAAAACCCCAACTCTACTAAAAATACAAAAATTAGCTGGGTGTGGTGGTATGTGCCTGTAATCCCAGCTACTCAGGAGGCTGAGGCAAGGGAATTGCTTGAATCCAGGGGGCAGAGGTTGCTGTAAGCCGAGATTGTGCCACTGCATTCCGGTTTGGGTGACAGAGTGAGACTCCGTCTCAACAAAACAAAACACAACAAAAAAAACAAAGATGGAATTACTACAGCTGTAATAGGGAATAAAGTTCTGATGCATGCTACAACATACATGAATCTTGAAAATATTAAGCTGGCCAGGCGCAGTGGCACACGCCTGTAATCCCTGCACTTTCGGAGGCTGTGGTGGGCAGATCATGGGGTCAGGACATTAAGACCATCCTGGCTAACACAGTGAAACCCTGTCTCAACTAAAAGACAAAAAATTAGCCGGGTGTGGTGGCAGGACCCTGTAGTCCCAGCTACTATGGAGGCTGAGGGAGGGGAGTGGCATGAACCCGGAAGGCGGAGCTTACAGTAAGTCGAGATCCCAGCACTGCACTGCAGCCTGGGCAAGAGTGATATTGTTATGATTCCATTTATGTGAGGCCCCTAGAATGAACAAATCCATAGACAGAATGTGATTAGTGATTATTAGGGGGTGGGGAGAGGAAGATGGCAAATTATTGCCTAATGGGTGCAAAGTTTGTTTGGGATGATCAGAAAGTTCTAGAAGTGGATAGTGGTAATGGTTGTATACATTGTGAATATACTTAATGCTACAAATTGTACCCTTAAAAACATTTTAAATGGTATATTTTATGTTATATATATATTATCAAAATTCAAAAATAAAATAATGAAGTAGCTTTATATTACTGATTTGAAGCAGTCTCCAAAATAAACTGCTAAATGCAAAAGGTATGATATAGAACAAGAGGGGAAAGGAAACTACAGGTAAATACATATTTGTAAATTCTCAACATCTCAGAAGGTTATAAAGTGATTGTCCCTATGGGAGACAAACCAGGTGCCTACAGGACTGAGAAGTGAGAGTTATTTTTCACTGGATATCCTTCTATACATTTTGAATTTTGTACGACGTATGTATATTATCTAGTCCAAAAATTTTTTTTAGTTAAAAAAATGTGCTGACTGGGGATCCAAGAAAGGGGGAAAAAAGATAAAATATGCTGGTTGTTCAAAGTCACAGTCCAGTATGAATTACTGCCATAAGGTAGCACTAATGATACAAATGAGTTACAAGTTATGATTCCAATCTAATCTCTTCCTTTTGTTTTATTTTATTTATTTATTTTGGAGATAGAGCCTCACTCTGTTGCCCAGGCTGGTGTGCACTGCCACAATCATGGCTCACTGGAGCCTCAACTCCCTGGGCTCAATGGATCCTCCCACCTCAGCCTCCTGAGTAGCTAGGATTACAGGTGTATGCCACCACACCTGGCTAATTTCTGTATGTTTTTGTAGAAACGGGATTTCACCATGGTGTCCAGGCTGGTCTCAAACTCCTGGGCACATATGATTCGCCTGCCTTGGCCTCCCAAAGTGCTGGGATTACAGCCTGGCTTTTTCAGTGAATGGTGTCCACAAACGAAAGCAAGCCCACGTGAAGTTCACATTAGATGGAGATGTTTCTTAGGAAACAAGGCAATTCTGTGTCCCCACTGCACTCAGAACCTGAACAGTTTCATGGTTAGCTGATCACAGACCCATCTCTACCCTAATAGACAACCTTTTTGAGGGCAGAGGATCTAATATATCAGTGCCTGGCACAAAATAGGCACTTAATGTTTGTGGTAAGAATAAAAAAATGCTGGAACTATGGCTATGTACTCCATTTCCACTACTACACACTAGCAAATCTATCATTTGCTTTTTTTTTTTTTTTTAGCAAATTTCAAATAGAGGTTTAAAAACACCAAATACTAAAAATACAAAAATTAGCCAGGTGTGGTGGCGCGTGCCTGTAGTCCCAGCTACTCGGGAGGCTGAGGTAGGAGAATCGCTTGAACCTGGGAAGCAGAGGTTGCACTGAACTGAGACTGTGCCAACTGCACTCCAGTCCGGGCGAAAGAGCTAGACTCCGTCTCAAAAAAAAGAATCATTCCCAACATATTGCCTCTTACCTGGATGTGACTGCTGGCTTCATTCTGTTGGCACTGGATGGTCATTCTAAGGGGATTCACCCCTGAAGCCTCTCCAATCTCTACTTTATTAAAATCACAATCAACCCAATCCCATCATCTATCATCTAGTTTTCATTAATGTTGGCTTCAGGAGATTTAGCAACATGCCAGTGTAACTTTAGCATCCTGTCTTGACCTATTTCCCATATTTTATCGGTAAGCACTACCTAAGCCCTCCTGATTTTGCTCCTTGGCATAGTTTTCCTCTTTCTTTTTCCCACATGGGTTAAATTTTACCCTTTAAGTTGAGGTTGTACAAGATCAGTTGAAATTTCTCAAAATGATGGCACTCAAGGAGCTAAAAGGAGCTAAAAGCTTTTAAGGTTTTCTCTATATAGTACTGGCTAGACTTGCATGTTTCCAAGCAAACATGGATCATGATAGTGTCTCTAAGACATTAAGAAGGTTCAAAAATGTTTTGGATGCCATTCTCCCTTTATACCATCACTCTGTAATAGTCATAACAGAATTATATTCTCAATTGCAACAGCTACCTCATGTCAGCTGCAACTATTGCTCTATTTTAAATGTTTAAAATTTTTTACAAATCTTCATTTTAAAAGTTCCATTCAGATGTGTTTTAACATTGTTAATAATAGGAAGAATATATGTAAAAACACAAAATAAGACACCATTCTTTACTTGTTTTCATAAACATTTTCCACAAATACAGTCCTCTCTCTCTCTAGATATATGCTATTAAAATGTGTCTCAGCTGGGCATGACGGCTCATGCCTGTAATCCCAGCACTTTGGGAGGCTGAGGCAAGTGGATCACCTGAGGTCAGGAGTTCGAGACCAGCCTGGCCAACATGGTGAAACCCTGTCTCTACTAAAAATACAAAAAATTAGCTGGGTGTAGTGGTGTATGTCTGTAATCCCAGCCTCTCAGGAGGCTGAGACAGGAGAATCGCTTGAATCCGGGAGTCGGAGGTTGCAGTCAGCGGAGATTGCGCCACTGTACTCCAGCCCGGGCAACAAGAACGAAACTCGGTCTTGAAAAAAAAAAGTGTCTCATGTTTTGAAATAGACTAGATCTGGATCTTAATTTCAGGCAGAGAATTTTAGAGCTCAGAACACGGAGTTAGATCCACCAGTCAAGTCTCTTCATTTCATCAAGGCTGGGACTAGAATTGAGCTTTCCTGAGTCCCAGTTCAGAGTTCCTTCCCCTTCAGTAAGTTCCAATCAACAAAAAATAAGCATCAGATGATTCTTCCTTCCCCTGTTCCCTCCTTGCCAAAATAAGTGTTTCAACATACCTGCTGGCAATACATGTCAAAAAACTTAAATGCATATTTGTATAGGAGACTGCCAAATGAAATTATACTCTGGTCTAGAGAGTGAGGAAAACTCTGAGCCAGCGACAGAATGGATGAACACATACCCTTAAGAACCTTGAGTGGGGAAGAGTAGAGAGAGAAAAGAAGCTGTAGGAAACAGTACACAAGCTAAGAGTTGCTTATCCTTTTGGAATGTCAGACTTCTCCCCAACTCTCATTTTAACTTAAGAAATCTTAATATTTTTTACACAGAATAATCCTTCATCATTCTGAGTTTTCTCTCAGCATCAACGGGATTCCACATTTGGATAAAAATTGTCCTTTAAGCTCAAAGAAGTTAAATTATAAGCCAAATAGTACGTTCCTGTCTGCTCAGTTTGGCATTGGAGGCCATCTCTTCTAAATCCCAGTTTCCCCATGCAATCACACTACCCCCCAGGGATGTTCCACCTTGGTTATAATTTGAAGTTGGTCTATAAGGTTCAATGCTAACTAAACTGATTTTTTTAAAAGAAGATCAAGAAGAGATGTGATCATGATCTACCAATAACACAATATACATAGACATTAATGGACCCACAGTAAATAACCAGTTAATAAACATAGCTTCCTTATTGATACCATAGTTTTAAAAAATCTTACATTTAGTACTCAGCTGGGTATAATGCTTTATTGGGGAAAATGCAATGAAAAATTACATATGGTTTCTGCATCTAGAAAATTACAGCTCAAAACATATATATAATTGGCAGAAATAAACACAGAAAGAACTGCAAGATGAAATAATACAAACATTAAATCCATTCCTAAATATAAAATTTAAGATCCAACGAGGTATTCTCATTAGCCTCTGACCCAAACCCCAAACGACTGGCCCATCCAGTTTTCTAAGTTCTATACTGTTAATATATTGAACATTCAGGCAAAACACTATTCCCAGCTTATAAAATTCCAGTTTGAATAATTTACATTTCCAGAGGAATTATCACCTAAAGTCCACAGTTTTGAATAGCCAAAGAGTGATAGTTCAAATAAGTTCATATTTACGTTTCTACTAGTTTCTACAGGCGGGTCCTATTCCCCTCAAGGATTTCTTTTTGAGACGGAGTCTTGCTCCGTCGCTCAGGCTGGAGTACAGTGGCAGATCTCGGCTCACTGCAACCTCCGCCTCCTGGGTTCAAGAGATTCTCCTGCCTCAGCCTCTGAAGTGGCTGGGATTACAGGTGCCCAACACCACGCCCAGCTAACTTTTCGTATTTTTTTAGTAGAGACGGGGTTTTACCATGTTAGCCAGGCTGCTCTCGAACTCCTGACCTCGTAATTCGCCCGCCTCGGCCTTCCAAAGTGCTAGGATTACAGGCATAAGCCACTGCACCCGGCCTTTCCCCTCAAGGTTTTTATAAGCTACTTAGAATAGGATATGAAAGGCTAGTTTGTCATAGCTGCAAAATGCATTGAGATAGACAATTAAAATGATTAATGCAAAAATAAAATTAAAAAATTTCTATGGGTTTGAACAATGGACTGAAATAAGATGAAATTTTACACAGGAGCTGTATAGCTTTCCGTTTTAGATTAAAGATCAATAGTCTCTGACACTTACTAAGTAATGAACAGAGAATGTACTCTGGAGCAGTTATTCTTGAATGCAGCCTGATCGAATCTTATTTCTTAGCACCTTTCAATGTACTTCTTTGTCTGAGTATTGCTGCTATAGATGATGAAAAGCATCACCAGGTCAAACACCTATTGTCAATAAATATGCAATAATAGAAAAACAGTTAACAAATCAGTACATTTGCTACAATGAAACAGCAGCTTTTCCCCATTAAAACACAGAATGGATGATGCTCATTTGTTCCACACACTCCCCTGGGAGTATCTACACTTTTCACAAAACCCAGAAATAATTTTCAGAGAAATAAAGTGCCACAATTATTAACCACTGGTATCTCTTAATACATTGCAATATACATTAAAGTGATTCTACTACAGAAGTAACTTTGAATATCTTGACATTTATTAAAGGAAAGATTCAATCACTTGCCAACTCCAGTATTTTCACTATTACTAGGAAAATTACTTTGTGAAAAGTTGGAAAGACTATAAATGCCCACCAATACGGGAAAGGTCCAATAAATTATGACGGAGTAATTTTAATTTTTGGAATATTACAGTCATCGAAAGAATAAGCCAGGCTGGTTTATTCTGGTGGCTCACGCCTGTAATCCCAGCACTTTGGGAGGCCAAGGTGCGCCTATCACGTGAGGTCAGGAGTTCGAGACCAGCCTGGCCAACATGGTGAAACCCCATTTCTACTAAAAATAGAAAAAAAAATTGGCCAGTCGTGGTGGCAAGTGCCTATAATTCCAGCTACTCAGGAGGCTGAGGCAGGTGAATCACTTGAACCCAGGAGGCAGAGGTTGCAGTAAGCCTAGATCGTGCCACTGCACTCCAGCCTGGGTGACACAGCGAGATTCTGTCTAAAAAAATTTTTTTTATTAAAATATTTTTTAAAAAGAATATGCTAGGCCAGGGGTCCCTAACCCCTGGATCATGGGGTCCGTGGTCTGCTAGGAACCAAGCTGCACAGCAGGAGGTGAGGGGCAGTCAAGTGGGCATTACCACCTGAGACCTGTCTCCCGTCAGATTAGCGACTGCATTAGATTCTCATGGGAGTGTGAACCCTATTGTGAACTGCACGTGCACAAGATCTAGGCTGCACATTCCTTATGAGAATCTATGTAGTGCCTATTAAGGCTGAACTGTTTCATCCCGAAATCATACCCCGACACTGTCTGTGGAAAAACTGTCTTCCATGAAACCAGTCCCTGGTGCCAAAAAGGTTAGGGACTGCTAAACCATATTATATTTTTTGACACAGGAAAGACATTCCTGATATGAAGTGGAAAAAACAGCAACCTGCAAAAGGATAATCAGGCTGGGCATGGTGGTTCATGCCTATAATCCCACTGCTTTGGGAGGCTGAGGAGGGAGGCTCACTTGAGCTCAGGAGGTGGAGGCAACGGTGAGCTATGATTATGCCACTGGTACTCCAGCGTGGTGACAGAGTGAAACCCTGTCTCTTTAAACAACAACAACAATAACCCATAATCACGGTTAAGATTCTGCTTTTGTAAAAACATTATGTAAACATGCATATGTGTAGGCATAAGAGCATACCAGTACTTGCACACAATTACAGCTTGTATATGAAGAGAAAAAATTTGGAAGGATGACTATCCCTGAGGAATGGGACAGAGAGTGGAGAAAAACTGTATTTTTTGCATCTGTAGATTCCTTGTGGGTTTTTCTCCACGATTAGCTTGTTTACCTAAGTTTAAAATAGAAAAATATGAGGGCTGGGTGCAGTGGCTCATGCCTATAATCCCAACACTGGGAGGCCCAAGCAGGAGGATCACTTGAAGCTGAAAATTTGAGACCAGCCTGGGCAACACAGCAAGACCTTATCTCTATAAAAAAAATAAAAGAATTGGCCGTAATCCTAGCACTTTGGGAGGCTGAAGCGGGTGGATCACCTGAGGTCAGGGGTTTGAGACCAGCCAAGCCAACAAGGTGAAATCCCGTCTCTACTAAAAATACAAAGATTAGCCAGGTGTGGTGGCGGGCACTTATAATCCCGGCTACTAGGGAGGCTGAGGCAGGATAATTGCTTCAACCCAGGGGGCAGATGTTGCAGTGAACAGAGATTGTTACACTTCACTCCAGTCTGGGCAAAAGAGCGAAACTCTATCTCAAAATAACTAACTAACAGAATTAGCCAGGCCTGGTGGTGCTTGCCTGTAGTCCCAGCTACTCCGAAAATTGAGATGGGAGGATCGCTTGCACCCAGGAGTTTGAGGCTGCAATGAGCTATGATGCTGTCACTGCACTCCAGCTTGGGTGATAGAGCAAGACCTGGTCTCTTAAAAAAAAGAGAGAGAGAGAGAAAACATTGGGAATGTATTCAGGGCAACTTGAGTCTATGCTTCCAGAAAAAAAAAAAAAAAAGAAAAAACAAAACAAAACAAAACAAAAAAGTTAAAAAGGTAAGCAGGACAAAAAAGAAAAAACAAAACAAATTTTACTACTTCTCTTAACTGAATGCCCCACTTCTTAGGACACCAAAATTGAGAGTCATTAGACCAAAATACAGTCATTAAAGGTAACAATGAAAATGCAGAAGCACATGAAATATTTATAACAGGAGAAAAAATGTTAAGAGAAAAAAGAATACAAATTGTATTTATAAAATGATTACAACTATGTAAAAATAGGAATGCAGGCAGCCAAGGTGGTAATTTATATTTGGATAAATATATGTTTATCCAAAACCAAAAACAGTGTTTTGGAGTACTTTGATATTTTTCACCACAAAAAGTTGTCAATTTTTTCATTGCTTTATTCAGCATAATGAAAGCTTTTAAGATAGTCATCCAAAAATTGGCTAACACAACAAAAATTCCACAACACAGATTCCAACGAAAGAAAAATCTTTAAGGCAAACAATCAGCTCCTAAGGAACTCAATCATCTGGCTTTTTTTTTTCTTTTTTTTTGAGATGGAGTCTTGCACTGTCGCTCAGGCTGGAGTGCAGTGGTACGTGCCATCAGGCCAGGCTAATTTTTCTTTTGTATTTTTAGTAGAGACGGGGTTTCGCTACATTGGTCAGGCTGGTCTCAAACCCGCCTGCCTCAGCCTCCCAAAGTGCTGGGATTATAGGCGTGAGCCACTATGCCCAGCCAATCATCTGGCTTTTTGATAGAAGGTATTTCTAGAATTAATAGAGACATAAGATCCAGTACCATTGCCTTGACAGTGGACACACTGATTTACTCCAGTCAGGTCTACATGGGCAAAGTAAAGTAAAACATGGAATGCCATTATCTTGACAGTGGTGCTGGGTGGAAGGAAGGGCAATTAGGCAGATACAGGGACCTGAGATTCAGGTGGTTATTTTCTTCATCTCATCAGTGGGGACTTGGCTTCTTTGATTGCACCTTGATGTGCTTAGTTACACTGTATTTCCCTTTATGGATACTGTAGGCTTATTTTATAGCCAGAGTGAGTAGGGGCAGGCTATCTGGCCAGTCAACACCTCACATTATCTTCCCCAAACAGCTAATGTTTATTAGAGCAACTAGAGAAGAGAAAAAAGAGTGACTGGATGGAGGAGAAAGAAAGAAAGCGGGACGGCAAGCTAGCCAACGTCATTACTTTTAAGTCTGCAATACTTTTTTTTTTTTTTAAGACAGAGTCTCGCTCTGTCATCCAGGCTGGAGTGCAGTGGCACAATCTCCGCTCACTGCAAGCTCCCCGCACCAGGTTCACGCCATTCTCCTGCCTCAGCCTCCCGAGTAGCTGGGACTACAGGCACCTGCCACTATGCCCGGCTAATTTTTTTGTATTTTTAGTAGAGACTGGGTTTCACCGTGTTCGCCAGGATGACCTTGATCTCCTGACCTCGTTATCTGCCCGCCTTGACCTCCCAAAGTGCTGGGATTACAGGCATGAGCCACCACACCCGGCCTCAAGTCTACAATACTTAAAATGCATAGTACATGAATATCACCTTGTGTTCAGACACTGAGGCCATGTCTTCAATTGCCTGAAAAAACAAGAGAGTCACAAAAACATTACCACACATCAGCGAAACACGTTTCACCTTACTCAGCATGCCGTGTTATCTCATCTAAGAGCCAATGTGTCCATATGGCAGCCATCAGCTATTATTTCCACTCGAATGACTTTTGAGATTTTTATTTCAATCTACCTCAGTTATACATCTGTCACTAATTGCCACTCATTTCCTCCTTGATAATCAAAGTTCCAAAGATCTCACCTTAATCCAGGCTTCTGAAATGGTTTTCTCATATCTAATAGCTGACTTTATTACATCAAAAAGGAGAATAATGCAGCTCTGACCGCTGCTTTCTTGATTTCCTGAGGAATTACAAGTAGCAGAGAGGAAAAAATTAGTCTTCTACCTACCAGAAAAGAACTTACAAGATCTGATTTCCTGCTTCGTAGCCATGTACCCTGGAGCAAATGACAACCTCATGTATAAGATGGCTAATAAACTTGCACTGTAGTCTGTCTGGAATTAATCTGAATGGCTAAGAAAACATATAAACGCATACATAATCACATACATATATGTAGTTTGAAACACTATACAATACTAGATGTAAATGTCATAATAGTACCATTATTTGTAGTTGTAAGTATTAAGCTCCAATTCTGACTGTGGGATGTCAGAAAACTGTGACAACCTATGTGAGGAAAAGGGTGGCAATTATCCATGAGCTCTTTACCTTGCTCGTCCTTTACTTTTCTATTTTACTTGGGAAGCCTGTAACTGTGATGGCAAAACACAATGTTGCAGATCCAACTTCTCCCGAAGCTCAGAAATTACCTGCAGAAAATAAATATTAACTATGGTTTTCTGCTTATTCATAGTGGGTACGCACAGTCCAGTCTCTCAACCATGACAATCTCCTGAAAGACTAAGAAAAAATTTTAAATGTTGGACATTTTGAAAAATAGAGTTGTGAGAATAGCTAATGAAATGTCATAGAACATCATACCCAAAATTTCAGAATTCTGTGAGGTACTACACAGAAAGAGTAAATGTAACTTATAGCAGCTTATACAGAGTAATGAATCTGTTGAATAGCTCCATTCTCTCCTCTGAATGCTATCTGGATTAGTCACTATTCTCGGTTAGTCTGGGGACAGAGAAGAGCGATTGGTACTTATTAACTTAAGTTGCTTTGTCTAGGTGTGACGGGATATAAGAGCATACCTCAAGTGCATCCATGGCTGTTATGGAATGAAGAATGAACTTTATTATCACAGGCAAATCCTCCAATAGACGACAACTTATCAATCACCAACTGGCGAACCTAAAAATTAAAAGCACAAAAACTTAATACATTTTCATATCACTACCTCAGCTTGTACTGAACTGTTAGGTAAAATTAGAAAAAAATCACTTCTCTCACTCAGTTTTCCCACTCACAATTTAGGGGGAAAAAAAATTTAAATTTTTCCCCAAATTAGAATCTTTTAGTTGTTAATACCACAGCTTCATCGAAAACAGACAGGCAATAAATATGAAACAGAGCTATTATCTTACATTAAGAGCCAAAATTCTCAACTGGCTATATAGTAAGGCATAAAAAGTATTATTCCTATGGGAAGCAGGTGTGATTAAGACAATATAGAAAATTTCAACTCAAAACTTACTGCTTAAAAACAGACCTGTGAATCTATCACAGAATAGCATCTGAAACTCATTGAGAAAAATTAAAAGAAAAAAAAGAGAGAGAGAGAGATATCAAATGTGATTCACTATGGTTTCAAAATGAAATACTCATTACACAAGATTTCTCCCAAGGCAATGGCTGACTAACACTTGTTCCAGGAGGTTGGAAAGCTGAGACTGCACCACTGCACTCCTGCCTGGGTGACAGGTGTGGTGGTGAACACTGTAATCCCAGGTACTCGGGGAGCTGAGGCAGGAGAATTGCTTGAATCTAGGAGGTGGAGGTTGCAGTGGGCCAAGATCGCACCATTGCACTCCAGCCTGGGCAACAGAGTGAGACTCTTTCTCAAAATAAATAAACAAACAATCCTTCAAATGTATTATTACTGTACACAGGACTCTGAAAAAATTTAAAAAGGGAACATAAAAATGACTAATCCTGTCATTCCAGAAATGTGCACTATTAATATGCATATGTATCTTCTTTTTTTAACAAAATACTGGACTGCACTATTTAATTGCAAAAACCGCAATTACTTTTGCACCAACCTAATATAAATGCTATGTGTAACCTGGGTTTGTTTTTTTCAATTAATGTATGATACTAACTAGTTCTTTTTACAGTTATTAATGTGCATATAATATTCCTTTTTGAACATCTCAATTATTTACATTTCTTTATTTTAAACAGTAATCTTTTTCTTTTTTTTTGGGATGGAGTCTCGCATTGTCGCCCAGGCTAGAGTGCAGTGGCGCAATCTCGGCTCACTACAAGTTCTGCCTCCTGGGTTCACGCCATTCTCCTGCCTCAGCCTCCAGGAGTAGCTAGGATTACAGGCGTCTGCCACCACACCCGGATAATCTTTTGTATTTTTAGTAGAGTTGGGGTTTCACCGTGTTAGCCAGGATGGTCTCGGTCTCCTGACCTCATGATCCACCTACCTCGGCCTCCCAAAGTGCTGGGATTACAGGCGTAAGTCACTGTGCCTGGCCAATTTTTTTCAATATATGGAACACTTCACAAATTTGCGTGTCACCCTTGCAAAGTGGCCATGCTAATCTCTGTATTGTTCCAGTCTTAGTATATATGCTGCCAAAGCAAGCACTAAACTAATGTTATTTCATTTTCATTCACAGTTATTATCCTAGGATAAATTAGGAGACATGACATTAGGATTAAAGGGTATGCAAAATCTAAGGTTTTTGACACATACAATTTATTGCTCTTCAGACTCAATGCCTGAACTAATTTATATGCTCACTAGCAATGTATGAGCATGCCTATTCACTACACTCAACAAGCAGACCCTTTGAGAGTAGGAAAAAATGCCTTTTACTGCTTAATAGTTATTATTTACTATTTTGATATAGTGTTTTAAATTTGTGACTTTGATTGCTAACAAAATTTAACTTTTTAAATATTTTATTTTATTTTATTTTATTTATTTATTTTTTTTTTGAGATGGAGTCTCGCTCTGTTGCCCAGGCTGGAGTGCAGTGGCCGGATCTCAGCTCACTGCAAGCTCCGCCTCCCGGGTTTATGCCATTCTCCTGCCTCAGCCTCCCGAGTAGCTGGGACTACAGGTGCCCGCCAACTCACCCGGCTAGTTTTTTGTATTTTTTAGTAGAGACGGGGTTTCACCGTGTTAGCCAGGATGGTCTCGATCTCCTGACCTCGTGATCCACCCGTCTCGGCCTCCCAAAGTGCTGGGATTACAGGCTTGAGCCACCGCGCCTGGCCTAAATATTTTATATTCTTGTATTTCTTCTTTGTAAAAGGTCTGTTCATGACCTTTGTCTACTTTTCTATTAGGCTGTTCATTTCTTTTCTAACATAGTAATTAAAGAAAACAGGTAGGGCCACATCCCAGTAGTTTGAGAGGCTCAGGCAGGTTGATCACTTGAGCCTAGAAGTTTTGAGACCAGCCTGGGCAACATAGCGAAACCCCATCTCTACCAAAAAAACATGAAAATTAGCCAGACCGGGTGGCACGCACCTGTAGTCCCAGGCACTCATGGGGCTGAGGTGGGAGAATCACTTAAGCCTGGGTGGCTGATGCCGCAGTGAGCCGTGATCGTACTACGGCACTCCAGCCTGGGCGACAGAGTGAGACCCTGTCTCAACATACACTACAAAATTAAAAAGGTAAAGAAAAGTATTCAGAGAATACCTGATTCCAACCAACTGGCTACCCTCTTTGGAAACAACTACTGTTACCAGTATATTGTGTATCCTTCTACTAAGGATTATCCCTGAGCATAAGCAATAGATACTTAAAAAACATTTTTTTTTTCTGTTTTTAAATAGACACAAAGTCTCACTACATTGCCCCGGCTGGTCTTGAATTCCTGGATTCAAGCAATCCTCCTGCCTAGGCTTCTCAAACTGTTGGGATTACAGGTGTCAGCCACCGCAGCAGGCCAATAGTTACTTTTAACAGTAATCCTATTTACTGTTACAAAGTCATATTAACAGATGAAACTTCAAAGACACTCCAGTAAAATTTTAGTAGTCACTTAAGAAGCATCATGATAAATTGACTTTCAGAGAAACCAACAGTTTTCAGAGTAAACTTTTCAGAGAGAAACTTAAGTACAACAGGATTGTACTTAACATTCCATAATAACTCCAGAATATTTTCAAAAAAATATTCTGGCATCTTCTCAAATAAGGTTTTGACAATGGCAGGTTAAAAAAGAAGACAAAGGGAGTTAGGGGATGATCTGAAAATACACAATACAAGGCTGGGTACGGTGGCTCACGCCTGTAATCCCAGCACTTTGGGAGGCCGAGGTGGGCAGATCATGACGTCAGGATATCGAGACCATCTGGTTAACATGGTGAAACCCTGTCTCTACTAAAAATACAAAAAATTAGCCGGGTGTAGTGGCGGGCGCCTGTAGTGCTAGCTACTCGGGAGGCTGAGGCAGGAGAATGGTGTGAATCCAGGAGGCAGAGTTTTCAGTGAGCCAAGATTGTGCCACTGCACTCCAGCCTGGGCGGCAGAGCGAGACTCCGTCTAAAAATATATATATATATACACAACAGAAATGTATAATCCCAGCTACTTGGGAGGCTGAGGCATGAGAATCACTTGAACCTGTGGGAGGCAGAGGTTGCAGGGAGCTGAGATCACACCACTCCACTCCAGCCTGTGTGACAGAGGAGACTCTGACTCAAAAAAAAAAGAAAAAAGAAAAAAGAAATTTATAATCTCTTTCCAACTAGAGCTCCTGGAGGAAACACTTTGGTAAAGTTGATATCTTATTACAAGGATATCCACATGAGTATGTCTTCATTTTTAGAATATGCTACTGGAATACGAAGACTTAATCTGCCTTCTGAAAAACTGAAAATTATTATCAAGGCAAAGTTAAAATAATCAGATAATCAAAATATTATTAAATACGCTGTTAATCCATGAAATGCAGACTTTAAAAGATTATCAAATAGGTTGCAAGGGGAGCTCTCCAGAGGAATAAGGGAGCTCTTAGACTTAAAATAACTAAATTATGCTGGAAGCGGTGGCTCAAGCCTGTAATCCCAGCACTCTGGGAGGCCGAGACGGGCAGATCACGAGGTCAGGAGATTGAGACCATCCTGGCTAACACAGTGAAACCGCATCTCTACTAAAAAATACAAAAAACTAGCCGGGTGAGGTGGCGGGTGCCTGTAGTCCTAGCTACTCGGGAGGCTGAGACAGGAGAATGGCGTAAACTCGGGAGGTGGAGCTTGCAGTGAGTTGAGATCCGGCCACTGTGGGCGACAGAGCAAGACTCCGTCTCAAAAAAAAAACAAAAAACCACCTAAATTATATTCAAGATTTCCAATGAAAAGAGTGTGAAAAGATTAACAGTAGGAGACAAGAGAAGAGGAAAAATGGAGAATGGGGTGGAGGGAAGTTTTCTGATCTATATATATTTGAATAACTTGAGATATTCATATCATATCAATGTATTGTCTATTTAATATATTAAAAGAGAAGGAGAAAAAGGACAAAATTAAGTTACATAATCATCTAAAAAGCTAAATGGGAGATGATTTAGATATGAACATGATAGATTACCAGGTGCTCAGAGTACACAGGACGCAGATTTAAGGAGAGGAATCAGGCCGGGCGCGGTGGCTTACGCCTGTAATGCCAACAATTTAGAAGGCCAAGGTGGGCAGATCACCTGAGGTTGGGAGTTCGAGACCAGCCTGACCAACATGGAGAAACCCTGTCTCTACTAAAAATACAAAATTAGCCAGGCGTGGTGGCGCATGCCTATAATCCCAGCTACTCAGGAGGCTGAGGCAGGAGAACTGCTTGAACCTGGGAGGCGGAGGTTGTGGTGAGCCGAGATTGCGCCACTGCACTCCAGCTTGAGCAACAAGAGAGAAACTCCGTCTCAAAAAAAAAAAAGAAAAAGAAAAAGAATCAGATGCAGAGGGAATAAATGGGACCAACCGCTGGATGTACCAAGCTAATAAGCATAGTTTTAAAACACAGACATTACCCTACCAAACTCATCACAGCAACAGAGCTGTGTTAAAGCTGTTACAAACCCCAATTCTCTGATTAACCCTACTCTATCCCATGTTCCCGCCATTTAGACTTGAGCATACACCACAAACCTCATCCATCAAATGTTCACAGAAAAAGTGAGTCTTACCTGTAGTATGTCAATCCCCAGAAGCAGTTTGATGAGACTCTTAGAATAAGATGCACCCATACTGTAAAAAAGAGACATGTTTTCCACTTTGCTTTCCTTGTTTTAATGCTTTTATCATCTTTTCTCAATAAAATTGGTTAAATACATAATTTTAAAGAGGAACTATCCTGTTACACAAGAAATACAGTAGGCCGGGCGCGGTGGCTCAAGCCTGTAATCCCAGCACTTTGGGAGGCCGAGACGGGAAGATCACAAGGTCAGGAGATCGAGACCATCCTGGCTAACCCGGTGAAACCCCGTCTCTACTAAAAAATACAAAAAACTAGCCGGGCGAGGTGGCGGGCACCTGTAGTCCCAGCTACTCGGGAGGCTGAGGCAGGAGAATGGCGTGAACCCGAAAGGGGGAGCTTGCAGTGAGCTGAGATCCGGCCACTGCACTCCAGCCTGGGCGACAAAGCAAGACTCTGTCTCAAAAAAAAAAAAAAAAAAAAAAGAAAAGAAATACAGAAATGAGCACATGGCTCTTAGCAAGGGAGACGTAGAGATTTGAAATTCTAGGGGATGGGCGCGGTTGCTCATGCCTGTAACCCCAGCACTTTGGGAGGGTGATGCGGGCGGATCATGAGGTCATGAGATCAAGACCATCCTGGCTAACACGGTGAAACACCGTCTCTACCAAAAAAAAAAAAAAAAAAATAGCCAGGCATGGTGGCGTGCCCCTGTAATCCCAGCTACTCGGGAGGCTGAGACAGAAGAATGGCATGAACGTGGGAGGCGGAGCTTGCAGTGAGCCAGGATCATACCACTGCACTCCAGCCTGCATGACAGAGCAAGACTCCATCTCAAACAACGAAAAAAAAAGAAATTCTGTCAACACAGGTGAAACACATTCTAGAAAACACTGATTGTTAGGCTCATAACCACAAGCTTAGGAATTTCAAAGTTAGGTTTACTTTGAGGAAAAGAGAGCTTACACCAAAAATGAAATTTGAAACAACTGCGCTCTCCCTCCCCAGCCCCACGCAATTAGCGGAACAGACTGAATTTCAGCAAGATTCCATGCCTCCTCTCCACACCTGGCTTCCTCATCCTGCAGAGCTCACAAAGCAAAAGGCAGTTCCTGAAACTGTCTTCATCCTCAATGTAAGACTCCAGGCCACTAACAAATTCTTCTATTATCTTAATAAGGAGATTTAAAAAATAAAAAAGAATAAATTTTTAGTTTAATATTTGCTGTTAAAAATCATTTTAGCCCACTCAACTTTATACCAGTGTCCTTAAATTCCAAATTCTAGAGTTATACTGGCACAAGCAAAAATACCAGGGGAGACCGGGCACGGTGGCTCAAGCCTGTAATCCCAGCACTTTGGGAGGCCGAGACGGGCGGATCACGAGGTCAGGAGTTCGAGACCATCCTGGCTAACACGGTGAAACCCCGTCTCTACTAAAAAAATACAAAAAACTAGCCGGGCGAGGTGGCGGGCGCCTGTAGTCCCGGCTACTCGGGAGGCTGAGGCAGGAGAATGGCGTAAAAACCCGGGAGGCAGAGCTTGCAGTGAGCTGAGATCTGGCCACTGCACTCCAGCCTGGGCGACACAGCGAGACTCCGTCTCAAAAAAAAAAAAAAAAAAAAAAAAAAAAAAAAAATACCAGGGGAAAAATACATACTTTGGGATAGGAAGGGTGTCTCCTCAGGGTCTGAAAGAGCTTCTTTTGGAAAGCTATTTGGTCCACAGCTACACAGAAAAAAGAAGAGCTGGTCACCAGTTTCCTACCATAGTTTTCCTTCTCTAAAAACCCGTTTCTTCCTGATAAAACCAATAAAAATATTTTCAACCCAATTTCAGAGCCAAATCTTTTTTTTTTTTTTTTTTTTTTTTGATGGTGACTTGCTCTGTCACCTAGGCTGGAGTGCAGTGGGGTGATCTCGGCTCACTGGAACCTCCACCTCCTGGGTTCAAGTGATTCTCCTGCCTTAGCCTCCCAAGTAGCTGTTACTACTGGCACCCGCCACCACGCCTGGCTAATTTTTTTCTATTTTTAGTAGAGATGGGGTTTCACTGTATTATCCAGGATGGTGTCGACATCCTGACCCCGTGATCCGCCTGCCTCAGCCTCCCAAAGTGCTGGGATTATAGGTGTGAGTCACCGCGCCCGGCCTAGACTCAAATCTTCTAAACCTACATAAAAGACTTAGCTTTGATAGCAGATAGCCACTAAGTGCTCTAAAAAAGACCTGCCATAACCTTAGCAAGATAGAATAATCTGTTCCCCCAGCACAATCTTACATGGCTCTATAAATTTTCTTTTGAAATTACTCTGACACTGATATAGTTGCTTTCTGGATATTTATTTTTTCATAAGAAAACACAAAAGAAATAATAGAACATTTTTTCTAATGAAAGGATTAGAAATGCTTTACTTAACAGGTAGTAATGAGGACCAAAGACTGTACCATTTTCTTTTTCTTTTTCCTTTTTTTTTTGAGACGGAGTCTCACTCTGTCACCTAGGCTGGAGTGCAGTGGCGTGATCTTGGCTCACTGCAACCTCCACCTCCTGGGTTCAAGCAATTCTCCTGACTCAGGCGCCTGAGTAGCTGGGACTACAGATGCACGCCGCCATGCCCAGCTAATTTTTTGTATTTTAGTAGAGACATGTTGCTCAGGTTGGTCAGGAATTCCTGAGTTCAGACAGTCTGCCCGCCTCGGCCTCCCAAAGTGCTGGGATTTAAAAGCGTGAACCACCATGTGCAGCCTGGCTGTACCATTTTCTAAAAAGCAATTTCAACTTTGTCTCAAGATGGATGGTCCTGTCATTTCTAATCTTCATTGCCTCTGTTTAGAAAACCCATGATTGGCCAGGTGCAGTGGCTCACACCTGTAATCCCAGCACTTTGGGAGGCCGAGACGGGTGGATCACGAGGTCAGGGGATCGAGACCATCCTGGCTAACATGGTGAAACCTCGTCTCTACTAAAAATACAAAAAAATTAGCCGGGTGTGATGGCAGGCGCCTGTAGTCCCAGCTACTTGGGAGGCAGAGGCAGGAGAATGGCGCCACTGCTCTCCAGCCTGGGCGACAGAGCGAGACTCCGTCTCAAAAAAAAAAAGAAAGAAAAGAAAACCCATATTCAATCCTGAGCTCTTTCATTAAACCCAGAGAATAAAATTAGATTAAAATATTACCTAGTTGATTCTGACTCTCTCTGGTTTTAAGAATAATTTCTGATGTCTTAAGAAGCTTTACAGACGCTGTCATTTTCTTCAACTTCATTAGGAATATGAGATGGAAAGTGGTTGCTTCCTGGTTTCTGAAAATTGACAAAATTTTAAAGAATATGGCAAATTATAAAGGAAAAATGAAAACTTAAACCCAGGAATAATAATCCTGAGAGGAAAACTGATGTGTTCCTTAAAAATTATACTAGGATTGATGCTGTAGTGAAATAAAGTATCTTCAGCAATAGTGGCTTCCAAAACAAACAATTCATATCAACAAATAGAATTATTTTCACCTATTAAGTTTTCATTTGAAGAATTCAAAATGTGCGATTTCTGGCCAGGCAAGGTGGCTTACGCTGGAATCGCAGCATTTAGGAGGCCAAGGCAGGAGGATCACTTGAAACCAGGAGTTCAAGACCAGCCTGGGCAACAAAGCAAGACCCCCTATCTCCACACACACAAAAAACTAGTTAGGTGAGGAGATGCGCACCTGTAGTCCCAGCTACTTAGGAGGCTAAGGTGGAAGGATAACTTGAGCCCAGGAGGTTGAGGCTATAGTGAGCTCTGATAGTGCCACTGCACTCCAGCCTGGGTGACAGAGCGAGACTCCGTCTCAAAAAAAAAAAAAAAAAAAAAAAAAAAAGAGAGAAAAGAAAACCCAGATTCAATCCTGAGCTCTTTCATTAAACCCAGAGAATAAAATTAGATTAAAATATTACCTAGTTGATCCCCATCTCTAAAAAAATAAATTCAAACAAACAAGTGCCTAACAAGAACAACCCATGGAAATGTTTTCCATCCAAATTCTAAACTAGCCAGTGTCTCTCAAGCTGTTGCCTGCAAATCACTGTACAGGAATCACTGGGAAGATGCATATTCCTGGCCGGGCGTGGTGGCTCACACCTGTAATCCCAGCACTTTGGGAGGCTGACACAGGCAGATCACCTGAGGTCAGGAGTTCAAGACCAGCCTGGTGAAACCCAGTCTCCACTAAAATGGCAAAATTAGCTAGGTGTGGTGGCGTGCGCCAGTAGTCCCAGCTACTCAGGAGGCTGAGGCAAGAGAATCACTTAAACTGGGAGGCAGATGTTGCAGTGAGCTGAGATTGTGCCACTGCTGTGTTGTCCAAGCTGAAGTGTAGTGGCGTGATCTCAGCTCACTGCAACATCCACCTCCTGGGTTCAAGCGATTCTCCTGCTTCAGCCTCCTGAGTAGTTGGGATTACAGGTGCATGACACCACGCCCAGATAATTTTTGTATTTTTAGTAGAGATGGGGTTTCGCTATGTTGGCCAGGCTGGTCTCGAACTCCTGACCTCAGGTGATCTGCCTGCCTTGGCCTCCCAAAGTGCTGGGATTACAGGCGCAAGCCACCGTGCCTGGCCCACAATTTCCTTTTCTAAATCAAGTTTATTCCTAACATGGTTTTGGACTTGCAATTTTTATCATTATAATTGCTGTTCATCAAGCATTTTCATCTCTTTCAGTGGAACTGACCAAGAAGCACACTTAAATTCCAATAACCTAATAAGAAATAACTCTTCAATCCATAAATTAGTAGAAGCTAAGCTATGAGGATGCAAAGGCATTAAGAATGACATAATGGGCCGGGCGTGGTGGCTCAAGCCTGTAATCCCAGCACTTTGGGAGGCCGAGACGGGCGGATCATGAGGTCAGGAGATCGAGACCATCCTGGTTAACACGGTGAAACCCCGTCTCTACTAAAAAATACAAAAAACTAGCCAGGCGAGGTGGCAGGTGCCCGTAGTCCCAGCTACTCAGGAGGCTGAGGCAGGAGAATGGCGTCAACCCAGGAGGCGGAGCTTGCAGTGAGCTGAGATCTGGCCACTGCACCCCAGCCTGGGCGACAGAAGAGACTCCGTCTCAAAAAAAAAAAAAAAAGAATGACATAATGAGGCCAGGCACACCTGAAATCCCAGCACTTTGGAAGGCCGAGGTGGGTGGATTACTGGAGGTCAGGCGTTTGAGACCAGCCTAACATGGTGAAACCCATCTCTACTAAAAATACAAACATTAGCCAGGCATGCCTGCACGCACCTGTAAACCCAGCTACTTGGGAGGCTGAGGCAGGAGAATGGCTTGAACCTGGGACACGGAGGTTGCAGTGAGCCAAGATTGTGCCACTGCATTCCAGACTGGGCAAGAAAAGCCAAACTCCATCTCAAAAAAAAAAAAAAAAAAAAAAAAGATATACAGGTCCAGGCGTGATGGCTCTCGCCTGTTAATCCCAGCACTTTGACAGGCCAAGGTGGGTGGATCACTTGAGGTCAGGAGTTCGAGACCCCCCCGCCTCTTGGCCAACATGGTGAAACCCCTTCTCTACTTAAGATACAAAAAAATTAGCCGGGCGTGGAGGCTGGTGCCTGTAATCCCAGCTACTGGGGAGACTGAGGCTGGAGAATCGCTTGAACCTGGGAGGTGGAGTTTGCAGTGAGCCGAGATTGTGCCACTGCACTCCAGCCTGGGTGACAGAATGAGACTCCATCTCAAACCACCACCACCACCACCACCACCACCACCACAAGAATGATATAGTGGACTTTGGAGACACGAGGAAAAGGGTCGGGGGACTCACGGATTAAAAAATATACATTGGGTACACTATACACTCTTCAGGTGATAGGTGCAACAAAATTTCAGAAATCACCACTAAATAACTTGTTTATGCAACCAAACACCACCTGTTCCCTAAAAACCTAGTAAAATAAAAACAAACCAACACAAATCAAGTTAGAACTGCTTTAATAGAGTAGACGAGAGCAATAAATGAACTATCAACCTCCCCGGCCCCGGCTCCCTTTTTGAGACACGGTCTCTCTCGCTGTGTCGCCTAGGCTGGAGTGCAGTGGTGCTATTATTGACTCATTGCACACTCGACGTCCTGAGCTCAAGTGATCTTCCCACTTCAGCCTCCTCAGTAGCTGGGACGACAGGCGCATACCACCAAGCCCAGCAGAAAGATACCTGTGGGGATTATCCCATCTCAGGGCAGATGAGAAAACCGAGGATTCGGGCGCCGAGTCTCAGAGAAGAACGACGACCGCGGACCGGGCCTAGAGATTAGGCCGCTAGGGGACCGGGGCCTGGAGAGACTATGACCACTGCTCCACTTACTCACCAAGAAGTCGTCACTCGTAGTTTTATTTATTTATTTATTGTTTTGAGACGGAGTCTCGCTCTGTCGCCCAGGCTGGAGTGCAGTGGCGCAATCTCGGCTCACTGCAAGCTCCGCCTCCCGGGTTCAAGCCATTCTCCTGCCTCAGCCTCCCGAGTAGCTGGGACTACAGGCGCCCGCCACCGCGCCCGGCTAATTTTTTTCTATTTTTAGTAGAGACGGGTTTCACCGTGTTAGCCAGGATGGTCTCGATATCCTGACCTCCTGATTCGCCCGCCTCGGCCTCCCAAACTGCTGGGATTACAAGGGTGAACCACCACGCCGGCCCGCCGCGGGTAGTTTTCCACTTTCCCGCCCGGCCCGACGCTGCTCTGACGCCACCGAGGCGCGCCACGTCGTGACGTGAACTTTCGCGCCGGAAGTGTAAGGCCGGGCAGCCTAGCTGAAGGCAGTAAGCTGGCCTCTCCGTTGCAGGGTAGTTCTGGGATATCGGGGCAAAGGGGCGTGAGAAGGCCTGGAGGCGAAGTCGAAGAGAAGCCGAAGAGAAGCAACTGCGCCCTGGAGAAGAGAAGCTCGCCCATTCCCGACTGGGAGCCAGCTTTCAGTGAAGATGGCAGGGCCAGAACTGTTGCTCGACTCTAACATCCGCCTCTGGGTGGTTCTACCCATCGTTATCATCACTTTCTTCGTAGGCATGATCCGCCACTACGTGTCCATCCTGCTGCAGAGCGACAAGAAGCTCACCCAGGAACAAGTATCTGACAGGTCAGCCCCCTTCCTTCTCCTGCCTACCTCACACCGCCGTGACCTTGGGCAAGAAAGTGCAGGAGTTGTGTCAATTTGCCTAGGTTCACGTCGCGTCCCCACTGGCAGGGTGACCTTACCCGTTATCTCTGTGTTTCACTTTTGTCCCCTGTGAAATGGGGATGATAACAGTACCTGCTTCATAGACAGGTAGGAATCAAATTAGATGATGTCTGTAAAGCCCTTAGCACAGGATCTAGGACGTATTGAGTTTTGAAAAAAACGGTGCTGTTAATCCTTTACGTTAGTCGCCAACCTTCGGTGGGTTTACCTATGAACTATCCCATCCTACCCTTTCGTTGAGAAGAGTGCCAGGTGCGTTACTGCTTTTAGTCTTTGTAATATCCAGTCAGGTGAGTGTGATAATCTGCATTCTACCAAATTAGTGTACCAGGAGTCGGACCTGGCGGGACTGTCAGCTGAGATGCTAAGTACCAAAGCTCTTTGCAGTCTGTAAAACTGCTGTTAGAGATGTAAGGAATTGTAGTTATCATTTCCCCTCTAGAGTGGAGGCAACTTCCTCACATATTTCATTGCAGTATTTATTTATTTATCTACGTATTTACTTATTTTTGAGACAGAGTTTCGCTCTCGTGGCCCGGGCTGGAGTGCAGTGGCGTTATCTCAGCTTGCTGCAACCTCCGCCTCCCAGGTTCAAGCGATTCTCCTGCCTCAGCCTCCCGAGTAGCTGGGATTACAGGCCCACACCACTACACCTGACTAATTTTTGTATTTTTTGTAGAGACAGGGTTTCACCATCTTGGCCAGGCTGTTCTCAAACTCTTGACCTCAGTTGATCCACCTGCCTTGGCCTCCCAAAGTGCTGGGATTACAGTTGTGAGCCACCACGCCCAGCCCCTCATTGCAATATTTATATACAGAGACAGGAATTTGAGATGATTTTAGATGGTTATCTAGACATGTACCCCTTCATATTAAAGTAATAGTTTTCTCCCAGCTACTTGGGATGCTGAGGCAGGAGGATTGTTGGAGACCAGCCTGGGCAACGTAAGGAGACATTGTCTCTTAGAAAAACAAGCAATTATCAGTCAGTTCTGATTACGTTCAGAAACCATCTCAGGTAAGTGCTACTATATCTTTAGCACCTCCCTCTCACATTAATTTCTCGTTTTAATAAAGAGAGTAAGCCTCAGGCTAAGAACTTTCCACAGGTAATAGTATCTAGTTAAAATTTAATAATGTTGTTTTGATTCTACTGTACTTATTTTAAGTTACTTTCTTTTTTGTGACAATACTGTATTTCCATTTGCTGGTAATTTAAAGATTCCTTTAAAATCATATAGATTGGGAAAAAAGTTGATATATAAAAAGTATTAAAAAGTATTAAAAAGTATTAAATATGTAATGATACAAGTGCTAGACAAAAATTCTGACCCATGGCATGAGAATGACTGAAGTTTATTTAGGAAGCACTGCTGTAACATTTCCCAATTATGCCAAGAAGAATAGTAACCATTTACTCTGTCAGGCACTATGCGAAGCACTTGTATTCATTAACTTATTTAAAACTCAAAACAACTCTATGAGGTACATATTGTCTCATTTTATAGAAACTGAAGCTTTAACAAGTTCCATGGTCACACATGGTGACATTCAGGACTTCACACCAAGCCTTCTGGTCTTGGGCTTTTTCCACTATACCACAGCGATCACTGTCTTTCTGTAGCATTAGTTTTAGAACTGACCAGAGCCAGCACCCCACCCTGGAGTGAACCTTAAGAAGTCAACTTACTGGCTGGGTGTGGTGGTGGCTCACCCCTGTAATCCCAGCACTTTGGGAGGCCGAGGTGGGTGGATCACAAGTTCAGGAGATTGAGAACATCCTGGCTAGGATGTTTCTACTGAAAATACAAAAAATTAGCTGGGCGTGGTATGCTGGGCGCCTGTCGTCCCAGCTACTCAGGAGACTGAGGCAGTAGAATTCCTTGTGAACCCAGGAGGCAAGAGCTTGCAGTGAACTGAGATCATGCCACTGCACTCCAGCCTGGATGACAGAGTAAGACTCTGTCTCAAAAAAAAAAAAGTCAACTTACTGCTTGAGTGTGGTGGCTCACGCCTGTAATCCCAACACTTTGAGAGGCCGAGGCAGGCAGATCACAGGTCAAGAGATCAAGACCATCCTGGCCAACATGGTGAAACCCTGTCTTAACTAAAAATACAAAAATTAGCTGGGCGTGCTGGCACATGCCTGTAGTCCCAGCTACTCGGGAGGCTGAGGGAGGAGAATCACTTGAACCCAGGAGGCAGAGGTTGCAGTGAGCCGAGATCACACCACTGGCAGCCTTGCGACAGAGGAAGACTCCATCTCAAAAAAAAAAAAAAAAAAAAAAAAAAAAAAGTCTATTTATCACAGAAAGAAAGGCTGTAGAAAAATGCAAAGTGGGCCGGGTGCAGTGGCTCACATCTGTAATCCCAGCACTTTGGGAGGCCAAGGCGGGTGGATCACGAGGTCAGGAGATCAAGACCATCCGGTGAAACCCGGACTCTACTAAAAATACAAAAAAATTAGCCGGACGTGGTGGCGGGCACTTGTAGTCCCAGCTACTTGGGAAGCTGAGGCAGGAGAATAGCGTGAACCCGGGAGGCGGCCCTTGCAGTGAGCCGAGATCGCGCCACTGGGCGACAGAGCAAGACTCCGTCTCAAAAAAAAAAAAAAAAAAATGCAAAGTGGAGAAAGCTCAGACATTTAGCATTTTTTGGCACATAAATTTTTCTTATTTTAGCCTTACATTAGCGCTAAGGCAGATACTCCTAAATACATTTTTACAGTTGAAGAAAAGGGATCCTGGAAAAGTTAAGTAGTCGTCCCAAAGTAACCAAAGTAGGGAAATATTGTGCCTGTACTTGAACTCAGATCAGTCTCACTCCCAGTTTAAACCCTCTTGAACCATGATTCCTGCTGTCGTAGATTCTCTACCACGATTTTCTGCCCATGGTTCACTATTAGAGCAATGGTTCTGAATTATATCTGATCCAAAGCTCTCTTTTGTAACCCCAAAATGAAATTCACAGTTAGTATAGTCTGTTTACAATAACTTTTTTTTTTTTTTGAGACCAGTCTCACTCTGTTGCCTAGGCTGGAATGCAGTGGCGCAATCTCGGCTCACTGAAACCTCTGCCTCCCCAGCTGAAGTGATTCTCCTGCCTCAGCCTCTCGAGTGTCTGCGATTACAGGCATGCGCCACCACGCCCGGCTAATTTTTGTATTTTAATAGAGACAAGGTGTGAGCCATCACACTCAGCCAAGAACATTTCCTTAAGAAGGAATGTAACAGCTGGGCACAGTGGCACATGCTTGTAGTCCCAGCACTTTGGGAGGCTGAGGCGGGCAGATCTTTTAAGGTCAGGGGTTTGAGACCAGCCTGGCCAACATGGTGAAACCCCATCTCTACTAAAAATACAAAAATTAGCCGGGTGTGGTGGCATGTGCCTGTAATCCCAACTACTCGGGAGGCTGAGGCAGGAGAATCACATGAACCTAAGGACTGGAGATTACAGAGAGCCGAGATCTCGGCACTGAACTCCAGCCTGGGCGACAGGAAGGCTCCGTCTCAAAAAAAAAAAAAAAAAAAAATCCCACAGATTTCCACACGTACCCCTAGAGGGCAGTACCACCCCCATGAGGAACCAACCACCGCTCTAGAGAAAACTCAATGTCTCTGCTCATAATTGCTGCATCCCTTAAGTGAGGTAGCTGGATTATACCAGCTCTTACATGGAGTGACTCAGCCTCATCAAGTCATTATTTGACTTGGGTAAAATGCTGTACACTCTGAACCAGCCTAAGTCCAAGAAAAAGGTGTGTTTTAGTTGTAAAACTTTTTTTTTTTTAAGAGACAAGTCTTGCTGTGTCCCCCAGGCTGGAGAGCACTGGCACAGTCAAGGCTTACTGCAACCTCAACATCTCAGGCTCAAGTGATCCTCCCGCCTCAGCCTCTTGAGTAGCTGGGACTATAAATGTGTACCACCATGCTCAGCTAATCTTTAGATTTTTTGCAAAGATGGGGTCTCCTCTGTTGCCCAAGCTGGTCTCAAACTCCTGGTCTCAAGTGATCCTTCCATCTCGGCCTTCCAAAATGCTGGAATTATAGGCATGCGCCACTGTGCCCAGTGGTATAAAACATTTTTCTAAATATGCTGTAAATGTCCATTAGCAGCCTGGCGTGGTGGCTCACGCCTGTAATTCCAGCACTTTGGGAGGCAGAGGCAGGCAGATCACGAGGTCAAGAGATTGAGACCATCCTGGCTAATACGGTGAAACCCGTTTCTACTAGAAATACAAAAAATTACCTGGGCATGGTGGGATGCGCCTGTAATCCCAGCTACTCGGGAGGCTGAGGCAGGAGAATCGCTTGAACTGGGAGGCAGATGTTGCAGTGAGTCGAGATTGTGCCACTGCACTCCAGCATAGGCGACATAGCAAGACTATGTCTCAAAAAAAGAACATTTCCATTCGCACCAGGCATGGTGGCTCAAGCCTGTAATCTCAGCACTTTGGGAGACCGAGACAGGTGGATCACATGAGGTCAGGAGTTGGAGATAAGGCTGGCCAGCACGGCAAAACCCCATCTCTACTAAAAATACAAAAATTAGCTGGGCGTGGTGATGCACGCCTGTAGTCTCAGCTCTCTGCAGGCTGAGGCAGGAGAATCGCTTGAACCCAGAAGGCAGAGGTTTCAGTGAGCCAAGATCACGCCACTGTACTCCAGCCTGGGTGGCAGAGCGAGACGAGACAATGTCTCAAAAAAAAAAAAAAATTTTTTTTAACAGGTTTTAAGCGAAAGCTGTAAAATATATGAATAAAATATATTAGACTAGGTTTGGGGATAGAGTATGTGTAAAAAATGGTTCTCAGACTTGACAAATATTCTACTGACTTTTTGGAAAGGAAGAAACATTGATTCTTCAGAATGTGGAACTCTGGTTTGAGAAGTACTGATTTTAAAGTTTTATTCTAAGAAAATATCTTTCAGGCCTGGTGCAATGGCTCATATCTATAATCCCAGCACTTTGGGAGGCTGAGATGGGAGGATCCCTTGAGCCCAGGAATTTGAGACCAACCTGGCAACATAGTTAGACCCTGTTTCTGCAAAAAACAAAATAAATAGAAGATGTTATTCAGTTGCAAATTACAAAGTTTTATCTTCATAACAGTACAGAGACTTATTTTTAGATATTTATGAAAATAAAAATACAAAATTAAAAATTTCTTGTAGAATTTTCTAACTTCAGAGAACATAGCTATTTATCTCAGCTTAAGAAAGCAAGTGTTTAGAAAATACAGGATAATTTACGATTGCTTATTTAGGTCTTGAAATACATCAGGGTCACCATACTCAACTTCATTTCTACATAATTGTTCAGTGGTGTAAATATAGGAGATCTAGATGAATTCCTCTTGATTACACTGCCTGGGAAAGTCTTGAGTTATCGTAGACTGAACAAGTGTTTTCCATTTGTTTTTCTGGAGACAGGGTCTTGCTTTGTCACCCAGGCTGGACCAAAGAGGTCGAGGCTGCAGTGATTGAGGCTGCAATCACAGTGGTGCGATCATGGCTCACTTCAGCCTCGATCTCCCGGGCTCAAGTGATCCTCCCACCTCAGCCTCCCGAGTAGCTGAGACTACAGGCACATGCCACTGCACCTGGCTAATGTTTAAATTTTTTGTAGAGACAGTGGTCTCATTATGCTGCCTAGGCTGGTCTCGAACTCCAGGGCTCAAGCAATCCTCCCGCCTCAGCCTCCCGAAGTATTGAGATTACAGGCGAGAGCCACCACACCTGGCTGTGAACAAGGTTTTTTGATGGCCTACCATGTGCCTTGTACTCTGCCGCATGCTATGGGGTACAGTATAAGACAAGGTCACAACCCTGCTCTCAGAGTTTCTGTTCAAGTGATAAAATATGCAAAGGGAAAAATAATAGACATTGTTAATCTAGTGCTTAGGATGTGCCAGGTAGAGTCATATAAGATCATATATATGAAGAACTCAGCCTAAAATTCTCCACTTGGCTGGGTGTGGTGGCTCACACCTGTAATCCCAGCACTTTGGGAGGCTGAGGCAGATGGATCACTGGAGTCTAAGAGTTAGAGACCAGCCTGGGCAACATAGTGAGACCCCGTCTCTACAAAAAAAAAAAAAACCAAAAAGTTTGCCAGGTGTCATGGTGTGTGCTTGTAGCCCTAGCTACCCAGGAAGCTAAGATGGGAGGATCACTTGAGCTTCGGAGGTCAAGGTTGTCATGAGCCAAGATTGTACCATTGCACTCCAGCCTGGACAACAAAGTAAGACCCTGTCTCAAAAAACAAAAAATCCTTCATTAGTTTCCTTTTGCTCTTAAGACAATGATCAAAATACAGTGGGACCTGGCTGGGCACGGTTTTTCATGCCTGTAATCCTAGCACTTTGAGAGGCCGAGGCAGGCAGATCATCTGATGTCAGGAATTCGAGACCAGCCTGGCCAACATGGTGAAACCCCATCTCTACTAAAAATACGTGAATTAGCTGGGTGTGGTGGCGCATGCCTGTAACCCCAGCTACTTGGGAGGACGAGGCAGGAGAATCACTTGAACTCGGGAGGCAGAGGTTGCACTGAGCTGGGATTGCGCCATTGCAGTTCAGCCTGGGAGACAGTGAGATTCCATCTCAAAAAAAAAAAAAAAATACAGTGGGACCAGTCTGGCTCTTGCACACCTCTGAAGTCTTGTTTTCACCACATTTTCTGTAGTTCTCCTTCTTCCAGCCATATGGCCTTTGCTCAGGTCCTCAGAGGCAGAGTGTTTACCTCTATGAGGCTTTTGCCCATTTTGTTTACACCAGCACTTTGCCAAGGTAATCCTCACTCATCCTGAAGAGTGCAGCTTAATCCTACATCCTCAGCAAACCCATCTCTCAGACCTTGACTTCCCAGACTCCATCACCTCCCGCTTATGCACTCCTCCAATACCATCCATCTCTCTTCCTAGGACATGATAATTGAATTTCACATTTATTCTTCTGGTTATTTGGTTAATGTCTTTCTCCCTCACTAGAGTTTGACCGTCATAAGATATGTGTATTTCGATCACCGTTCTTCAGGTCACCTGGCACTTAGAAGTTCAAGAAATATTTGTTCAATGAAAGAATAAATCTACCCTTGTACAGAATATGAATAGAGACTTAGGGAATTTAAGTGACTTGCCCAAGATCACATGGCTAATAAGTGGCAGAGATGGGATTGAACCCATGTGTTCAACTCCAGAGCTTAAGTTTTTACCCATTACTCTAGACCCAGTGCTTCTTAGACTGTCAATGGTGAAGGGCCGGTTTTGGGGTTTTTTGTTTTCTAAATTTCTTTTTTTTTTTTTTTTTTTTTTTTTTTTTTTGAGACGGAGTCTCACGCTGTGTCACCCAGGCTGGAGTGCAGTGGCGCGATCTCGGCTCACTGCAAGCTCCGCCTCCCAGGTTCACGCCATTCTCCTGCCTCAGCCTCCGAGTAGCTGGGACTACAGGCGCCCGCCACCACGCCCGGCTAGTTTTTTTTTTTTGTATTTTTAGTAGAGACGGGGTTTCACCATGTTAGCCAGGATGGTCTCGATCTCCTGACCTCGTGATCCACCCGCCTCGGCCTCCCAAAGTGCTGGGATTACAGGCTTGAGCCACCGCGCCCGGCCTCTAAATTTCTAATCTCTTGTAGGCTAATACTTTTGTAAAATATTTTGATCATGTATTTGGATGTTGTGACAATGTCAAATTATTATAAAAGTCTCTAAATCCTTACTCTCAATGTCTGTGCTTATCACAGACCAGCATTGCAACACTGACCACACTTTGAGTATCTTTAGCAGCCAGGGAGCAGAATGTATTACATGTTGCCTCTGTAGCCCTGTAGATGAAGTAGAGAACTGTACAGCATAATGAGCTCAGGAGGAAAGTGGAGAGAATTCCATGAGGGTTCCAGGCATTGGGAAAAGCTTCGTGGAGGTGCTGAGGTTTGAAGAAGGTGTTAAGGCATGATGGAGTAGAACTTGGAAAGGAAAGGGCACTGGAACATTCCCAGCATGTGGAGAAGCTAGAATATGTGTATTGTGACAAGGGAGACCTCAGCGGTACTGACTGCTTAGAACAAGTGGTTTGTATTGAGTAGACAGAGAAAGCCAAACACAGTTTTTTTGTTTGTTTGTTTGTTTGTTTGTTTGTTTTTTGAGATGGAGTCCCGCCCCAGGCTAGAGTACAATGGCGTCAACTACGCTCACTGCAACCCCCTATCTTCCAGGTTCAAGTGATTCTCCTGCCTCAGCCTCCTGAGTAGCTGGGATTACAGGCACAGACCAGCACACTTGGCTAATTTTTGTATTTTTAGTAGAGACAGGGTTTCACCATGTTGGCAAGGCTGCTCTCAAACTCCTGACCTCGTGATCCTCCTGTCTCGTCCTCCCAAAGTGCCGGGATTATAGATGAGAGCCACTGTGCCCAGCCCCTACCAAGCACAGGTTTTATTATGTTCATTTCTGTCCATAATTTTTTTTCATGTTTCAAGAAGATTTCCATTACTTTAAGGGCCTTTTCCTCTTTTCCTCCTTTAATGAACTTTTGAGTACCTAGAAAAAATTAATATTTTGATCTCTGTTTTATTTGTCATTTGCGTCTTGGCAACACCCATTTGTTGCGTAACACGGTATTCTTTTTTTTTTGGAAGCAGGGTCTTAACTGTTGCCCAGGCGGGAGAGCAGTGGCACCGTCTCAGCTCATTGCAACCTCTGCCTCTCAGGCTCAGGTGAGCCTTCTACCTCAGCCACCTGAGTAGCTGGGACTACAGGCACGTGCCACCAGCCTGGCTAATTTTTGTATTTCTTTTTTTTTTTTTTTTTTAGAGACAGGGTCTTGCTGTGTTGCCCAGGCTGGTCTCACACTCCTGGGCTTAAGTGATCCACCTGCCTTTGCCTTCCGAAGTGCTGGGATTAGAGGTGTGAGCCACCACACCCGGCCTAGCACAATATTTGATGATGAACTACGGCTCTAATAGTTAATTTAAGTTCCCCTAGTAATTTCATTTATTTATTCAATAACTGTTTGCTGAGAGCTTTCTAACAGTCTGACTCCTGGGTAGGATTTCTGTTTCTCCATCAGATAGCAACCCTCTCAAGGCCTGTTCTCATTTCCCTGTAGGTAATAAGAAATTCCTTCTTTTATCCTCACTCTTCTCCCTTTCTCCTGACCCCAGATCTCCTGAGCAGTGTCCAACTATTCTTTTCACTCAGAGAAGGCGTCTTCCTAGCTCATTATCAAGTAAGCAAAAGCTGGATGTAATGTCCCAAATGTACCTTCCTCTGAAATATTTATTTGTTCAGAAACATAGTCACTTCTGAAAAATACTTTTCTGAAAACCTAACTGTTAGGTTAAATATGTTTACGGTGGTTTCAAAGATACTTGTATTTTGGAAAGTTTCCACACAGAGCTGTTACCAAATAGGCCCTCTCTTGTGTTTAAATAGTTCTTCTACTTGACTCTCCGATTTTCTTCTAGTGTTTCACTTTTAAAAATCTCATTGTGTTGGTTGTATTTTTCAGTCAAGTCCTAATTCGAAGCAGAGTCCTCAGGGAAAATGGAAAATACATTCCCAAACAGGTACTCATTTATCTTTTATTAAAAAGCTCCACGATTCACTGTTGGGCAGTAGATATCTGAATGTTTTATAAGGGGACTTTGGGGAAAGCTGAAGGTTGGCAATTTAGTAATTAAGCTGTGGCCTGATGGTGTTTGCTGTCATGGTGACCTCACCTTTCTTAGGAAGTTGTTTTTAAATGTGACTCAGCTAAAGTGTCTAAAGTGTCAGGTCGCCTACCAAGTAGGCTGACAGCTCTAAGCAGAACAGCATATCCTAAAGGTCTTCTGACTAAGTCCCTGGGGAGTAATTTGACAATCTGCTGTGTCATAGTTCTAAGACCTAAAATGCTTTTTTTTTTTTTTTTTTAAACTAGTCTTTCTTGACACGAAAATATTACTTCAACAACCCAGAGGATGGATTTTTCAAAAAAACTAAACGGAAGGTAGTGCCACCTTCTCCTATGACTGGTATGTTTATTCCTTTCACTCATCTTTAAGGAAGATTTTTAACATAGGTCATTGAGTGGGGTGGGGTGGGTGTGGGAGAGGGCAGGGAGGGTGTCATTTTGTTTAAATGTTAAATTGCAGAAGATAGTAATCTTAGACCTTGGAAATCATCTAGTACAGGGATCTATGGAAGTGGAATTCTCTTTTTCAGTTAGATTTTCTGAGAACCCTAATGTATAAAGTGGATTAAAAAAAATAGTTCTCAGCTGATGGAGTGGGGAGACTAGAGCTGTTGTCCCTGGGTCTCTCCTTATTGCTGTTCTCAGGACCCAGGGTTCTAGGGAGCACAGTTGGAAAAGCATTCCAGCCTGGCTCTCACCCAGTGCCTGATCCCCCTTCCGACAGATGGCTGCCCAGCTTCTGCCTAAATGAGGAAGAGTGCACTACTTCCGAGACATGCCATTTTGTTGTTAGATGTGATTGTTTGGTCTATCCTACAGTTTTGGCTCTAACATTTTCTACTTCCACTGATCCCAGTCATGTGAAAAATACAGCATGCTAAAAGTAAAACAGGCCAAGTATGGTGGCTCATGCCTGTAATCCTTGCATTTTGGGAGGCCGAGGCAGGCAGATTGCCTGAGGTCAGGAGTTCGAGACCAGCCTGGTTTACATGGTGAAACGCCGTCTCTACTAAAAATACAAAAGTTAGCCTGGCATGGTGACAGGTGACTGTAGTCCCAGCTACTTCGCAGGCTGAGTCAGGAGAATTGCTTGAACCCCGGAGATGGAGGTTGCATTGAGCTGAAGTCCCATCACTGCACTCCAGCCTAGGCGACAGAGCAAGACTCTGTCTCCAAAAAATAAAAATAAAAAAAAAAGGAAAACAAAGTAATTTGTTGTTTTGTGTTGACTCTCCTCTCATTTTAGTACTATTCACTTCTTTAGGTGAGACAGCCAGCTATTTTAAACCCATAGGGAAGGTATTATAATTAGTTTTTTTTTAAGAGTGACTAACGTTGTATGGAGTTCATTTTTTAACAAGTTTTTAAGAAAATTTACAAGAAACAAAAGACCATTAAATATATGAGAAGTTACTTGACGTCACTAATAATCCATGGAATACCAATTAAAACAAGGTATCTTTTTTTTTTTTTTTTTGAGATGGGAGTCTCACTCTCTCACCCAGGCTGGAGTGCAGTGGTGGCGATCTCAGCTCAATGCAGGCTCTGCCTCCTGGGTTCACACCATTCTCCTACCTCAGCCTGTTGAGTAGCTGAGATTACAGGCGCCCGCCACCACACCCGGCTAATTTTTTGTATTTTTAATAGAGTTGGGGTTTCACCATGTTAGCCAGGATGGTCTTGATCTCCTGACCTCGTGATCCGCCCGCCTTGGCCTCCCAAAGTGCTGGGATTACAGATGTGAGTCACCGTGCCCGGCCAAGATATCCATTTTTTTTAGCCCCGTAAGCTGTCAAAAGATTGAAAAGATTGAACCGGGCGCGGTGGCTCACGCCTGTAATCCCAGCACTTTGGGAGGCCGAGACGGGCGGATCACAAGGTCAGGAGATCGAGACCACGGTGAAACCCCGTCTCTACTAAAAATGCAAAAAATTAGCCGGGCGTGGCAGCGGGCACCTGTAGTCCCAGCTACTCAGGAGGCTGAGGCAGGAGAATGGCGTGTACCCGGGAGGCGGAGCTTGCAGTGAGCCGAGATCGCGCCACTGCACTCCAGCCTGGGGGACAGAGCGAGACTCCGTCTCAAAAAAAAAGATTGAAAAGATTGGCAGGATCCACTATTGTCAATGTCGAGGAAGTTAGGCCCCCTCACCATTGGCGGGAGTGGCGAGAGGTGGGGCTTTGCTGACAGTCTGACAATATCTATCAATTTTAAATGTACAAATCCTTGGACCTAGAAATTCTAAGAAGTTCTCTTACAGAAACACATAAACATGTAGATGTATGTGCAAGATAACTGTCAGCAGCATCATTTATCATTTATTGTCAAAAACAGTGGAAACAATCCATAGGTCTACTCAAAAGTGATTGGTGTGACCACACCGTGGAATCCTATGCAGACATTAAAAATTTTGAGACTGGGTACGGTGACTGACACCTGTAATCCCAGCACTTTGGGAGGCCGAGGCAGGCAGATCACTTGAGGTCAGTCAGGAATTCAAGACCAGCCTGGTCTGGTGAAACCCCGTCTCTACTAAAAATACAGAATTAACTGGGCATGGTGGGGTGTGCCTGTAATCCCAGCTAGTTAGGAGACTGAGGCAAGAGAATCACTTGAACCTGGGAGGCAGAGGTTGCAGTGAGCTGAGATCATGCCACTGCACTGCAGCCTGGGCGACAGAGTGAGACTATGTCTCAAAAAACAAAACAAAACAAACAAACAAAAATGCCCAGCACAATGGCTCACACCTGTAATCCCAGCACTTTGGGAGGCCAAAGCGGGCAGATCACGAGGTCAGGAGATCGACACCATCCTGGCTAACATGGTGAAGCCCTATCTACTAAAAATACGAAAAATTAGCTGGGCATGGTGGTGGGCGCCTGTAGTCCCAGCTACTTGGGAGGCTGAGGCAGGAGAATGGCATAAAACCACGAGGCGGAGTTTGCAGTGAGCTAAGATCGTGCCACTGCACTCCAGCCTGGGCAAGAGAGCAAGACTCCATCTCAAAAAAAAAAAAAAAAAAAGGAAATATTGAGAGGGAGCTATTCAGTGTGGAAATGTCATCCACAATATATTACTAGTAATAAACATAGTAGCATAGTATCTCCGTTTTGTGTGTGTGTGTGTATATATACACACACACATATACATAAAATTTGTAATGTGTGTATGTAGAGAGAAAGATGGAAGGATATACAACAAATAAGTGTTTAGAGAATGGGCTTAAAAGAACTGTCTACATCATACATTTTTATGTCATTTGATTTTTTTTATAATAAACTTATTTTAATTATCAAGTATGTTAAAAATTTACAGAAAATTGGAGCCAGGCACAGTGGCTCACGCCTGTAATCCCAGCACTTTTGGGAGGCTGAGGTGGGTGGATCACGAGGTCAGGAGATTGCGCCACTGCACTCCAACCTGGGCCCCAGAGCGAGACTCTGTCTCAAAAACAAAAAAATAAAATTTACAGAAAACCAGGAGGAAGTCCCTGGCAACAGAGGTAAAACTTAGTGGGTTTCTTGTTTCTGCTTTTGTCTTAGATCCTACTATGCTGACAGACATGATGAAAGGGAATGTAACAAATGTCCTCCCTATGATTCTTATTGGTGGATGGATCAACATGACATTCTCAGGCTTTGTCACAAGTAAGTTACAGACCCAGCCGACTTCATGTTACCCAGAGAGATTCAAGTGCTATTGAGTCACTAATATCATAGGTCGTATGTTTTCTTGTGTAAACTGATAATAGTCTTTGAACAAAAAATTTACTATGTGATGACTTTTATGACTTTTGCCCGAAAGTGATCCTAAGTTCATGATGTGGATGCTTTTTAGCCAGATTAGATTCAAGCAAGTGACTTGCTAGCTTGCTTCCAAAACTAATATGGTATTCTAGTTGAGCAGGATAAAGGGAAGCATATTTCTATTTTGACTTCGTTTGCTAGGTGTTAGGGTGAGTTTTCTATTTGTTTATAAGTTGATTTGATTTTAATCAATTTGGTTTCTTAGTAACATAGTTCTATGCTTATATATTCCACTTAGAGTTTAACAGATTGGTGCAAATTTTTTCCAAATTTCAGGTCACAGCTCAGTTTGAGTCCCTTCTTCCTCGGTAAGCTAGAAGCAAGTATTATTGAGGGAAACTAGAGCAGAGTGGCATTTTGACTGTCTTTTCTTCAGAAATTGCCACAGATTTTCTTGTGGAAGTCGTTTTCCAAAAGCTATGTGGCACAGAGTTCCCACCTCCTCTGGGAAAGATTCACACTTATTCTAAAAATAAAACAGCTCAGAGTGATTGTGAACTTTTTCTTCTCTGCAGCCAAGGTCCCATTTCCACTGACCCTCCGTTTTAAGCCTATGTTACAGCAAGGAATCGAGCTACTCACATTAGATGCATCCTGGTAAGAACTTTCTTCTGTTTAATAAAAATACAAACCACACTTTGGGAGGCCAGGGTGGGAGGATCACTTGAGCCCAGGAGTTTGAGACCAGCCTGGGCAACAGATTAAGACCCTGTCTCAAAAAAACAAAAACAGGCGGGGTGCAGTAGCTCACACCTGTAATCTCAGCACTTTGGGAGGCTGAGGCGGGCAGATCACAGGTCAAATCGAGACCATCCTGGCTAACACGGTGAAACCCCATCTCTACTAAAAATACAAAAAATTAGCCAGGCGTGGTGGTGGGCGCCTGTAGTCCCAGCTACTCGGGAGGCTGAGGCAGGAGAATGGCGTGAATCCGGGAGGCGGAGCTTGCAGTGGGAGGAGCTTGCAGTGAGGGGAGATCGCGCCACTGCACTCCAAGCCTGGGCAACAGAGTGAGACTCCATCTGAAAAAAAAAAAAAAAAAAAAAAACGTAAACAAAAATCACACAAACCAAAATCTAAAACCAGTGCCCCTTAAAGATGAGGATTTCTGGCTGGGTGTAGTGGCTCACACCTGTAATCCCAGCAGTTTGGGAGTCTGAGGTGGGCGGATCACAAGGTCAGATCGAGACCATCCCGGCTAACAGGGTGAAACCCCGTCTCTATGAAAAATACAAAAAGTTAGCTGGGTGTGGTGACTGGTGCCTGTAGTCCCAGCTACTCAGGAGGCTGAGGCAGGAGAATGGCATGAACCCAGGAGGTGGAGCTTGCAGTGAGCTGAGATCACGTCACTGCACTCCAGCCTGTTCGACAGAATGAGACTGTGTCTCAAACCAAAAAAAAAGATGAGGAGTTCTAATTTGCATACTTCATTGGAATCGGTTTTTTAAAGTTTTTTTTTTTTTTTTTTTTTTTTTTTCCAAGACTGTGTCTCACTCTGTCACCCAGCCTGGAGTGCAGTGGTTCTATATCACTGCAATCTCCACCTCCTGGGTTCTAGTGATTCTCCTGCCTCAGCCTCCCGAGTACCTGGGATTATAGGCGTGCACCACCACATCTGGGTAATTTTTGTATTTTTCGTGGGGACGGGGTTTCACCATGTTGGCCAGGTTGGTCTCAAACTACTGACCTCAAGTGATCCATCTGCCTCGGCCTCCCATAGTGCTGGGATTACAGGCATGAGCCACCACGCCTGGCCAAAAGTTTTTTTGTTTTTTTTTTTCATTGAAACTCCACTCAAAATGCCATGGGTGGTTTATGGCAACTTTTACATGAGTCTAGCAAAAGGAAAGAATGTGTCACCTCTTTTCTGTCACAGTTGGGGGCTTAAAACTGCAGGGGTGGATGTATCAACCCCCAGAAAGTTAAAAGTTTAAGCCAGGAGTTCTGGCCATGCAATCATTTTTAGTAATACCTGGAGCTTATGAGAGTGGAAGTTTGTATTATTTTTTTTTCCAAAGTACATTACTATTAATGATAATAGTTTTCATTAGTTCTAGTCACTGTGCTTAGCATTTTCTGTATTTTACCCTCATAGCAACCTATGAAACCTATGTAGGAATTGACATTTGACAACAGTCTGTCCAAATCCAGCACCCATGTGTTATTTACCACTCTTTATAATTTTTAAAAAGAGATTTCTCCTTCTGAATACCACTGTTTTTTTTTGTTTTTTTGTTTTTGAATGGCAGAATAAGACAACTTAAAATCTGAAAAGCTCTTAGAAAATACTGCTACAGTATCTGGAACCTAGTAATGCTGCTTCACGTGGCCTCTCCAGACTCTTTTGCCTGTGGCTTCCCAAAGACTGGCATAAAACAGAGAAAAAGAATAATGGACAAAATGGGGATTACTAGTGGTAATCTTGACTACTTGGTTTGAGCAGAGCCCTCTAGGATGTGTGGGAGGAGCAGGACAGGCCAGAGGCTGGGAAGTCTGGGCCATGCACAATTCTGCTAGAGAAGAAAAGCTGTACATTATATGAGTACCATGAGTCTATTCAACTTTTACCTTCCGGTCTCCTTGGGCTAAACAAAAACTTCATGGGTTGGAGAAAAGCTTATTTATCTTTTCTCAGCATCCAGAGAGGCATGTGACTAAAATGATATCATGGACAGAAGGGAGACTGGAACCCCAGTGTACAATTACCACTGTGGTGAGATCAGCAACATTGTATTCAGACAGGCCATTTACTTACCTGCAGCCTATGGAGTAACCAGAGTAGACTTTTGCCTTTATGTGACCCACTTGTTGGAATGACTATGGATCTTTCCATTTATCATTTTCCATACTCATTTTTGGTTTTAGCTTTTATTATATGCAAGCCTATTTATTTTATGGAGGTTGAGTAGGAAACATAAGCTAAAGGAAGCCTCAGTGATATAGTTCAAAACTTGGAATGACTCTGCCAGTAGCTATAGTCCTCGGTACTATATTTCCTGAAATCCACCTCTCATCCCTTCTTGTAAGTACGGAACACACCCAATGGCTCACGCCTGTAATCCTAGCACTTTGGGAAGCTGAGGTGGGCAGATCACTTGAGGTCAGGAGTTCGACATCAGCTTGGCCAACATGGTGAGACCCCGTCCGTCTCTACTAAAAATACAAAAATTAGCCAGGCATGGTGGTGCGTGCCTGTAGTCCAAGCTACTCAGGAGGTTGAGGCAGGAGAATCTCTTGAATCCCGGTGGCAGAGGTTGCAGTGAGCCGAGATTGCGCCACTGCACTCCAGCCTGGGTGACAGAGCGAGACTCCGTCTCAAAAAAAAAAAAAAAAAACTATGGAACACACCAACACTTGTGATTTCCTCTCAGGAATGGAATTCAGAATGGGAGTCATCTTTGGATTTTTTTAAATATAGTTCTGTATTGTTGAGACTGCTTTAACAACTTGTATTTCTTCTGTGGTTGTGCTTTGGATGAATACAGCCCATCCAAGGTGACTTCTTTACAAACACTGAACAACTTTGGGTGGTAGGGAAGTGGGAGCTGCATTACTCTCTGATGTACTAACTAACCACACCATTTTCCTTTGCCAGGGTGAGTTCTGCATCCTGGTACTTCCTCAATGTATTTGGGCTTCGGAGCATTTACTCTCTGATTCTGGGCCAAGATAATGGTAAGAAGCATGTCAGGTTTACTAAGCAAATACTTCCATAGATGAATCATCCATGTTAGAGCCAGAAAAGTCTTGTAGGTTATGCTGTTTGTTACCACAGTCAAATAAAATGTTTCCTTCCTTCAGTTTCTGAGGTATTCTGAAAGACTTAAAAATTCCAGGGGTCAAACTGAAGATCTCAATTCTCTCTGGCAATGACTGGGACAGTATTTGATTCCCCAGAATCTGATACCATCATGTGAGGGATCCAGCACCAGCAGTATAAGCCTGTGAACCTAAAGCTTAAAGAAGGCCTGGTTTGTCAGTCATTTCACTGACTAGAGCCCTTGCCAGTACTAATCCTTGCTCTCTTGTTTACTGGCTGGGACCTCAGAAAAGTTACTTAACAAGTTACTTAACTTCAAATTCTCTATTTGCTTATCTGTAAATAAGGACTTTATTAGTTAACCTGTGGAGTTATTAGGAACAGATGAGGTAGAATATGCGAACCACTTAGTGAAGTACTTGGCATACAGTAGTTGCTCAATAACTGGTGCCTGTTATTGTTGAAATTTGAAATGAAGTTTAGAGCTTCCTTTAGTGATCTCTTTTTTGCTGTTACTATCCCCATTTTTCAGGAGACACAAAGTGACTTTCCTAGAGTCACATAGCCAGTGGGTGACAGGGCCAGTCGTGAGGCTGTAGTCCAGTTCTCTAATCTGTGTGAAGCCCATTCTTCCCCTTGGGTGCTGGGGTGCTCGCTGAGTCCTGGCACTCATGTAAGTGTGTCTTATGCTACAGCCGCTGACCAATCACGAATGATGCAGGAGCAGATGACGGGAGCAGCCATGGCCATGCCCGCAGACACAAACAAAGCTTTCAAGGTACACTCTATTCACCATTCAAAGCCGCAGCGATGCTCTGAAAGGTGTTATCTAGAGCTATTTTAAAAATAGCTTCCTTGCAGGGAGTGTTGTGTGGTTCCATCGTTTTAATTTAAACTTAGCAAAAACATAGTTTACACGTCTCTTTTTCCTGAGGCAGAATCATCTATTAAGTAAATTGGAAATTCTTGGTACTTTTACTGGTTTTTAAATGCTCACCAGAATTTAATCCACACTATCAATGATGCCGTAAAATAATCCAATCAGAGGTGTGAGGTAAACATTTAGAATAATTTGAACGTTTTTGAACCCCATAGATATCAGATATAAATTGCATTAAAAAAAATCAATACTGGCCGGGCGCAGTGGCTCACACCTGTAATCCCAACACTTTGGGAGGCTGAGGCGGGTGGATCACAAGGTCAGGGGTTCAAAACCAGCCTGACCAACATGGTGAAACCCCATCTCTACTAAAAATACAAAAAAAATTAGCTGGGCATGGTGGCGGGCGCCTGTAATCCCAGCTACTCAGGAGGCTGAGGCGGGAGAATTGCTTGAACCCAGGAGGCGGAGGTTGCAGTGAGCTGGGATTGCACCACTACACTCCAGCCTGGGCAACAGAGTGAGACTCCGTCTCAAAAAAAAAAAAAAAAAAAAAAATCAATACTAAGAGCCTTTTCACAAAAAGGTTCTAGAATTTGCATAATTTGGCATGATTTTTGTGGAACAAAATCTCACTGTGTTTCATGATAAAAACTAGAAAGAGAAGGGAAGTTCCAGCCCGGGACAGTGGCTCACACCTGTAATCCCAGCACTTTGGGAGGCCGAGGTGGGTGGGTCACCTGAAGTCAGGAGTTTGATACCAGCCTGGACAAAATGGTGAAACCCTGTCTCTATTAAAAATACAAAAATGGGCCAGGTATGGTGGCTCACACCTGTAATCCCAGCACTTTGGTAGGCCAAGGCGGGTAGATCAACTGAGTTCAGGAGTTCAAGACCAGCCTGGCCAACCTGGTAAAACCCCTTTTCTACTAAAGATACAAAAGAAAATGTGCTGGGCGTGGTGGCAGGCGCCTGTAATCCCAGTTACTTGGGAGGCTGAGACAGGAGAATTACTTGAACTCAGGAGGCGGAGTTTGCAGTGAGCTGAGATTGCACCATTGCACTCCAGCCTGGGTAACAAGAGCAAAACTCCATCTCAGAAAGAAAAAAAGAAAGAAACAAAACAAAACAAAAATGAGCTGGGCATGGTGGCATGTGCCTATAATCCCAGCTACCCAGAAGGCTGAGGCAGGAGAATCGCTGGAACCCAGGATGCAGAGGCTACAGTGAGCTGAGATCATGCCACTGCACTCCAGCCTGGATGACAGACCAAGATTCTGTCTCAAAAAAAAATAGAGAAGTTTCTCAGCCTGATAAAGGGCATCTATGACAGACCCACAGCTAACATCATACTCAATGGTGAAAGACTGAAAGCTTTCCCTTTAAGATCAAGAACAAGACAAGGATGTCTGTTCTTGCCACTTCTATTCAGCATTGTCCAGGATATACTAGCCAGGGCAGTTAGGCAAGAAAAAGAAATAAAAAGTCATTCTGATTAGAAAGGAAGTAAAACTATCTCTGTTTGCAAATGGCATGGTGTTGTATGTAGATCATCCTAAACAATCCACAAGAAAACTAACAGAGCTAATAAATAAGTTCAACATACAAAAATCAATTGTGTTTCTATATACTGGTAATGAAGATTGGAAATGAAAGTAAAACAATTTTATTCATAATAGTATCAAAAGGAATAAAATATTTAGAAACAAATCTAACAAAAGAAATGGCCTTGGCCGGGCATGGTGGTTAACACCTGTAATCCCAGCACTTTGGGAGGCTGAGGCGGGCAGATCACAAGGTCGAGAGATCGAGACCATCCTGGCCAACATGGTGAAACTCCATCTCTACTAAAAATATAAAAATTAGCTGGACATGGTGGCACATGCCTATAGTTCCAGCTACTGGGGAGGCTGAGGCAAGAGAATCACTTGAACCCGGGAGGTGGAGGTTGCAGTGAGCCAAGATCGCACCACTAGACTCCAGCCTGGTGACAGAGCGAGACTTCATCTCAAAAAAAAAAAAAAAAGAAATGGCCTTTTGTTAGATTTAAACTGATATGCTGAAAAATTACAAAACATTGCTGAAAGAAATTAAAGACTTAAATAAATGGAAAGACACCCATGTTCATAGATTGGAAGACTTAATATTATTAAGATGGCAATACTCTCCAAATTTATCCACAGATTGAACACAATCCCTATCAAAAATCTTACCTGCCTTTCTTGCAGAAATTGACAAGCTGCTCCTGAAGTTCACATGGAAATTCAAGGGAATCAAAATAGGCAAAAATGTTGGCAAAATTGGAGAACTTACATGCTGTGGTTTTAAAGCCTATTACAAAGCTGTAGTAATCAAAACTGCACAGAAATAAAAACTGGCATAAGGAGAGATATAGGTCAATGGAATAAAATGGAGAGTTCAGAAATAAACACATCTATTTATCATCAATTGACTTTCAAAGAGGGTACCGAGACTATTCAGTGGGGAAGGAATAGTGTCCATTCAATGAATGGTGCTGGGAAAAGGATATCTACATGCAAAAGAATGAAGCTGGGCACCTATTTCACACCATGTACAAAAGTTAAGTCTAAATGGTTCAACAGGCATGTGTAGTGCAGAAGAAAAAAAAATTAGGTTCAAGTTAGCTTAGATGTGGTGCATGCCTATAGATAGGGGCACCACTTGAGCTGAGGAGTTTGAGGCTGCAATGAGCTATGATTGTGCCACTGCACACCAGCTTGGGTGACAGTGAGACCCTGTCTCAAAAAGAAAAAAGAAATCAAATGGGTCAAAGACCTGAATCTTTAATATTGCATGATATTACTTATATAAAATATTTGGAATAGGAAAATTCACAGAGACAAGGAAGTAGGTTAGAGGTTACTGAGGATGGGATGGGGGCAGTGGGGAGTAGTTGCTTACTGTGCGCATTTTCTGTTTAAGAGGACATAAAACTTTGGAAATGATAGTAGACATGGGTACACATTGTGAATGTCATTAATGCCACTGAATTTTATATCTAAAATGGTTAAAATGGTGTATGTTATGTTACATATATTTTACCACAATAAAAAAATAAAAATTTGGCTGGACACAGTGGCTTACACCTGTAATCCCAGCACTTTGGGAGGCCGAGACAGGCAGATCATTTGAGGTCAGGAGCTTGAGACCAGCCTGGCCAACATGATGAAATGCCATCTCTACTAAAAATACAAAAATTAGCTGGGTGTGGTGGCGCACCTCTGTAATCCCAGCCACTCAGGAGGCTGAGACATGAGAATCGCTTGAACCGGGGAGGCAGAGATGGCGGTGAGCGGAGATCGCACCATTGCAGATGCAGAGGTTGAAATGAGCCAAGATGGCGCCATTGCACTCCACCCTGGGCTACAGAGTGAGATCACTCTGTCTCAAAAAAATAAACAACTGAAAAACAGTGAGAGGGCCAGGCACGGTGGCTCACGCCTGTAATCCCAGCACTTTGGGAGGCCGAGGTGGGCGGATCACAAGGTCAGGAGTTTGAGATCAGCCTGGTCAATATGGTGAAACCCCGTCTCTACTAAAAATACAAAAATTAGCCCTGCGTGGTGGCGGGTGCCTGTAGTCCCAGCTACTCAGGAAGCTGAGGCAGGAGAATCACTTAAACCCAGGAGGCGGAGGTTCCAGTGAGCCGAGATCGTGCCACTGCACTCCAGCCTGGGCAATAGAGCGAGACTCCATCTCAAAACAACAAAAAAAAACCAGTGAGATACCACTTCGTGCCCACTCAGATGGTTATAATAAAAAAAGATGAACAATAACAAGTGTTGGTGAGGATGTGGAGAAATTGGAACCCTATTGTTCATGATGGTGCAGCCACTTTGGAAAACAGTTTTTCCACCATTCCTCAAACAGTTAAAACATAATTACTATATGACCCAGCAGTTTTACTCTTAAGTAAGTACTCAAGAGAACTGAAAACATATGTCCACACAGAAACTTACGTGAGAATGTGTTCAGAGCATTATTCATAATAATCAAAAAGTAGACATAACCCAAATACCCATCATCTAATGAAAGGATAAACAATGGAATATTTTTGAATATAATGTATGTTGTATATACAGTAGGATATATACAATGGAGTGTTATTCAGCTATAAATAAGATTGGAATACTGAATCATGTTAAACAGGGAAGAACCTTGAAAGCATGCTAAGTGAAAGAAAATAACAAAAGGCCACATATGCCCCGAATAAGTGAAAAAAGATACGGAAGATAAAGGAGTAGTTGCCAGAGGTTGTGGGAGGTGAATAATGGGAACTGTGTATTGTTTGGTATGTGGTTTCTTTTTGTTATTAGATAATAACAAAATTATTATTAGATATTATGTAGATATTAGATAGTGGTGGTAGTTGCACAACGAATATACTAAAAATCACTAAATTGTACACATTAAAGGGGTAAATTTTATGACATGTAAATTATATCTCAAAAACCCACTCATGAACTAACATTTGTATTTCACATTAGATAAGCTTACTCTATCTATCTATCTATCTATCTATCTATCTATCTATCTATCTAGGGTCTCACTGTGTCACCCAGGCTGGAGTGCAGTGGTACAATCCTAGCTCACTGCAACCTCGAGTTCCTGGACTTAAGCATTCCTCCCATCTCAGCCTCAGTACTGGTACATGAGGAGCCAGTACTACAGGCACACACCACCACACCCAACTAATTTTGTATAGAGATGGGATCTCACTATGTTGCCCAGGATGGTCTTGAACTCCCATCCTCAAGTGATCCTCCTGCCTTGGCCTCCCAAATTGCTGGGATTACAAGCGTGAGCTACCACACCTTGCAAGCTTTTTTTTTTTTTTTTTTTAATTTATTTTTAAAGACGAGGTCTTACTATCTCTAGGCTCATCTAAAGATAGGTTGTCCAGGGCAGTCTCAAACTCCTGGACTCAAGCTATCCTTAGCCTCAGCCTCCAGAGTAGCTGGGACTATAGATGTATGCCACTGCACCCACCTCATAAAGCATTTTTTAGACACTCACTAATTTAGGGCAAAGTAGTCAGATTAATAGAATATTTGAGAAATGTAATTTCTTGGAAAATTCTGCAAATTTATTTCTGCTCAACCTATTACTAGTTTACATCTAAATGATTATATGCCAAAACCATTTTTTAGTTCACACCATCAAAGTCTTTATTGCAGTGATTAAAAATTACTGGACAAACTAATGAAGTGCCATTGTGTATCTGACATAAGGATGGAGTAAGTGTTCTTAGGCCCACTGAAAATACCCCAGCCATTTATGTCAAAGCATCGTGGACCATGCACCATTTAAACCAGATGACAAGTCCCTTGATGAAAGAGCTGAGAATCAGCACTAATTTGTCTGTTGTACATCCCTCAAGAGTACTGTGGGGCATAAAGGTGCTTAGTGAGCGTGAGCTGATAGACGGGTTAAGCGCTGGGGACTTTGCAGTCAGACCAAAATTTAAATCTCAGCTCCATTAGCTCCTAGTGCCAGTGGCCTTGAACAAATTATTTGACCTCTTAGCCTTAGTCTCCTTATCTATAAATTGAGGGGTGGCACGAAGAGGGGGAGGAGAGGATGCGGGTAGCAGCATTTCCCTTGTAGGATTGAATGAGCTTATACATGTGGATAGCACACTCCAGCTTTTGGCCTGGAGTAAGTGGTCACTGAAGGTTAGTCACAGCTGTCAGTAACAATTCCCTCTTCCTGCTGGGTGTTCTCTTCCATTACAGACAGAGTGGGAAGCTTTGGAGCTGACGGATCACCAGTGGGCACTAGATGATGTCGAAGAAGAGCTCATGGCCAAAGACCTCCACTTCGAAGGCATGTTCAAAAAGGAACTACAGACCTCTATTTTTTGAAGACTGAGCAGGGATTAGCTGTGTCAGGAACTTGGCATTGCACTTAACCTTGTAACTTTGTTTGGAGCTGGCACCTCTCAGAATAAAAAGGAGGATGCAAGAGCTGGCAGGCATGCAGCAAGGCTTGTTCTTGTCTGGGCTGGGTTCCCCTTTATGTTTGAAACTAGAGGAAATAGGAGTATGCTGGGCAACTTGTTATTTTTAAAATGTTGTAAATGTTCCTTTTGGTGACTCTAGTAATGAAAGTCAGAGAAAGGGGGAAACCTCAAGCTACTGATAATATATAAAATCTTGGCCGGGCACAGTGGCCCACGCCTGTAATCCCAGTACTTTGGGAGGCTGAGGCGGGTGGATCACGAGGTCAGGAGTTCAAGATCAGCCTGGCCAAGATGGTGAAACCCTGTCTCTACTAAAAATACAAAAAAAATTAGCTGGGCATGGTGGTGGGCACCTGTAATCCCAGCTGCTCAGGAGGTTGAGGCAGAGAATTGCTTAAACCCAGGAGGCGGAGGATGCAGTGAGCTGACATCGCACCACTGCACTCCAGCCTGGCAGACAGAGCAAAACTCCGTCTCAAAAAAAAAAAAAAAAAAAAATATATATATATATATATATATATATATGTATGTATATATATCTTAGCAGCAGCCCAGTCTTCGGAGGAAGCATTGTTAATTATAGCTAATGATTATGTGCAGTCAGTCTGACATCTTGCCACAGTAAACTCCTGTTTTCTTGGGATCCAAACACCCTGTGTTTTACCATTAGTTTTGTTAGTATTGTTAACTTTCTTTACACAAGTAAACAATTTCCACTACCAAAGGTTTAGAAACTATGGATGAACAAAATGAATCTCCCTGTATTGTTCATTTTGAGCCTACATAGAACAGAGATCAAATATGTCAAAACCTTATTCAAATAAACTCTCTTCAGAGTGAATACCCAGGGCCAGGACAGACTCGGCAAACCTTCTATATCACTTAATTCTGCCCAGCGAAAATCAGTGACCCTGAGGCACTGCCAGATTCTAAAGTGCCTTTGGGATCATCAGAGACCGGCTATAAATAATGCAAAATCTTGATCTGGATGTCAGTATATGAAATCTTATCAAATCCATTGACAAATCGGTGCTATACTGGAAATGGCTATTCCTTTGGGTGAAGGACCTCACTTCCCAGTTGCTGGGAACGAAAGAGAATTTACATACCGCTGTAAGAAGGGAGAGACGGCAGTTGTTGGTAGACATGTGGCTAAGGGGCCCAAGAATAATTCCGTCTGGATTAAAGGTCCCAGGGAAGTGACAGAGTGCCATTGCTGTACCAAGAGGTGAATGTAATTTGCGTGTTGAGTGCAGTAATTAAGAACAAATGACTCTTGACTCCACAAATTAAACCATCCTGTTTTCTTTGCCTGTGAAAATGTTGCCTCTGTAAGTCACTAACAACCTTCTGCCGACAGTTAGGACTGTCTATCTTGGACCAGTGCGGGGAGTCTAAGATGAAAGAGATGTGAACCTTGCCCTCAGCTCACAAGAGAGAGACACATAAGAGCTTTTTTAGGCCGGGCGCGGTGGCTCAAGCCTGTAATCCCAGCACTTTGGGAGGCCGAGACGGGCGGATCACGAGGTCAGGAGTTCGAGACCATCCTGGCTAACACGGTGAAACCCCGTCTCTACTAAAAAATACAAAAAACTAGCCGGGCGAGGTGGCGGGCGCCTGTAGTCCCGGCTACTCGGGAGGCTGAGGCAGGAGAATGGCGTAAAAACCCGGGAGGCAGAGCTTGCAGTGAGCTGAGATCCGGCCACTGCACTCCAGCCTGGGCGACACAGCGAGACTCCGTCTCAAAAAAAAAAAAAAAGAGCTTTTTTAAATTTTTTATTACTTTTTTAGAGATGGTACCTCACTATGTTGCCCAGACTGGTCTTGAACTTGTGAGCTCAAGCCATCCTCCTGCCTCAGCCTCCCAAAGTGCATAAGCCACCATGCCTGGCTAAAAGAGACCTTTTTTTGAGGTCACTGAATCTGAGAATCTGGAATCTCTGACCCTGGCCTCCAGAGCAACATATGTGGGCATAGACACGCACACGTCCCTCTAAAGCTTATTCATAATGACCCGCAGACCCAAGAAACCCTGACCTTTAACGATAGTTAAAATGGCTGCTTACACCAGATATAAAAGGAACAAGTGTTCACAGGGGAGCTAACCTTTGACCTGGGTCTTGAAAGCCTTCCTCTGTGTAGAGGGCATTCCAAGCAGAGAAAACAGAATCAGCAAAAGCCCATGGATTAAACTGTCTGCAATTCATTGCACCCCAAGGAAGTGGGGAGTGGTCCAGTATGCCCTGGAAAGGTCCAGGTTGGGTAGCATGCAAATGGTAATTGGTGATTGAGTGGTAGCCACCTCGTTCCTCTGCATCAGGAGCATTTGAGTCTGCCTCTTCACTCACACAAGGCTTTACCTTTTTCCCTTGTAGCAAAGGTGGGTGGTTAAAATGTGTGTGACCAGCCTGGCCAACATGGTGATACTCCGTCTCTACTAAATATACAAAAATTAGCCACGCGTGGTGGTGTGCACCTGTAATCCCAGCTACTCGGGAGGCTGAGGCAGGAGAATCACTTGAACCTGGGAGGCAGAGGTTGCAGTGAGCCGAGATCATGCCACTTTACTCTAGCCTCGACAACAAGAGTGAAACTCCATCTCAAAAAATAAAAAAAAAAAAGTATGTGTGAGACTTTCCTGCCCCATTGTACTGGTAGTAAATGCACAGACCTGTCCTTGACATCAGCAAGTCAAAAGGAAAAGCCAAGTTTGTTTTAGTAGGCTCTTTCCAGAACCGCCGCACAGGTTTAGGGAGCAGTGCTTATTGTGTGTGTTTCTTGGAGTTTAATTTGGGCCAGGCTATAAATGAGAATTGCATCTCTTCATCCACCTGGACTTACCACCTGATACCATTTAGGACACCGCAAATGTCTACTTGCTGATCATGGTATGGAACAGGAACGTCCAATCCTTTGGCTTCCCTGGGCCACATTGGAAGAAGAACTGTCTTGGGCCACACATAAAATACACTAACACTAATGATAGCTGATTAGAGCTAAAAAACAAATGAACAAAAAAAAACCAATGTTTTAAGAAAGTTTATGAATTTGTATTAGGCTGCATACCAAGCTGCCCTGGGCTGCATGCGGCCCGCAAGCCAGACAAGCTTGGTATAGAAAGTACCATACAAGGAAAGCTAAATATTGACAGTCAAGCACAAAACAACTCAGAAAAATACAACTTAGATTTGAGTTGAGTAGGTAAACCCGTGCTTAGGGACAAGCTTAATTCCTCTGTTTGGTCTGTAAGGTGTGTGATGGGTATGTGTGTATGTGGAAGAGGGTTACTAACTGGATGAGAAATATTGCAGTTGCAAGTGACAAGCTGAACTCAAGCAATTAAAAAGGGATGGAAATTGACTCAATAACTGAAATGTAAACTGGTTGGCTTCAGGCACAGCTGGATTCAGGGCCTCTCATGATGTCATGAGGACTCAGTTGCTTTCTCAAATCTGCTTCTCAGGCAGTTTTCTTATAGAGGCACGAGATTAGTAATCCCAGTGAAAAGAAAGCACCCCTATTTTAAAAATCTAGCAAAAGTTGGCCGGGCACGGTGGCTCACACCTGTAATCCCAGCACTTTGGGAGGCTGAGGCGGGCGGATCACGAGGTCAGGAGATCGAGACCATCCTGGCTAACATGGTGAAACCCTGTTTCTACTAAAAAATACAAAAAAATTAGCCAGGCGTGGTGGCAGGTGCCTGTAGTCCCAGCTACTCGGGAGGTTGAGGCAGGAGCATGGCGTGAGCCTGGGAGGCGGAGCTTGCAGTGAGCCTAGATCGTGCCACTGCACTCCAGCCTGTGTGACAGAGTGAGACTCCATCTCAAAAAATAATAAAATAAAAAATCTAGCAAAAGTTAGGATTGCATCTAACTAATCTGCCTTGGGTCATGTACAAATTCCAGGAATCGCTTAGCTTTTCATAAATAAACTCTAAGAACTGAAGGTGTAATAGGAGTGATTCCCCAGAGGAAAACTGGGATGCTGTTGCCAGAAGAAGTGGCATGGGTACCAGACAAAAAATATCTTACCTTTAATGATCTAAACCATCTGGAATGTTCCCAACAGGAGGTGCTGTCCCTGTCCTTGGAGGTAATTGCGTTCTGCAGACATTTGCAGGATTTCTACAGTGTGCTCAGGGCCATGCTAGATATTTTCAGATCTTTCTGTTCATTCAACCAATAGTGAATTGAGTGTTGCCAGGCACTGCATATGAACAAGACACAGTCAAAGACCTTAGAAACTCAGACTACTGTAGTACATGCTGTGACAGGGATGATCCTAGGGAGGCCGTGGGAACATCCTGCAGGTCATCCAATCAACCCAAATGGTCAGGGAAGGCTTCCCAGCAGGAACATCTCAACTAAGGTGTGAAAGATCATGAGGAACTTGCCAGAAAAAAATTATACAGACTGTTCCAAACAGAGGAAACTGTGTGCACAAAGTCCCAGAAGCAAAGATGGTGGTGTTTTCATGGAACTGAAACAAGACCTGCATGATCCTGCAGTGTAGAATATGAAAGGACACTGATAAACATTTGGATTGTACACTTAAAATGGGTGAATGGGGTGGGGGGTGAATTATAGCTCCCTAAAGCTGCTTCAGAAAACAAAAACGTGAGGCGGCAGCACTAGGGCCAGATGGCAGAGGAGTTCATAAGTCATCCCTCAGAGGCAGAACTTCATCCCGATGGTGGCAGCAGGAAGCCTTTGTAGGGACTGGTGTGGAGGGATTTGCTGCTGGGCAGGGAATGGAATGGAGGGGCAGAAGTGGGTAAGGAGAGCACTGGAGTGAGTGAGATGGTAGTGCGGTCAGAGGAGAAGGCACAGCATTGAAGTCATGTCCATGATTAGCTCCTGCTTTCTCACACTCACTGTGTTGCTTTGCAGAAGACAGTTTTCCTCTTTGGGCCTCAGTCTCCCCATCAGTCACAAGGGGATCATATGGTGCAGCTACTTTGGAAAAGTCTGACAGGTCCTCAAAAGTTTAAATGTAAAGTTTCCATGTGACCCAGCAGTTCTCCTCCTAAATAGATATATACCCAAGAGAAGTGAAAACATATTGGCCGGGTGCGGTGGCTCATGCCTGTAATTCCAGCACTTTGGGAGGCCGAGGCGGGCAGATCACAAGGTCAGGAGTTCGAGACCAGCCTGACCAACATGGTGAAACCCCGTCTGTACTTAAAATAGAAAAATTAGCCAGGCGTGATGGTGCGCGCCTGTAATCCCAGCTACTTGGGAGGCTGAGGCAGGAGAATCGCCTGAACCCAGGAGATGGAAGTTGCAGTGAGCTAGGATCGTGCCATTGCACTCCAGCCTAGGCAACAGGGCGAGACTTCATCTCAAAAATAAAAAAGAAAAGAAAACATCCAGGTCAGGTGCGTTGGCTCACGCCTGTAATTCCAGCACTTTGGGAGACCGAGGCAGGTGGATTGAGCGTCCTGTAGTCCCAGCTACTCAGGAGGCTGAGGCAGGAGAATTGCTTGAACCTGGGAGCCAGAGGTTGCAGTGAGCCGAGATTGCACCACTGCACTCCAGCCTGGGCTACCGACTGGACAACAGAGCGAGACTCTGTCTCAAAAAAATAAAAAAGAAAGAAAAACGAAAAAGAAAACTTGTCTACACAAATACTTATACATGAATATTCATAGAGCATTATTCATAGTAGCCACAAGGGGAAACAACCCAAATGTCTATCAGCTAACAGATGGATAAATGAAATGTGGTATATCCATACAATGGCATATTATTCAGCAATAAAAAGAATGAAGTACTGACTAGGTGCAGTGGCTCACACCAGTAATCCCTGCACTTTAGGAGGCTGAGGTGGGAGGACTGATTGAGGCCAGGAGTTCAAGACCAGCCTGGCAACATAACAAGACCCTGTCTCTACAAAAAATAGTTATCTGGGCACGGTGGCGTATGCCTGTAATCCCAGCTACTCAGGAGCCTGAGGCAGGAGGGTGGTTGCTTGAGCCCAGAAGTTGAAGATTACAGTGAGCCATGTCTGCACCACTGCACTCCAGCCTGGGCAACAGATTGAGACCCTGTCTCTAAAACAGTAAAATAGGCTAGGCACAATATCTCATGCCTGCATCCCAAGTACTTTGGGAGGCTGAGGCAGGAGGATCACTTGAGCCCAGGAGTTGGAGACCAGCTTAGGCAACATAGTGAGGCTTCATCTCTACAAGAAAATGAAAAACAGATCAGCCAGGCATGGCAGCACATGCCTGTGGTCCCAGCTACTGGAGAGGCTGAGGTGGAAGGATTGTTCGAGCCCAGGCGGTCAAGGCTACAGTGAGCCATCATTCCACCACTGCACTCCAGCCTGGAAGACAGAGCGAGACCCTGTCTTGAAACAATAAATAGATAATAATAGGCTGGGCGCGGTGGCTCACGCCTGTAATCCCAGCATTTTTGGAGGCCGAGACAGGCGGATCACGAGGTCAGGAGATCGAGACCATCCTGGCTAACACAGTGAAACCCCGTCTCTACTAAAAATACAAAAATTAGCCGGGTGTGGTGGCGGGCGCCTGTAGTCCCAGCTGCTCAGGAGGCTGAGGCAGGAGAATGGCATGAACCCAGGAGGCGGAGCTTGCAGTGAGTGGAGATCGTGCCACTGCACTCCAGCCTGGGCGACAGAGCAAGACTCCATCTCAAAAAATAATAATAATAAAATAAATAATAATAAAGTAAGTATTACTATTTCACCAGTTTTTTTGTTGTTGTTGTTTGTTTTTTGTTTTTTTTTTTTGAGACAATCTTGCTCTGTCACCCAGGCTGGTATGCAGTGGCATGATCTTGGCTCACTGCAACCTCTGCCTCCCGGGTTCAAGCAATTCTCGTGCCTCAGCCTCCCGAGTAGCTGGGATTACAGACATGCACCACTGCGTCTGGCTAAGTTTTGGATTTTTAGTAGAGAAGGGGTTTCACCATGTTGGCCAGGCTGGTCTCGAACTCCTGACTTTAGGTGATTCATCTGCCTCGGCCTCCCAAAGTGCTGGGACTACAGGCGTGAGCCACTGCCCCTGGCCCAGAATTTTTTAATGTATTTCCCAAAATCACTTTTTTGTGGGAGGGGAGGGAGCAGTGGAGTTGGATATTTTAAAAGTAAATCACAAGTATGTCATTTCACACATAAGTAGTAGGTATCATAACATACAGAATTTTTTACACATAACCCACAAGGCCATTATTTCACCCAATACAAACATGCTTATACTTTAATATGTCCTAAGACCCAATCTGTGTTCGTATTTCCCTAATTGTCTTAAAATGTCTTTTCCACAGTGGATTTGTTTGACTGAGGCTCCCAACGAGGCCCCCACATGGCATTTGGTTGCTATCTCTCTTAAATCTCTTATATAACAGTTTACCCTCCCTCCCTTTTTTTCCAAGACATTCATTTGTCAAAGAAACCATGTTGTTTGTTGTCTCTGTAGAGTTCTGTGAATCTCTGAAAATGTTATCTGAATGGAAAATTAAATCTTCAGATTGTTTTTCACTTTAAGGAAAGATTAAGGGGAATGAATTTGTGATAGATGCATAGAAAATTAAGCAAATGAGGCCAGGCGCGGTGGCTCACGCCTGTAATCCCAGCACTTTGGGAGGCCGAGGTGGGTGGATAACCTGAGATCGGGAGTTCAAGACCAGCCTGACCAACATGGAGAAACCCCGTCTCTACTAAAAAAAAAAAAATACAAAATTAGCTAGGCATGGTGGCGCATGCCTGTAATCCCAGCTACTCGGGAGGCTGAGGCAGGAGAATCGCTTAAACCCGGGAGGCGGAGGTTGCGGTGAGCCGAGATCACGCCATTGCACTCCAGCCTGGGCAAAAAGAGGGAAACTCCGTCTCAAAAAAAAAAAAAAAAAAAAAGAAAATTAAGCAAATGAAAAACCAAGCAGTACTTACTGCAGGAGAAACAGAATGTCTGGGGAAGGAATTATTATACTTACAGTACACTTCTTGAATCAGCTTGAATAATTGTTTCACAGTTCTAGTATTGTAAATGCAGAATAATGATATCAAAAAACTACAGAAAAATGTGGAAAGTAATAGAAGAGCTACATTTTCATATTATCTTCATAGTAGTCAATAGATTAACCCCCCAAACTGAAAATAATTAACATTAGCAGCATAAATCTGATGCGAAAATAGGATAAATACCAGAAGAAATAACCAGAAGTACCAGAAAGAGTTGAAAATAATTACTTCCAGCAAGTGGGAATTGAGAGTGAAAGGGAATGGGGTAAGGATCTGCTGATTTTAAAGTGGCATCAGATTTCACCAAAAAAAATAACTCTTGGCTGTGGACGGTGGCTCACGCCTGTAATCCCAGCACTTCGGGAGGCCAAGGCAGGCAGATCACTTGAGGTCAGGAGTTCAAGACCAGCCTGGCCAACATGGTGAAACCCCGTCTCTACTAAAAATACAAAAATTAGCCAGGTGTGGTGGTGTGCGCCTGTAATCCCGGTTACTGGGTGGCTGAGGCAGGAAAATGGCTTGAACTCAGGAGGCGGAGGTTACAGTGAGCTGAGATCGTGCCACTGCACTCTAGCCTGGGTGAAAGAGAGAGACTCTGTCTCAAAAAACAAACAAAAAACCTCTTTAAAAAGATCAGGTTTGTTTAGTTGGTGTTGGTGGAAGCTAAAATCTGAGAATGGATAGGTTAAGACTCCAGGAACTCTTCAGGCTGCATTTGGCCAGTTTAGTAAAAGAGTATAACTCCCCTTGCCCTCAGAGTTCAGGACAGTGGGCAGAGCACAGAGAAGGTTCGCCAGCCTGCACTGTCTCCCACCTGTTCTCCCTTTTGTTTATTTGCTCATGCCTGCCAGAGCAACCAGCCTGAACGAAAATGCCAGGCAACTGTCCTGGGCTCTGTCTAATCAGGAGATTTCATCATTGCCAGCCCCATCTTCTTTGCCTCTTCCTTCCCTCTCTTTCCTTGGGGAGTCACAACTTTCAGCTCTGTTGGTTTGAAGTCAACAGAGATCCAAACTGGAGGACCTATTTTCATGGACTCAATTAACTCCTAACATAGTAGGGGCTGCCTGGAAGGCCTGGGGTTTCCATCGCCCCCACTTTCCTCTCTCAGGTTCTTCCAGAGGGGCAGGAGGGTGTCATTACTATTTAAGAGCACTGGTTCTGGCTGGGGCGTAGTAACTCATGCCCATAATCCTAGCGCTTTGGGAGGGCGAGGCAGGCTGATCACCTGAGGCCAAGAGTTTGAGACCAGCCTGGCCAACATGGCGAAACCCTGCCTCTACTAAAAATACAAAAGCAAGACTCTGTCTCCAAACACAGAGCACTAGTTCTAAAGTCAGGCCTCTCCCTTCGTTGCTGCACGACCTTTACCAAGTTATTGAACTTCTCTGAGCTTCAGCTTGCCAGCTGTATAATGAAAAGCATAACACCTAGGGTTGTCATGAGGACTTTAAAAGAATAATGGTGTGTAGCATAGTTTTTGGCAGACCAAGTGCTTGGTAAACAGGAGATATTGACCACCCCTTGTATACTTGGAGTCATCTTCCACTTATCCCCGCCGTCCCAGAGTCTCCAGAAGGATGCTGGGAGCTCCATCTGGAGCTGAGATACTCCCCATCCACACCTGCGTCTCGTGTTCCCCACTTAAACATTCACCTCCACCCCAGCCAGTCTCCTCTTTCCATAGGATCAGCTTTCGCCTTGCCTCTAGCCAAAGAGATCCTAATCTCTCTTGCCTTTGTTTGGAATCTCAGAACCCCTGCCAGTTGGTAGTTTAGAAACGCGATGGGATTGGGGCCCCTGGTTCTAAAGAGGGCAGCCAGGAAGCAGCCAGATGGCCCTGTATGGACTGGAAGGTCAGGCACTCACACACCTGCCCTCGTCAGGAGAAACTGAGGAAGGGAACCGGGCCAGCTCCGAGCCTGCGGAGGGAATCTCAACATCTCCAAAGGAGGCTCCCAGCGAGTTCACAAGGGGAAGTGAGAGGAAGGATCCAGACTCCTCAGCTTCTGTAGGGGGCCCTAGCACTGCCTTCTGGCCAATACTGCTCACAGGGGAAAAGATACAGGTCCCCCAGAGGAAGTCAGGATGCTGTCAGGAAGGGACATGATTATTGCACAACCCTCCAAAATGTCAATTAGCTATATGTAGAATCAGGATCCAGTTAACTTCCTACAAGATTGTAACAACTGGATAAATCTAACAAAATAAACAACAAACAAATGTAGAATCTTGCATTAAGCGTCAATAAACCAGTTGTACATGAAGAGATGGGAACACCTTACTACTAGATCAGTTGGGTAACATGACGTGGCGGCTAGAAACATTAATTCAGTGTGAGGCCGTATGAATGGAGGAGAATCCTGGAAAGGAGAGGTGAAGGTTCACCTTTACTCCCAACGAGATTCATTTCCAAGAGTCCGACTTTAAGGGGGGCATTGTTGAGCTGGTAAGAAGCAAACAGCGACGAGATCCCACATGGTGAGAACCCAGAATGCTGTCCTGCAAGGAACAGCTGAAAAAGAGTGTTTATTCTGGAGAAAGAAGACTCTAGAGAAACGAGAGATGCCTTTACAATTCTGAAGGGTCTGTCCAACAAGGAAAACAGCTGGTCAGGTCATGTGGTGAAATGGGTAAGGCCTGCACTCTCTCCCAGAGTCAAACAGCTGAATGCAGGCCCCACCATTTACCAGCCATTAGGGATGGGATATTCTTCAAACCGCAACATGTCAGACACGACTGGGGGCTGAGTATTGCTTTTCTGTGAGAGCTAGAGGTAGGAAGCCTTTGGGAGGGAGATGTCAGCTCAGCCCTAGGAAGAATTTTTTTCTTTTTCTTTTTTAAGTTAAATTTAATATTTTATTTTATACAGGGTCTCTTTTTGTCACCCAGGCTGGAGTGCAGTGGTGCGACCTTGGCTCACTGCAACCTCTGGCTCCTGGACTGAAGTGATCCTCCCACGTAACCCTCCTGAGTAGCCGGGACCCAGGTGCGCACCACCACACTTGGCTAATTTTTTTTTTTTTTTTTTTTTTTTGGTAGAGATGGGGTTTTGCCATGTTGCCCAGGCTGGTCTCGAACTCCTGGGTTCAAGCAGTCCTCCAGCCTTGGCCTCCCAAAGTGCTGGGAATATAGGCATGAGCCATTACACAGGCCAAATTTTCTTCTTTCTCTCTCTCTCTCTCTCTCTCTTTTTCCCTCCCTCCCTCCCTCTCTCTCTCTCTTTCTCTTTCTTTTCTTTTCTTTTTTTTTTTTTTTTTTTTGTGACAGAGTCTCGCTGTATTGCCCAGGCTGGAGTGCAGTGGTCATTGCACTCCAGTGACACAGCTTGTGGTCAATGGACAGAGTGGTCAGTGCGCTCCAGTGACACTCCAGTGGCCACAGCTTACTGCAACCTTGACCTCTTGGGCTCAAATGATTCTCCTGCCTCAGCCTCTGGAGTAGGTAGGACTACAGGAATGTACCACAATGCCCAGCTAGTTTATTATTATTATTATTTAAAATTTTAAAAAGTCTCACCATCTTGCCCATGCTGGTCTTGAACTCCTGGGCTCAAAATGGTCCTCCTGTGTAGGCTTCCCAAAGTGCTCGGATTACAGGTGTGAGCCACTGCACCCAGTCCTGTCTCATTTTTGATAACCACATATATTTCCTGTGTGGATTTCCCTTAAAGAATTGAGCTTAATAGTGGGTGTTTAGTATATCAAGAGGTGTTCAAAGAAAGACCAGGAACATTTCGACAGTGTTTACCAGCCCCATATGCAGACCCATAGATTTTACTACCATGCCTCGGCTAGGCAATTATCTGGTAGGTGCACTAGTTCACGTGCACAATGATGTGTTAAGCATTATCCCTGCTCCATTATTCCTGCTAGCAAAAGGCTAGAAACAACCTGTGTCCAATCACAGGGGACAGGATGAAGAACAATAACTAGCTGACCATATGCTGGAATTCTGAACAGTGGATACAAGAAATGAGATAAGTCTATAGATATTTACATGAAAAATGTGCCAGAATATATTGTAAAGTGAAAAAGGCAAATTACAGAAATGTGTACAGTGGCCGGGCACGGTTGGTCACCCCTGTAATCCCAACACTTGGGGGGGCTGAGGTGGGCTGATCACCTGAGGTCAGGAGTTCGAGACCATCCTGGCCAACATGGTGAAACCCTGTCTCTACTAAAAATATAAAAATTAGCCCTGCATGCCTATTATCCCAGTTACTAGGGGAGGCTGAGGCAGGAGAATCACTTGAACCTTGGAGGTGGAGGTTGCAGTGAGCCGAGATCACCACGCCACTGCACTCCAGCCTGGGCGACAGAGCAAGACTCTTGTCTCAAAAAAAAAAAAAGTGTACAGTATGACGTCATTTCTATTTAAGATATACATGTAATCGTGCATTGAAAATAATCTGAAGGATACATACCAAGCTGTAGGTAGGATTTACCTAAAAGGGTATAGGGATACAAAGAGGAAGTGAGCTCCCCGTCCCATGAGGTATGCAAGCAGAGGCTAGCTGCCCCGTTTTCAGGGATGCTGCAGAAGGCATTTCCACATTCCTCAGAGATGACCTCGGTTCCACTCAGCCCTGAGAATCCCTGAGCGAGGGGAAGTCAGGGTTGGGAGAAGAGTCCACCCCTAAGGGGAAAGAGTTAAGCAGGGCTGCGCTCCTGTGGGCGGGCTCGCGATCTGCAGCGCCGGGCTCTGTTAGCCGAGTCTGAGCATCTCGGAGGATGCGGCGCGGCGAGCGGCTGCAGGGACGCGCGCAAGGTGAACGCGGGGGCTGCGGCGCGCAGGTGAGGAGCTGGCCCAGGGAGGGGGCGATGGCGGGGCCCCGGCGGGGAGCGTGGCCTGCTGCCCCCGTCGCGGGCGCAGGCGACAAGGCCTGCACGGCGCCCACCCCCATCCAGCACACTGCGGGAAGGCGCGGAGCCAGGGAGAGCGGAGACGGAGGAGGAGAAGGAGGAGGAGGAGAGGTAACCCGAGATGGACCAGCTCCGAGGCTGCCCTGCAGCGGCCTCGCCCTGCCCCCAGGCCGGCCTCTCCCCAGTCCCTGCGACAGAGAGATCCGCCACCCCCACAGCCTCTCCAGCAGTGGGAGCCCAGGACTGGGCAAGCCCCGGCCTTGTCCGCAGGTGCCCACATCTCTTGGGTTGGCGGTGGTAGGCAGATGGCATGTTTATCTTTGGAGGCCCCATTCAGCCCTCCAAAGGCAAAGCGTTTTGGACCTCATGTGGAAGATGAGCCTCCGAGGGTTTCACAACCCTGATTGTGTCCACTCAGCTGTGTGACCTTGGGGGAGTTGCTCACCCTCTCTGAACCCCCGTTTCTTCTCCTTGTGAAATGGCTAGTCCCACACCTTGTATTGGGAGGGCGGAATGACATGTTGCTAAGCTTAGCACAGGAGCCTAACTGGGGAAGAACTAAACACAGGAGCACTGTTTTTAGCCAGTACCTGTGTTAGGGGCCTCTCAGCACACCCCTACTCTCAACCTTGGAGCTAAGCCCTGTCTCTGGGCCCCCAGCACCTATCCTAGACCAGGAGCAGCCCACGAGGCTCCGTGAATGTTTGAGAAATGAACTAACAAGGCTTTAAGACAGAGTCTAAACTCAAGTTTGGAGGATGGGACTCAGAGGTCTTTGAACCCCTTGAAATTGTCCACAACTTTTGGTGAGCCAGCATCGTTTCGCTGGGAGAGCATCAGGGATTTTCAGTGGCTTCTTAAGGTGTCTGTGAGCCACCACGGGTTAAGAGCCTGGAAGCTTTGGGGACAGCTGCTCCCCAGAGAGGAAAAGAGCAGGGCCTCTGCCCCCAAACACACCGAGGCCTCAGCTCTCGCACCCTCCATGCACCCTCTCCTGGTGGTGCCTCCCTGGCCCACCGACAGGCTCTCGGGAACAGGAACTTTTAGGGGATATCCACCTGGGGCCAGGTATATACTGGAGGCTGCAGGTTTGAAATAAGAGATTATTATAGAATCAGACCAGGGTGACAAGTGCCCAGGAAGGTGAGGGAAGGAAGGCGGGAAGAGGAATGTCTAAGCTGAAACAAGTCACCATCCTGTCTTACCTGGGTGTTTACACTGGCGTCTCTCTCCCCGTCTTTTTTTTTTTTTTTTTTTTTTTTGAGCTGGAGTCTCGCTCTGTCGCCCAGGTTGGAATGCAGTGGTGCAATCTTGGCTCACTGCAACCTCCATCTCCTGGCTTTCAAGTGATTCTCCTGCCTCAGCCTTCTACGCAGCTGGGATTACAGGCACACACCACCATGCCTGGCTAATTTTTGTATTTTTAGTAGTGATGGGATTTCACCATGTTGGATAGCCTGGTCTCGAACTTCTGACCTCAAGTGATCCGCCCACCTAGGCCACCCAAAGTGCTGGGATTCCAGGTGTGAGCCACAGCACCTGGCCTCTCTCCGTTTTTTAAAACACGAATAAGGCTTTGTCATCCCCATGCTTTCCATCCCCACTAGCTGCCTGTGACATGTGGAATAAAATTCAGGTGCCACGTCGTGGCCTACAAGACACCTGTGACCTCACCTCCGCCTTCCTGATTTTCATTTCCTGTGCTCCAGCAGCACTTGTGTTCTTTTTTTTTTTTAGACAGAGTCTGACTCTGTCGCCCAGGCTGGGGTATGATGGTATAATCTCAGCTCACTGCAACCTCTGCCTCCCGGGTTCAAGTGATTCTCCTGCCTCAGCCTCCCAAGTAGCTGGGATTACAGACACCCGACACCATGCTTGGCTAATTTTTGTATTTTTAGTACAGATGGGGTTTTGCCATGTTGGCCAGGCTGGTCTCAAACTCCTAGCCTCAAACAATGTACCAGCCTCAGCCTCCCAAAGTGCTGGGATTACAGGCCTGAGTCATTGTGCCCAGCCCACACTCCTATTATTTCTTGAACTCACCCAGCTCATTCCTGCCTCAGAGCCTCTGTACTTGCTGTTCCCTCTGCTAAATGCCTTTTCCCCAAATCTTCAAAGAGCTGACTCTTTCTTATTCAGCATTTAGCTTAAATGTCACCTCAGAGAGGACATTCTGGTAACCCCTGTGTAAATGGCCTCTCATCCATCTCTTAGCCCTCTTTTATTTTCTTCATAGCTCATCTTATTTAAAAGTATGTATCATCGTCTCTCCCCTAGAATGCCGTTTGCGAGGGCAGTCTCATCAGTGTTTTTCACTGCTTTATCATCAGGGCCTGGCACATAGTGTGTGTGCAAATTATTTGTTGAAATAGTTAAGGGGAATGGAGAGACAGAAAGCTTTCTGGACAGAGGGAAAAGTGAAAGGGTTCTAATGCATTTCAAGCGTCAGGTATGAACCTCGCCCATATGTGTTTGGTTATTTAAGTCTTATAAGAGCCGCCTCAAGTTAGACAGGCTTATTATCCCCCATTTTACTGATGGGGAAACTACGATGCAGAGAAGTCAAATGACTCCCCCAGGAAATGAAGATGTTGGGATTCAAACTCAGGCCCCTCCCCAAAGGCAGGTGCATATTCCTCTCCCTCTCCACCTCTCTCATTTTTGAAGTGGGCTTTAGGAATAACATTTCAGGCTGGGCGCAGTGGCTCATGCCTGTAATCCCAGCACTTTAGGGGGCCAAGATGGGCAGATCACTTGAGGTCAGGAGTTTAAGACTAGCCTGGCCAACATGGTGAAACCCTATCTCTTAAAAATATAAAAATTAGCCAGGTGTGGTGGCATATGTCTGTAACCCCAGCTACTCAGGAGGCTGAGGCAGGAGAATCACTTGAACCCGGGAGGCGGAGGTTGCAGCAGTGAGCCAAGATCACGCCACTGTACTCCAGCCTGAGCAACAGAGTGAGACTATGTCTCAAAAAAAAAAAAAAAAAAAAAAAAAAAAAAAAAAAAGAACAGGATTTCAGCAAGTGAAGGAGAAGGGAGAGAGCATTTCCGCAGAAGCAAAGGCATGGGAGTCACACAGTCCAGTGGATGTTGGAGGACAGATGAACAGCCTGTGGTGGCCAGGGTCTTGGAAGGCCAGGAGAGGAGCTTATGTTCTTTCCTGAGGGAAATGGGGAGCCACTGAAGGTTTTAAAGCAGGCAAGTGCCACATCCCGCAGTTTTAAAAGCAGAGAAGCTGCTGCCTTACATTGTTTTTCTTTCCTGACAGCCCCTTGAGGAAGGCATGGGGGCCCTCAGCCCTCACATGTCATTCCCCCTGTTTTTTTTTTTTTAGGCTCATCCAGTGAGGACTGGAAGGTGGGGGCTTTAGGCCCAGGCATCGGAGTAGACCATGGCCTCCAGCCCATGGGGCTGTGTATGTGGCTTTCTGCTGTTGTTGCTGCTGCCACTCCCGGGGACTGGCCCTGCCCTGGGGAGGGGCTTTCCCAGGCCACTTGAAAACTCCAAAACCCCTATGATTCCTGGAGCCCACCCTAAGGGCTCTTTGGGCTCAGAGCCCCACTCCTTTGACATCTTCCTGGACAACCCCAGAGCTGAGAGTCATAGGAACTCTGATGTCCGTCACGCCCCTGCTGACGAGATGCCTGAGAAGCCTGTAGCCTCTCCCCTTGGCCCAGCCCTGTATGGGCCCAAAGCAGCCCAAGGGGCTCAGAGAGAACGACCCCCAGTAACTGATGACCTCCAGATGGCTCGAGGACAAAGCTCCCACGGCTGGACAGGACCTCTGGATTCACAAGAGCTTCTGGAGCAAGAAGCAGTGGCTCCGCACCCAGTGGGCCACCCTCATCTCACTTTCATCCCTACAACTCCCAGACTTCAACTCAGGGTAGCCACAGTTCCTCCCTCCCTGCAGCATGGAGGCCAACAGGGACAGCAGCCACCTAGAGATGAGGGTCTGAAGGCCAAAACCAAGAGCAGGGTCCTACCCACTTCTCCCTCAGACTACCAGGGCCCACCCCACACCCTTGTTCCCCACTCAGGTACTGTCAAGAGGCCAGTCCTGGAAGGACAGGGTGGGTCTGAGGAACACTTCCAGGAGGCAGCTCAAGGCCCCCTCTTCACCCAGCAGGATCCAGCAGCCTCTGATGTTGGCTCAGTTCCCCCAGTTGAGGTGGTGTACTCTCAGGAGCCAGGGGCCCAGCCAGACTTGGCATTGGCCAGAAGCCTTCCTCCTGCTGAGGAGCTGCCGGTTGAGACCCCCAAGAGGGCTGGAGCTGAGGTGTCCTGGGAAGTCAGCTCCTCAAGTCCGCTGCCCAAGCAGGTTGACCTCCCTGACGCTAAGGATTCACCAGGACCCCAGCCCATGGATCCGCCTGCCTCAGAGGCTCCTGACGGGCCGTCCAAGCCAGGTTGGTGTCAGTGAGCGTGTTGAGTGATGTTCCGGGGCAGCTGGATGCCTCAATTCTGTTTGACCCTGGGTCCCTCTACGTCTCATTTTCCTCTCTGTGGCAAATGAAGGTGATTGTGACTCAATCCTGAGGGATTAGGAGCACCATAGGAGGGTCAGGTAACTACTGCTTAGTTATAGTCAGATGACTACTTTGTCATTTCAGAGATAGCAGCAATGAATGGAGCAGACCCCATCTCCCCCCAGCGGGTGAGAGGAGCCGTGGAGGCCCCAGGCACCCCCAAGCCCCTCATCCCTGGTCCCTCAGACCCTGGCCCAGCTGCAAACCGAACAGAGAGCCCCATGGGGGCCCTGCAGCCAGGTGAGGGCATGGCTGGGGTGTGGGGAGAGGGAGTGCTCTGTCTAGTAACTGAGAACCTCTGTTGGGGGTGTGTGAGGGGTGGAGGGCAGGGAATGAATGGAGACAATCACCTGCTTAAAGGAGTTGCCCAGGGCCTCCTTCAAACAGCCTAGGATAATAAATTCATACTCACTGGGAAATCTGGGAGAAGTCATTTGCCCTTTTGGGGCTAGAATGTTCTAATATGTAACATGGATATGTTTTAGAACAACAACAACAAAAAAATACAAAAATTAGCTGGGTGTGGTTGTGCATGCCTGTAGTCCCAGCGATTCTGGAGGTTGAGGTGGGAAATCCCTTGACCTGGAGGTCAAGGCTGCAGTGAGCCCTTATTGCACCACTGCACACCAGCCTGGATGACAGAGTGAGAACCTGTCTCAAAAAAAAAAAAAAAAAAAAAGAAAGAAAGAAAGAAAGAAAGAAAGAAAAAGAAATTTCAATGCCCAAGCCACGTTCCAAGAAATTCTTATTCCTTGGCCTCCAGACGATTCTATTATGCAGCCCATGTGTTGAACTGCTGGGGTACTACCTCCCTGATAGTACCCTGAAATAAAAACGATAGGGGACATCCATTTAGCACTTACTGGGTGTTGGGCACCATGCTAAACATTCCGTCTTCTTCACAACCCAATGAGGCAGGTGCTGTTATCTCCATTTTGCAGATTTGCTTGGAAAAGTTAAATGACTTGCTAACCACACTAGAGGGTGATAGAAAATCAAAAGCACTTTTCAAAAGGCGATTTTAATATTGTTATCATTGCAGATGACGCCGAGGAGTGGCCGGGGCGCCCCCAAAGCCATCCCCCAGCACCCCCAGTCCAGGCCCCCTCGACGTCACGCCGGGGCCTCATTCGAGTCACCACACAGCGAGCCCTGGGCCAGCCTCCCCCTCCGGAGCCCTCAGCCAGCTCCATGGCTTCAGCCCCAGCCTCCAGCCCCCCAGCCAATGCCACTGCACCCCCGCTACGCTGGGGCCCCCTGCGGCGGGTCCTGAGCTTCTCCTGGGAGCTGCACGTCTACGGGGTGGGGGTGCTCTTTCTGCTGCCCGCGTTGTTGGCGCTGGCTGCGCTGGCAGCCGCCCCAGCAGGGCCCCGGCTGGCATTGGTGGCCGCGGTGCTGGTGCTCGTGGCTTCAGGGCTGCGATCCGCCTACATGCTTACCGACCCTTATGGCTCGCAGGCGCGGCTGGGCGTTCGCGGGGGCTTGGTGCTCTACAACCTGCCCTTCCCCTTGCTGCTCACGGCGCTGGCGGCCCTGACTCTGCTCGGCCTGGGCGCTGGGCTGCCGCCACCGCTGCAAAACCCACTCCTGCTGGGAGCAGTGGCGTTGGTGCATGGTGTGGGGTTGCTCGCGACAGACCTGCTGTCCACATGGTCTGTGCTCAACCTCCTTATGCAAGGCTTGTCGTGCGCCTGGGGCGCGGCCGTGGCTCTAGGCACGCTCTGCCTGTGCCGTCGCCGCCTGCTGGACGGCCCACGGGGCTGGGATGCCAGCCCGGGCCCTCGGCTGTTGGCCGTGGCGGGCGCGCTGGGGCTGCTGGCCAGCGGCTTGCAGCTGGCGGCTGCGCTCTGGCTGTACCCGGGCCCAGGTCGCGTGGGCCGCTTCTCGTGGGCCTGGTGGGGTGTCCACTTCTGGCTGCGCCTCCTGGAGCTGACATGGGCGCTCGCCCTGGCGCTGGCCGCGGTGGCTGCCGCGAGACCCAGGCCGCCCACGGAGCACGCTTGCTGGGCTAAGCTGATGCGGCTGGCGTGCCCGGCGCCGTCGGGCAAGAGCGAGGTGCCGGAGCGACCCAATAACTGCTATGCGCGGCCCAGCAGCGTTGGTGCAGGCAGCTTGGACATCAGCAAGAGCCTCATCCGCAACCCGGCGGAGAGTGGGCAGCTGGCCACGCCCAGTTCAGGCGCCTGGGGCTCGGCTGCGTCGCTGGGTCGCGGACCCCAGGGTGGCCCAGGACTGTCCCGCAACGGTGTGGGACCGGCGCCATCGCTGAGCGAGCTGGATCTGCGGCCGCCATCGCCCATCAACCTGAGCCGTAGCATCGACGCCGCGCTCTTCCGCGAGCACCTGGTGCGAGACAGTGTGTTCAAGCGCTGCGGCCTCCGCGGCGTGGCCTCCCCGCCGCCTGGAGGCGCTGTGCGGCCGCGTCGGGGCAGCCATCCCAAAGCCGAGCTCGACGACGCTGGCTCCTCGCTCCTCCGCGGCCGCTGCAGGTCGCTCAGCGACGTGCGCGTGCGCGGGCCGGTCCCACAACACGTAGTGGAAGATCCCGACGGGGCAGCCGCGGTGGCTTCTGGCAGCTCCCTGGACAGCTTCTCCAGGGGCTCACTCAAGATCAGTTGGAACCCCTGGCGCCACGGGCTGTCATCAGTGGACAGTCTGCCCCTAGATGAGTTGCCCAGCACAGTACAGCTACTGCCTGCCCCGACCCCAGCCCCTGACTCTACCGCTGCTCGGCCGGGGAACGGCCAGGGAGAGGTCCAGCCGCGCGGCAAGCCTGGGGAATCCCGCAGCGCCTCCAGTGATACCATCGAGCTTTGAGGAGCGGTCCTGACGCAGGGCTAGGACCCTGGCCGATGCCCACATGGCATGGCCGACTGGGACAGTTGAGCCTTTAAAAAATGGGTATCCTGGCCGGGCGCGGTGGCGCACGCCTGTAATCCCAGCACTTTGGGAGGCCAAGGTGGGCGGATCACGAGGTCACGAGTTCGAGCCCAGCCTCTTAGTCTCGAACATAGTGAAACCCTCGTCTCTACTAAAAATACAAAAAAATAGCCAGGTGGCACACGCCTGTAGTCCCAGCTACTCGGGAGGCTGAGGCGGGAGAACTGCTTGAACGGGAAGACGGAGGTTGCAGTAAGCCGAGACCACACCATTGCACTCCAGCCTGGGTGACAGAGTGAGACTCCGTCTCAAAAAAAAAAAAAAAAAAAAAAAAAAAAAGACACCCCAGGCCTCCACCTGACGACAGCCCCCGGGGGACAGCCAGGTTTGAACTCACCCCACCCCCATGCCCTGTTTTTTGCTTTTAATATTTCTGGTTTTCAGCCGGTATTTTGCACAGAGGCCGTGTCTTATGCGGAATACAGGGTGGGTATGCATGGATTTGGGCATGAAGAACAGGGAGCAGGTGCCCCAGACTCCCCAACATGGAGTGATGAGCCTCGCTTGTCTAGACTGTCCTCTTTGTGCCAAAGAAATAAACCCTTAGGACTTGGCTCATGCTTCCCACTGGCCATGCCAGGATCCTGTATTCATAAAAGGAAGGAGAGACTGGAGGCCCTGCCTCCCAGTCATTCTAAGTCCTGTGTATTGGACAGAGGGGAGGACTTTGAGGAAAGGTTGCTTGAGGCTTGGAGGCCCTGGTCATAATGGCGACCACACTTATTGAACATCTCTTGTGTACTGTCCAGGTCTTCACATTTATGACCTAATTTAATTCTCATGTTAAGTCTGAGTGGAAAGCATTATGAAGCCCATTTGAGGAAAGAGAAGAGTGAAGTTCAGAGGCAAAAGTCATCTGTCCAGGGTCCTTTGCCAAATGACAGCTGGCATGGAACCATCCTAAGGCTGGTTCCTCTACCCTCCTTCTCCTAACAGCACTTCAGGGGCAACCTTCTCCTCTATCTTTTCTCCACTCACCATCAGGGAAGCCCTCAATTTCCCAGGATTCTAGGAAATTTCCCTAAGGTGGGGGGTGGTGGAACAGGTAGTAAGACTGAAGCCTTTTAACTTTCCAAGACCTTTCTTTATTTCCTGAGATGAATAAATAAATGGCAATGAGGGGTGGGGATGTGGTGAACACAGAACGAGCTGGCAGGAGGGGGCTGGCATGCAGCTGGCAGGAGGGGGCTGTGACGGCCCCACCACTGTGAGGATCCCCTCATCCTGAGCAGGGGCCAAAGCTCACTAGCAGCCACCATTAAGGAAAAACTTCTGAAATTCACACATTGTGAAGCCTGCCAGTCCCCGCCAGGTGAAGAACTCATGGTATCCACCTTCAGGGCTACTTTTTACCCTAGGGGCCTTGTCTGCCCAGACCTGGGTACCTGGGCTGCTCTGTAAGGCAGGTAGGGTTGCTTACCCCACTCTCAAAAATAAACCAAGCTGTCCTGAGTGTCCAGCAGGAGGGCAGCCCAAGCTCTGGGGGCAGCGTAGGTGGGAGGAGATCCTACAAGTGGTGGCCAAGATTATCTGCCCTTGATGAAGCCCTCCAGCACACGGTCACTGCGCTCTGACAACCAGTAGCCAGTCATGGCTGCCACAGCCCCGATGAAAATGGCAGTGAACACCAAGTCGCCCTTAGCAGCCAGCGTGGCCAGTGCACAGATGATGACGCCAAAGAACATCTGCTGCAGCACCACCAACTCGTCCTCTGTCATCTCTGAGAAGAAGCCCGCCGACTCTGCAGAGGAGCGAGAGATGCAGCCTGGCACTCGTATCCCTGTTCCTGGCAGTTCTTGGAGCCTCCCCAGAACTCCCATGCACCTGATCATCATGGCCACCAGGCCTGCCCAGCAAGCCAGGCACACAACATTTACTGCTCAAAACCACGCTGCAAGAGGCAGTTACCATCCCTGTCTCACTAAATGGGAAAGTGAGGCTCAGAGAGGTAAAGGGGTTGGACTTGCCAAGGCCATGTGGTAGACAAGTTGGGGGCAGAGCACTTATTACATGTATGAGTCTCATTCCACGGTCAGACTGTCTGGATTGGGATCTCAGCTCTGCAACTTGCTTGCCATATAGCCCTGGGAAAGTAGCTTCATCTCTCTGCATCTTAGTTTTTACATAGTTAGAATGGGGATGAGAACCCGACCTCCAGCGTCGGGCTGTTTCAGGGGTTAAATAAGTTAAGATGAGGAATGCACCTAGAACAGCATCTCACATAGTAATTGCTGGGGAAATGGTCCCTGCCATCACTGTTGTGATTACCCTGCATCTCACCACACCCCCAGCCTAGAACAGCTCTCAGCAGGCCAGGGCAAACACTGGTCCCATTGGATAGATGAGGAAACAGGTTAGGGAGGCAGACTGATTTGATGCCAAGTCTGATTCCCTTTGTACCCTGGAAAGTGTAAGGCTGCTGAGAGCCAACCTGGAGATCAGATGTACAGCCTGGTCTCAGTGCAGCCTCCAGGGGGCTGGGTGGCAGTAGGGGTGGGGCAGGACTCGAGCTGCCACTGCTACCTGGGGAAGGGGCTTGCCTGCCCTCTATTTGAATGAGGACCTCCCCTCTCCCACCCCAGGGCTCACCTGGGATCTGCTCCTTCACACAGATGCCTTCCATCTGCTTGTAGCCCTCGGCACAGATGCAGCGATAACCGCCCTCGGTGTTTTCACACTGCTCATTCTCTCCGGGACACACCTCTGTCTCACACTCATCCACGTCTTGGGGGAAGGGAGGGGTCAGAGTCCTGCTAAGGCCCCCCACCCAGCACCCCGACTCCATCTTGTCCATCTCTCAACACTACCCTCTGCCCTTGCACAGGCAACATTCCACCCTTCCTTCCCCATATTCCAGCCCCTTCACCATTCATGCTGGGTGAGGCACTCCCAGGTGCCTGTGTCCCATCAGCAGGAGACTCACCGAGACACTTGGAGCCCACCTGCTGGTAGCCAGGGCTACACTTCTTACAGCGACCTGGCCCTGCCCCCATGCAGCCTAGGCAGGCCTTGGCACAGTCTGGAGACAGGAGAGAGATGAGGGTGAGATGTGCTCCTAGGCCCAGGAGAGCCATGCTCCAGAAGAGGAGGCCTGGGGGTGCTCTGAAGCCTGAGAAGGGGAAGGTTTGGAGGGACAGGTGTGGAGCAACTCCTCCTGCCCTCCTCACATCCCCACTGCAGAAGCAGACACTGACCTCGGCACTCATAGGAGCCCTCAGTATTCACGCAGAATTGGTCGGCTCCACAGTTGGCTCCCTCTGTGCCACACTCATCAATGTCTGCAGAGAGGTGAGCAGGGTGAGAATTTCGATCCCTATTTAGTAGGGAAGCTGAGGCCAGAGCCACTGGGGAATGGTCTTGCCTGGGATTAAATGGTATGGCAGGGACTGCAAGCTGTCTACCAACACAGAAGCAGACGTGCAGCTGGACTTCAGGCTGCCCAGCCAGAGACCACATTTTCCAATCTGTCTTGAAGCTAAGCGTGTCCCTGTGATTGAGTTGTGGCCAACAGGATGTAAACAGGAGTGGTGAGCTCCACTGTTATCTTGGTCTTAAAACAATGCTTAGACTCCTCAATGCACTTTCTTTCCCTTCTCCCTTCCTGAGTGCTGGGACATGGGACACGGAGATGCCCAGGACTCAGCTTCCACCATGCAGACAATGCCCAAGGGGATGATTGTGCAGGAAGTTACAGGAATGATCTGGGTACTGGAACGATTGTGACTAGCACAGCTCCCCTGCCAGCCTGGACTACTCACTTTGGGACTGTAATATGAGGAAAAAAAATAAACCTCTACCCTCTAGATTCTTTTTTTTTTTTTTTTTTTTGAGATGGAGTTTTGCTCTCGTTACCCACGCTAGAGTGCAATGGTGTGATCTCAGCTCGCTATAACCTCTGCCTCCTGGGTTCAAGCAATTCTCCTGCCTCTGCCTCCCGAGTAGCTGCGATTACAGGCACCTGCCACCACGGCTGGCTAATTTTTGTATTTTTAGTAGAGACTGGGTTTGCCATGTTGGCCAGGCTGGTCTTGAACTCCTGATCTCAGGTGATCCACCCCCCTTCGGCCTCCCAAAGTGCTGGGATTAGAGGCGTGAGTGAGCCACCATGCCCGGCCAACCTGTATATTCTTTAAGCCACAGTCTTTTGAGGATTTTTGTTATAACAGCTTAGCCTCTACTCTAGTCTAAGTAAGTGGCTAGGCTGGGACCAACCAAGTCTTAAACCCAGGTTTCCTGACCCCAAGTTCAGGGTCCTCATTCTCCTGGCCAACCCTTCCTCAATTTTTTTTTTTTTTTTTTTTTTTGAGATGGAGTTTTGCTTTGTTGCTCAGGCTGGAGTGCAGTGGCGCGATCTTGGCTCACTGCAAGCTCCGCCTCCCGGGTTCATGCCATTCTTCTGCCTCAGCCTCCTGAGTAGCTAATTTTTTGTATTTTTAGTAGAGATGGGGTTTCACTGCGTTAGCCAGGATGGTCTCGATCTCCTGACTTTGTGATCTGCCCTCTTTGGCCTCCCAAAGTGCTGGGATTACAGGCGTGAACCACCGCGCCCAGCCCCTTCCTCAATTTTTAAGACTTGGCCAAAGTAGCACCTCCTCCAAGAAGCCTTTCCTGATTCCCCATCACCACTTCCACTGAACTAGATCAGAGGCATCTCTCACTGTACACAGGGACTATACTACACAGTACCTGTGTACTGGACTGTAAGTATCTGGTTACTTGATCTCCATGAAGGTGAGGCCTAGGCTAGTTTAGCCCAGGCTTGTGTTGAGAGAATGAAGGACCAAGCCCAGGCCCCTGCCCATCTTCCCCAGACCTAGCTAGAGCCCCACTTACCTACACACTTGAGGTGGTGCAGGGCCCAGCCCTTCTTGCATTGCAAACAGTTTGATTCCTCAGGTCCTGAGCATCGGGCACAGGGGCCAAAACAAGCTGGGTGGAATGGGGGCAGCATGAGGATAGGCAGGCAGATACCCCATCTGCCCCTGCCCAGTGCCACACCTTTTGGCTACCTACCCGAACATACCAGATGGCTGGCGTTGCGTTCTGCCTCGAAGTAGCCAAGGCCACACTGGCCACAGGCCTCACCCCCGTAGCCGGCTTGGCAGTCACACTGCCCGCTGCCCCCTCGTGTCCCTTCCCCTTCACACTGCCCGTAGCCACCACAGGGCCTCTCTGTGCCCCCAGGACAGGCTGTGGGAAGACACCAAACCAGGTGAGGTCGTCTATACAACCTTGACATACAAGAGAATATTTTCTGCTCTGCATATCAGTAACATTTTTGGAGAAGACAATTAATTTTAGTGACATAATATTTTGTCATAAAAGTGAAATTTACTTAACCAATTTCCTCTTGTGGAATAATCAGATTTTACAAACCTTTTATTTATTTATTTATTTTTAGTGACAGGGTCTTGCTCTGTTTCCCAGGCAATGACATGATCATAGCTCACTGCAGCCTCGAACTCCTGGGCTCAAGCAATCCTCCCACCTCAGCCTAGGGGGACTACAGTACAGGCTGCACTACCATGCCCCACCTTTTTTTTTTTTTTTTTTTTTTTTTTTTTTTTTTTAAGAGACAGGGTCTTGCTATTTACCCAGGCTGGTCTCTCAAACTCCTGGCCTCAAGTGATCCTCCTGCCTCAGCCTCCCAAAGTGCTGGGTTTACAGGCACGAGCCACTGCAACAAATATTTTCTTTCTTTTTTTTTTTTTTTTTGAGACAGAGTCTCGCTCTGTCGCCCAGGCTGGAGTGTAGTGGCGTGATCTTGGCTCACTGTAAGCTCCGCCTCCTGGGTTCATGCCATTCTCCTGCCTAAGCCTCCCGAGTAGATGGGACTACAGGCGCCCGCCACCACACCCGGCTAATTTTTTGTATTTTTTAGTAGAGACAGGGTTTCACCGTGTTTGCCAGGATGGTCTCGATCTCCTGACCTCATGATCCGCCTGCCTCGGCCTCCCAAAGTGCTGGGATTACAGGCGTGAGCCACTGCGCCCGGCCAATAGTTTCTTTTACAAAGACTGAATTTGCCATTTTTGCAGCTACCTCTTTATCTGTAGCTTCAGGAAAGACTGTTCTAAAAGAGGCTGGTAGTAAGTTTGGCTCTTGTGCCAGGACTGTGTGTGAGGATAGATGGTGACCATGGGGGCTCCAGGGCAACACCCGCCCCTCCCCAGGAAGATACCATAGTCCGATCTGGCATGGGAAATGAAGGGGCTGGGGGCTCTATCATTTCTTTAATACATGATGATAACCATACTGCATCTGACTCAGTGTAGCCCCTGTGCTTTCTCCAAGCCTTTCCCCACTGATTTGCCCATCTCCCCAGCCCTGTGAGGCGGGCAAGAACTGAGGTCCAGAGAAGTTATCTGAGTAGCCTGAGTTCACACAGCTAGCTAGGGACAGAGCCAGGACTGGATACCTGGACTTGGCAGTCCCCTCCCATCCCCAAGAGCAACTTAAAAACTCACGAAGGCAGGAGGGCCCAAAGGTGCCTGCGGGGCAGCAGAGCTTCAGGGAATCTGAGCACAGCCACTGGAACAGGTCCGGGGCCTCCTGCTGCCTGAGGCAGGGGCAGGGTGGAGGGAAGTGGGGAGGAGGCGCTGAGATAGTGTCAGAAGTGCTGTTCCCATTCCCCCACGCCTGAATCTGTGATTCAACCCAGCTTGGACATAAGACCCAAAAGGCCATCTGACCAATGCCCTTTGCCCATTTGGCAGAGGGGTAAACTGAGGCTCAAGTGGAGCACAAGTCCCCCTGCAAGTCCTTAGCAGATCTGGGTTTGGAAGGAGCAGAACCAGGACATGGCCCCCAGCATGCACCCCCCTGCTTCTTGGCCAAGTCAAGGCCTTATCACCAGGCCCCACCTGTGACCCACTCCCAGGGAAGGCCCCCTTGCCACTCACTTGTGAAACCACCAGCTCTCCACCAGCTCCTCACTCAGCTCCAGCAGGCGGTGGCACTCGAAGTCCGACTTGCTGCACACGCCCTCCAGCACCTCTACCAGGCGGGTCTCACTGACCAGACAGGGCAGGGCTGGTGGGAAACACGCCCCATCCTGCCCACCACCCTCCTCAGGTCTCTCTCTACCCTTCCTCGTGCCGTGACAATATGAAAGGAAAGGCCATGAGGTACAATAGAAGGGATCATGGTTCTGGGAAGCAGACGGACCTGGGTTCAAATCTAGTGGTAGGACCTTGGGCAAGTCACTTAACTTCTTTGAACCTCTTTGTTTTGTCATCTGTAAAATGGGGACAACAATACCTTCCCTGCAGGTTTGTTGTAACATACATCAGTTCCTGCATCTGAGCAATGGAATATAATACCCTTGCTGGGTAGATATAGCTAAAAATACATCCTATAACAAGTGTTGGCAGAGATGTGGAGAAATTAGAATCCTCCCACACTGCAGATGGGAATAAAAAATGGCATCACCATTGTGGAAAAGCAGTTCCTCAATAAGTTAAACATGGAATTGCCATAGAACCTGCCAATTCCACTACTGGATATAGACCCAAAAGAATGGAAAACAGGTGTTCAAATGAAAACTTGTACACAATGTTCACAGCAGCACTACTCACAACAGCCAAAAGGTAGAAACAATGCAGATGTCCATCAACTGATGCATGGATAAACAAAATGTGGTACAGCCAAACAAGAATATTATTCAGCCATAAAAAGGAATAAGTATTGATATATGCTACAGCATGGGTGAACCTTGAAAACATTATGCTAAGTGAAACTAGCCAGACACAAAAGGCCATATATTTTATGATTCCAATGAAATCAGCAAATCCATAATTTCTGCTCGACTAACACAAATTAGTGATTGCCAAGAGCCAGAGGAAGGGGAGAATGGGGAGTGGCTGTGTAACAGGTATAGGATTTTTTGGGGGGTAATGAAAATGTTCTGGAACTACATAGTGGTGATGGTTGCACAACATTGTAAATGTTATTAAATGTCCTTAATGGGAAATTTTTTATGTGTATTTTACCACAATTAAAATATATATATATATATATATATATATATATATATAAATATTTGATGCCTTATATCCTGTATTTAAAGGGTCTTACACAGTGCCTGGCATATAGGAAGTGATTTTAAAAAGCAAGTAACGCAGGAGCCATTACAAAGCTGGAAGTGCCTCTGGGGTTGTCTTAGCCAATGCCCTCATTCCTGAATGAGGAAACTCATGCCCGGCAAAGGAAAAGAGAAAATGACCAATGTTACATAATAACAAACCTTTATTTCTAGTGGGCATCCCAATTAAGCCCTTTCCACACTCCTATGAAATAGGCAAACCAGGTATTAATATCCCCATTTTACAGGCGAAGAAACTGTGGCTCTGAGAGGTTAAGAACCAACAATCAGGTCTAACTCTGAGCCTTTGCTGACTCCTCTTCCATTTGACTTTGAAAAGCTGGAGGCTCAGGACAGGGCTCAGGGCTTGGCTTTCTGTATCCTTCCCATGCCTTTCTTTACATACTGACTATTTAATGGCTTTCTGTATTATATATACTGACTATATAATGGCTCTCCTCATAATGACTTTCTTTACATACTGACTATATAATGATGACTCTCAAATTCCTGTTTCCAATTCCTACTCTTTTCTGAATTCCAGATTTGGATGGAGTCTACCTGGATGTCTAATGGACATTTCAGCCCAATACATTCAAAGAACACCACATCCCACCCCTCCCCTAAACCTTCTCAGTTTCCCATCTCACCATCTTAGAAAACAGCTGCACTATTCACCCAGTTGCTCAGGCCCAAAATCTAGTAAGCATCTTTTATTCTACCGTTTCTCTATATCCATAATGAATCTATCACCAGGTCCTATTGTTCTCTCTGCAAAATATACCCAGACTGTGACCCCTTCACCATGTCCTCCACTAGATACTACACTAGCTCGTATTGCCTTCATACCTAGATGATGCACTTGCCTCCCAAACTGGTCTCCCTGCTTCCTCCACCCTTGCCCCTTACAGTCTGTTTGCTACATAGCAGTGTGAGTAATCTTTAAATGTATAAAGAAGACAGTATCACTTTTTCTGCTCATAACCTTCCAAGAGCTTCCCATTACACTCCAAAAAAAAATCTAAACTCTTTTCTGTAGTCTTTGAGGCCTAAGCCTCCGCCTTCACCTTCTACCACTCTCCCCTTTGCTCACTCCACTCCAGCCACTTCTCGAATACACCAAGCTCAGTCCCATCCTCTGCCCTAAGCCTCCGCCTTCACCTTCTACCACTCTCCCCTTTGCTCACTCCACTCCAGCCACTTCTCGAATACACCAAGCTCAGTCCCATCCTCTGCCCTAAGCCTCCGCCTTCACCTTCTACCACTCTCCCCTTTGCTCACTCCACTCCAGCCACTTCTCGAATACACCAATTTCCTTCCTGTCACATAGCTCGCTTCTTCACTTCAGGTCTCACTGTTCAAATGCCACATCTTGAACACGCTGCCTCCCACCATCCTGCAGTCTACTGTGCTTCACTGTTTGTTCTTTCATCTGACATAATATTATTCACTTATTCATTGCTTGTCTTCTCTACTAGAATGTGAGCTCCAGGAAGGTGGGATTTTGCTTGCCTTGTTTACTGCTATACTATAGATGTTCAGTGCTATTTGTTGAATGAATAAGTGCTCCCCAAGAGTTCCTAGCCCTCCACCAGTAGAGCAGAGATTTGGCAGGGAGGGGAATATACACCCATTCCCCCAGCAGCCCCTTACCTGTCTTTGTATTTGGACAACTTCTCTTCCTCCCAGGCAGTGTTTCCACCTCCAAAGTTGTCCCGGATGGTTCTCTCCAGGCCCTGGAAACAGAAAATTAGTAATAGCTAAGTACAGTGCCTGGCACATGCTAGCACTTCACTGTTCTACTGACCAGGAAACTGAGGCACAGAAAGGCAACTTGCCTAGGGCCATACAACTAGTAAGAGACCAAAATGAAACTTGAATCCACGCAGATTTGCATCCCAGAGTTCCCCACTCTAAATCGCTGTGTTCCCCTCCAACGAGGCTGCTGGTGCACCCACCTTGTTGAAGCTGTCAACCAGTCCCCGGCAGGTATGACACGGATGGGGCTGAGGCGGGGGAGAAGACTGGGGAGGTGGAGAGGGCTGGAGCCAGATGGGGTCTGGGAGGCTGAGGAAGAGGCTCAGGCCCCAGAGCACAGCTGGGACCAGGCCCTTCGGGAGCCATAGGGCCATCTTTACCCAGGCTGGGGACCTGCAGAAAGAGGGCGTGGAGAGGCTTCACTGGAGTCAGGCCCCACGCGAGAAAGAAAAAGGTCTGTTCTGAGGTGCCGTGGCGTTGGGAAGTGCGTTATTACAAGCAAAAGAGGCCAAACTGGGTACTGCAGGGGCTGTGGGGATGGGTGGGGAAAGGCGCATAAGATGCAATTCCAGAAGAGAAATAAGTTATCCCCGTTAGCATGGGGGTGGGGAGAGGAAAGTGGCCTCGCTCCTTGGCAAGGGGGCAGAAGTCAGCCTCTTGTTTGAGGGTCTGATAAAGGCTATTAGGGGTCGGATCCGCAGAATTAGGGAGAAGAGATCAGATTCCAAGTACTGAAGGAGAGGAGGCCAGAGGGGTTGTTTTGGGGGAGGTGTCCGGAACCCCGGGCTTTGGGGGAGGAGCCCGGATCCGGATATGAAGGGAAGGGGTCAGATTCAGGGCCTCGCAGAAGGGCAAAGGCACGGCCCACGAGCCGGCAGAGAAGGATCCAGACCCTCGTAAACCACGGAGGAGGAAGAACCGACCGCCCCAGCCCACGGGCGCCGTGAGCCGTCTCCTCACCGCGTAGCTGCCACAGCCTGCGTAAAACGCACAACCCCCACCCGCGCTGCAGTCCCGGGGGCGGAGCGTGCCGCCCAGCCAATGGTGACGGGCCATGTGCCATTACGTCACCCCACGCCAGCCAACCACAGGCGGTACCGAGCTGCACCTGTCCGGGCTTTAAAGGGCCGCGGGGCTAGGGGACGACGTTTGCCAGCCCAGCCACGGAGACGCAGATGCGTGTGGGCCACATGGGTAGAAAAACAGCGTCTGCCTTTATTCAAGTCCCGTCCCCGGCCCCAGGTCCCAACCCGCGTCCAGGCGCGGGAGTCCCCGGGGGATGGAAGTAGCTATCCAGGGCTGGCTGAAGGGCCCGGGACACTTGCTCCGCCCTCTCTTGGAGCCGCCCGGGACGCGGGGCGCGGGGCTGCTGCAGAGCCCCCAGGAAGTCCGGCAGTTGGGAGGGCAGTGAGAAGACGGGCACGGTACGGAAAAGGGCGGGTACGGAGTCCGGGTGGAGCAGCCTGTCGAAGCAGGCCCCCACATAGCGGCCGAGCGCCCGGCCCTGCAAGAAGTCGGGCAGCACGCAGCTGAGCGAGGCACGGAAGGCGTCGTGTGGGCCGTGAGCCCCGGGCGCAGACACCCCCTCCTGTAGCCACTCACTGCACAGCGCCACCGCCCCGGGCGAGAAGAGCAGGACCACCACGCCGCCCTCCTGCAGGGTCTGGCGCCGCTGTGCGTGGAACCAGGCCACGGGTCCCTGCGCGCTCATTTCACGACGGCTCCACAGGTCTACGGCCACGCGCAGCGGCAGCTGGCACAGCGCCGACGCCAGGGCGCCCACCAGGCGCTCGAAGTCCGAGTCATCGGCTGAGTAGAGGAGCAGAGCCGCGCGGCCCCTGGCGGCCGCTGCTGGAGAAAACAGATGGGGAGGGAAGAGGTGAGCTGGCACAGGCCTGGCCCCCCCGGGGGCGGCCCCCAGCCCAGCGCGTGCTCCCACTCACCCCCCGAGCGGACGTCCTGTTTCAGGAGCCTCAGCCACCCTGTTAGGGGAGAGGGGCGGAGGCAGCCTGTGAGCTCGGCCGCCACCTTCCCTCGGAGAACTCCCACAGCCACTCTGGTCCTGCCCCTGGGGAATGGGGAGCCGGGAAGCGCTCACCTTTCGCGTGATCCTTTTTGAGAAGGAGGATGAGGGAAAGCGCAGCGGCAAAGAGTAGGCAGGCCAGCCACAAGAGGGCCCAGCGCTTGTGGATGTCTGGGAGACCCATGGAAGAAGAGTTAGAAACTTACACTCACCTTCCACAGAGGAGAAAAACTGAGACTTAAGAGAAATGATTTGACGGCCGCGCGCGGTGGGTCACGCCTGTAATCCCAGCACTTTGGGAGGCCAAGGCGGGTGGATCACGAGGTCAGGAGTTCAAGACCAGCCTGGCCAACATGGTGAAACCCCGTCTCTACTAAAGATACAAAAAATTAGCCGGGTGTGGTGGCGCACGCCTGTAATCCCAGCTACTCGGGAGGCTGAGGCAGGAGAATCGCTTGAACTCGGGAGGCAGAGGTTGCAGTGAGCAGAGATCGCGCCATTGCACTCCAGCCTGGCCGACAGGTTGAGACTCCTCTCAAAAAAAGAAAAAAAATGATTTGTCCAAAGTCCACAGCACAGTGTCAGAGCCAGTGGATGAATATAGCTCCATCTGTTTAGGGGTCTTTGAATAAGTAAGGTCACCTTCTGCCTCAGTTTTCTCCTCTGTAAAGTTGTAGCTACGTCACAGGGTTGGTATGAGGACTAAATATATTAATATATATAAAGCACTTAACACAATGCCGAGCATCTTAAGTGCTAAAATGTCAGCTCCTATTATTCTCCCCTAAGCTAGGGTTGCTGGGCCCTTGATCTTGCTGTCCTGGGTGTCTGCAACTATCTAGTGTCCCTGCCCTGTCTTTTTTTCGCCTCTAATCGATTCACCTTGAATTAATTCATGGCAGCCTCAGAAATCTTTTAAAAATGTAAATTTGGGCCGGGCGCGGTGGCTTATGACTATAATCCCAGCACTTTGGGAGGCCGAGGCGGGCGGATCACGAGATCAGGAGTTCAAGACCAGCCTGGCCAAGACGGTGAAACCCCATCTCTACTAAAAATACAAAAATTAGCCGGGCATGGTGGCGGGTGCCTATTAATCCCTGCTACCCAGGAGGCTGAGGTAGAGAATTGCTTGAACCTGGGAGGCAGGGGTTGCAGTTAGCTGAGATCGTGCCGTTGCATTCCAGCCTGGGCGACAGAGTGAGACTCTGTCTCAAAAATAAAAAAATAAAATAAAATAAAAAAATAAAAAATATATATATAAATTTGATTTTAACTCCTGCTGCTCTCAACATAAGATCTAAATCCCCTACATGGCTCCTGCATCTTTATCTCATGACAGAAACCTGCCTGTCCAAGACCCTCTATCTCTACCCCCTTCCCCTAGTTCAGTCTTCAGAGTTTTGCTGAAACCTTCCCCCTGAGCCCTTCACCCCACCCAGGTCAGGTCCACATTGTACGCATTTACAGCACTGAACACTTGGTGGTGCTTCAGTAGCTCACACTTCAAATGTAAGTGACTGGCTCATGTCTTGCTAGTCTTCTAGGGATAGGGGGCAGGGATTTATCTTTTTGGTGTTCCTGGGATTCCTGCAAGCTCTCATCATATTTTTTGAGTGAATGAAGGAATGACCCTCTGTTTATCTGATCTCAGGGAAGGACAAGGCCATTGCATGTGCTGTGCCCAAGAGTGGTCCCTGTCAAGATCCCCGCTCCTGGTACAGAAAGGAAAGGCAGTTCTTACAATACTCACATTTGTCCATGGGGCAGGCCCATAGCGCTCCCAAGTCATCATCCCATAGCTGTAAGATACAAACAGAACCAAATCCAGGGCAGCAGCCAGGTGTTTAACATTCACCAAGCTCTGGTGGCCTGATCTGCAAATTCCCAGCATCAACTATGCATATCTCCCTGCTAGGGTTCCTGCAGCTGCTCTGCCTTTGTTTATGCTGTGCCCACTGCCTATGGTGTGACTTCTTCCATACCAAATCTGGCTTATAGGAAGAAATTCTTCCCGGAAGCTCTCCCTGGAACCCAAAACTTAGCACCTCTAGGTGTGGTTATCTGTTTACGGGTGTCTAGCCAACAGTGTGCCCCTTGGGGATAGGAACTATGCTTCGTCTACTCTTTTTTTGTTTTTTGTTTTGTTTTGTTTGAGACAGAGTCTCGCTCTGTCGCCCAGGCTGGAGTGCAGTGGCCGGATCTCAGCTCACTGCAAGCTCCGCCTCCCGGGTTTACGCCATTCTCCTGCCTCAGCCTCCCGAGTAGCTGGGACTATAGGCGCCCGCCACCTCGCCCGGCTAGTTTTTTGTATTTTTTTTTGGTAGAGACGGGGTTTCACCATGTTAGCCAGGAAGGTCTCGATCTCCTGAGCCCGTCTCGGCCTCCCAAAGTACTGGGATTACAGGCTTGAGCCACTGTGCCCGGCCCTTCATTTACTCTTAACTTTCCCAGGGCTGAACATAAAATAAGCCTAAATAGACAGGAGGTGAGTGCTAGTTTTAGGCCTGTTGCCTCTGGGCATTGAGGTGGGGCCCTTCTGCCACCAGCTCACCTGCAGACATTGGCCTGACTGCAGGTCTTGTAGTAAGTACTCTCCAAGGCGAGCTGCCCTCTGCCAAGACAAAGGATGGGGGCACTGTTACCTGGAGGTAGCACCCTTAGGGCAGCACCTACCGGGCTACAGCTGGGTAGAACGGGGTAGACGGGATTGGGAGACTTTGGTGATGCCGCTGAATATGGCCCTGGTCTGAGTCACCCCCATGTTCCCAGAGACCGGCACAGGGTGGATGGAGTGAAAATTTGAGGCCAGGTGTGAGATGCATTTGGAGAGATCTGTGGAGGAGGGTCACCCAGTCCTAACCGTGGAGGCTTTGCTGGGTAGTGAAGTACAGCCACTGGGTTCCAAGGCACAGAGGGATCTGTTGTCCTGGGGGCCTCGTGTCTCCAACAGTAGCACATCGTCTTTGAGAGGCCCCAGGGAGTCTGGAAGGGGTGAGAGGCCACTCTGACCAAGACCCAACTTTGCTGGGATTGGCCACTTGCCCACCTCCCATGCCCTGACCTTCACCCCTAGGAGGTGGCCCTGTCCCAGCCACCCCCATGCCCAACTCACCAGCCCACAAGCACTTCTGCAGCTGCAGCTTCTCCCAACTGTTCACCTGCTGGGAAGAGACCATGGTTAGGGCCTCTAAGAAAAGCAAAAGCCAAAGGCAGAAAGACCAGAACAGGGCAGGCAACAGAAGGCCTGTTGGGTTGGGAATCTGCACTCAATCTGATCTTGAGCAGATGTGGATTCAAGGCTGGGTGATTAGGAGTCACTACATCTTTCGCTGCCCCAGCCTTGTGAGGTCATCTGTGTAAAGTATCTTCTGACCCTAAAGCTGTTTTTATGTCTTACAAAGCATAGTTCCCCTCTCATCTAACCTTCTCAAAGAGATTCCCTTCTCACATGACCATCCCGCTAAAAATTGCAACCCCAGTCCCACCTTATTCCTTTCCCATAGTATTTGTATGCAATTTTAAGATATTATATAATTTATTTACAATGTCTGTTGGCTGCCTTTGTCCATTACAATATAAGTTCTATGAGGGTAGAGATGTTAGGATCTATCACAAGTGCCTAAAACAGTGACTCGCACTGCTAAAAACATCTCGAATGAGTGAATATTCTTATAATCACCCTTTGAAACTGTAGAGCAACCCATTCTACATGTATGGAAATAGAATAAGGATAGCAATAACAAAAGTGGCTACATTTATTGAGCATTTAGTCTGTACGGATTCCTAAGGGGAAGCACTTCTCTTATTTCATCGTCACAACCACTCCATGAGGCAGTTACTGTATTATCATCTGCATTAAACAGATGAGGAGACTGACGTTCAGAGAAGTGAAGGGACTTGCCCAGGGTCCCACACACTGCTAAAGTAAATAGTGGAACTCCCAAAGAGGAAGCTGGCAACCACTATGCTTTAGCGGCCCAAGAACTAAGACCCCCTTGGCTAGGGGGTCTGCCTAGGTCCAACCCCCAGCCCAGCACTTGGCACCCCTTTCTGACCTGAACACAGAGGTTAGGGTGGACTTTCAGCAATGGGAACTCGAGAACCTTCTGTGGAAAGAGAGGAATGGGTGGGATCACAAAAGGGGGACCCTGGTTCCCCACTCTCCCCTCACTACGGGAGGTGTCCTCTGCTTTACTTACGTCCACAGTGACATTCTCCCAGGAAAGTGGCGGGACCAGTGGCTGGCAGGGGTCCCCACCTGGAGCCTGCCAGCACAGTGCAGCTTCTGCGGGCAGCGAACACGGCGCGTCCAGCAGCCAGCTCTGCAGGGTCAGCAGTCGCAGCCGGGCTGCTCGCCAGAGGTTCTGGTGTGCGCGGGGGTCTGCAAGGAAAGGGCGCAGTCACCACACGCTAGGCACCCATCGCTCGCAATGCCCCAGCCCCAACCCCAGCCCCAGGCCGGTCAGCTCACCCTCCCTGAAGGGGCAGATGTTTGTCCTAACGGAGTCAGGTTCCAGAGGCCACACCTGGAAAGGAAACAGGGGTCTGCTCAGGTCCCCTCCGTGGGCATGTGCCTGGCCCTCTGCTAGACACTGGGGACACACTCATTCAGCAGATAGTTCACAAGTATGTGCTGGGTCTTCTCGCCTTTTACAAAACCTGGAGATGCTCACATCTATTCTTCCAGCAAACATAATGCTGGGCACTGGCAAGATTTTCATTCAACAAACTTTTTTTTTTTTTTTTTTTTTTTTGAGATAAAGTCTCGCTCTTGTCGCCTAGGCTGGAGTGTAGTGGTACAATCTTGGCTCACTACAACCTCCGCCTCCCAGGTTCAAGCGATTCTCCCATCTCAGCCTCCTGAGGAGCTGGGATTATAGGCGTGTGCCACAGCGCCAGGCTAACTGGTTAATTTTTGTATTTTTAGTGGAGATGGGGTTTCACCACGTTGATCAGGCTGGTTTCGAACTCCTGACCTCAAGTGATCTGCCCCTCTCAGCCTCTCAAAGTGTTGGGATTACAAGTGTGAGCCACCACACCTGGCCCATTCAACAGACTTTTAATGGGTGCCTACCATTGTGTCTTAGCAGTATGGCAGGCACAAGGGACCTTGGATAATTAAATATTTATTTATTTATTTATTTATTTATTTATTTATTTATTGAGACCGAGTCTCACTCTGTTGCCCAGGCTGGAGTGCAGTGGTGTGATCTTGGTTCACCACAACCTCTGCCTCTTGGGTTCAAGTGATTCTCCTGCCTCAGCCTCCCGAGTAGCTGGGACTGCAGGCATACATCACCACGCCTGGCTTATTTTTGTACTTTTAGTAGAGACTGGGTTTCACTATGGTGGTCAGGCTGGTCTCAAACTCCTGACCTCGTGATCCACCCACCTTGGGCTCCCAAAGTGCTGGGATTACAGTGTGAGCCACCACGCCTGGCGGATAATTAATTTTAATTCATTCCACAGTCACTTTGTGAGCACCTGCTATGTGTCAGGGAATGTGCTAAGTTCTAAGGACACATTCATTTATTCTTTCAACAGACGTTTTAAGAGTGCCTATTACATGCATAGCTCTGTGCTAAGCACTAGAGGTAATATATAAATTTATTCATCAAGCCTTTAGTTAGGAACACCAACTATGTGGCAGGCATTGTGTTTGGCAATGAAGACATTTAAATCACAGCATACATCTCATGAACATCTGCTGTGTCCTATGGCTGTGCTAGGTAGTAAGATTTATTCACTCATTCAACAGTGAGGACCCTCATACTGTTACCTTGTTTAAAAACAAAACAAAACAGTGAGTAGGCGCTATATGCCAGGCACCATGCAAGGCTCTTGCAAAGCTATTACATTTGAATTAGATATGATTTGCTTGCCTTCAAGGAAATCACAAACTCACACTTGTAGTAAGGATAAAATATTTATATAAATTAGTAAAGCACTCACTCATTTCATAATATTTATTGAGCATCTGTTGTGTACAAGAAGAAATTAGATGCCCAAATAAGAAAGGACGTGATCGAGCTGGGTGTGGTGGCCCATCGCCACAAAACATTAAAAAATGAAAACAGGCTGGGCACGGTGGCTCACGCCTATAATTCCAGCACTTTGGGAGGCCGAGGCGGGCGGATAACGAGGTCAGGAATTTGAGACCAGCCTGACCAACCTCGTCTCTACTAAAAATACGAAAATTAGCCAGGTGTGGTGGCATGTGCCTGTAATTCCAGCTACTTGGGAGGCTGAGGCAGGAGAATGGCTTGAACCTGGGAGGCAGAGGTTGCAGTGAGCCGAGATCACGCCACTGTACTCGCCACTGCACTCCAGCCTGGGCAAAAGAGTGAAACTCCGTATTAAAAAACAACAACACAAAAAAGGAAACAATTAGCCAGGCATGGTGGCCCATGCCTGCAGTTCCAGCTGCTCAGAGGCTGAGGCAGGAGGATCCCTTGAGCCTGGGAGTTTGAGGCTGCAATGAACCGTGTTCATGCCACTGCACTCTAGCATGGGTGACAGAGCAAGATGCTGTGTCTAAAAAAAAAGAAAAAAAGAAAAAATTTTAAGAAAATAAAATAAATGAAGTGATAAATGGACAAGGAAAGATAGAAGTGCAAGGGGATTTGGAACTAGGAGAGGCTGGGTGGTTGGGGAAAAGCTTTGGGAAAGAGGTGAGGGTATTTGAGGTAATGGGAATCACCTGAGAAAAGGCAGGGAGATGGGTGTATCTTGGTAAGTAGCTCCACTGGATGTAACAGTGTTCTCATGAAGGAGAATCATGGGGAAAATACAGTGAAAAGGCACCACTGGGGGCAGAATATGGGCCCAGAATGCCAGGAAAGTGATTGGAAGGGAGGGGAGCTTGGAAGTATTGAAACAGTCTAGAAAAGAGATGATAGAGCTCCAAGCTGGACTGAGATGGAGAGGAGGGGGAAAGAGAATGAGGGACATTAATGTCAGAGGTAAGATGGATGAGACCTGATGACAAATTAAATGTGCAATCAGGGGCCAGTCATGGCGGCTCATGCCTGTAATCCTAGCACTTTGGGAGGCCGAGGCGGGCGGATCATGAGGTCGAGAGATCGAGACCATCCTGGCTAACAAGGTGAAACCCTGTCTCTACTGAAAATACAAAAAAATTAGCCGGGCGTGGTCACAGACACCTGTAGTCCCAGTTACTCAGGAGGCAGAGGCAGGAGAATGGTGTGAACCCGGGAGGCGGAGCTTGCAGTGAGCCGAGATCACGCCACTGCACTCCAGCCTGGGCAACAGAGTGAGACTCTGTCTCAAAAAAAAAAAAAAAAGTGCAATCGGGGCCAGCCACAGTGGCTCATGCTTATAATCCCAGCACTTGGTGGGAGGCTGAGGTGGGAGGATAACATAAGCCCAGGAATTCAGAACAGCCTGGGTAACATAGCAAGATCACATTTCTACACAAAACAAAAAAACTAGCTGAGTATGGTAGTGCTCACCAGTAGTTCCAGCTACTTGGGAGGCTGAGGCAGGAGGATCACTTGAACCCAGGGGACTGAGGCTGCAGTGTGCCATGATTGTGCCACTGCACTCCAGCCTGGGCAACAGAGTGAGACCTTGTCTAAAAAAATAAATAAATGTGCAGAGGAAGAGGAAAGAGCCAGCAGGTTTAAGCCTGGATGTGGCACACATTCTTATAACAGCCCCAAGAAGCTGTTACTATTATTATTCCCATTTTATAGATGAGAAACAGGCTCACAGAGGTGAAGTGACTTGCCCAAGGTTACACAACTAGCAAATGGCAAGAGCCAAGATTCAAACCAGTCCAAGTTCGTAGCACATGCTCTGCCCCCCAGGGGAACACAAAGACAGAACTGGAGGAGTAGGGAAAGGCTTCAAGGAGAAGGTGATATTTGAATGGGGCCATGAAGTATCAGTAGGAGTTCTGTGGAGGATCAGGGAGAGCATTCAGGGAATGTAATAGACAGAAGGCATAGGACAGCAAGGGTCAAGGAAGGGCCAGCCACCCCAGGGAGCCACAGTCTCCACCTCAATGAAGGGTTTGAAGAATGGTGAGACCAGGAAGGCAGGGATCACCCCCATCATCATCTTCCCATTCCTCTTCTGGCACCCAGCTGGACTCTGCTCCTACCTGAATACAGAGGCAGGGAACCAGGTCTGTGTGGTTCAAGGTAATGATCTGCGGTCCAGTCTGTGGAACAAATAAAGGAAGGAGGTTGGAGAAGATAAGGAGGAAGAGGAGGACGCCAAAGTCAAGGAAACCAGGAAGGCGGAAGTTCCCCCACCAGTGTTCCCTTGCTTGGGGTGAGTCCTCTTCAAGGGTCCTCTTTGATAAGGCACTGCGTCCTTTGCACAGGCATTGGCCTACAGTGGGAATGGACTTGGGAAGGGGGAGGCCTCACCAGGTTTTTGTGCCACCGGGGTTTTGGGGGGCCCTGGACCTGATTCCAGTACAGGGAGAGGCCAAAGTGCTGCTCCTCAGAGACATTCAGAACTAGATGCACATTGTCACCATCTGCTGACACGTTGAGCCAGGGCAGGGCTGGTGGGAGAGGCAAAGAGAGAGAGCACAGCTTAGACTTCCTCACCTCTTCTGCATACCTGACTGACCCTTTGGAGTTTCTTTCAACCCCCTTAGACTGGGAGGCTCTTGGAGGACAGAGCGTGTGTCCTCACCTCAGACCAGACTTTGCCCCTAGCAGCTGCCCAGAGCTAAGCCTGTGGAGGCCCTAGTGTGTGGTCTGAGGACAGCTATTTTCCCTCTGCAGCCAGAAAGATCTGTAACCTCTTTAAAACAAGTCATTTAAAACAAGTCAACTGTGACCTTTCTGATCTCACCTCTTGACACTTGTGTCCTTTTTTTTTTTTTTTTTTTTTTTTTGAGAGGCAGTCTCACTCTGTTGCCCAGGCTGGAGTACAGTGGTGCGATAGCTCACTGCAACCTCCACCTCCTGGATTCAAGTGATTCTCTTGCCTCAGCCACCCGAGTAACTGGGATTACAGGCATGCGTCACCACGCCTGGCTAATTTTTGTATTTTTAGTAGAGATGGGGTTTCGTTCATGTTGGACAGGCTGGTCTTGAACTCCTGACCTCAAGCAATCCTCCTGCCTCAGCTTCCCAAAGTGCTGGAATTGCAGACGTGAGCCACCACGTGCAGCCTATGGCACTTGTGTCCTTAATAACTCTGCTGCAGTGTTATTAAGGACCTCCTTACTATTTCTCTCTCTCTTTTTTTTTTTCTTGAGACAGTGTCTCATTCTGTCACCTAGGCTAGAGTGCAGTGGCACAGTCTTGGCTCACTGCAAGCTCCGCCTCCCGGGGTTCACGCTGTTCTCCTGCCTCAGGCTCCCGAGTAGCTGGGACTACAGGCACCCACCACCACGCCCGGCCAACTTTTTTGTATTTTTTGTAGAGACGGAGTTTCACCGTGTTAGCCAGGATGGTCTGGATCTCCTGACCTCGTGATCCGCCCACCTCGGCCTCCCAAAGTGCTGAGATTACAGGCGTGAGCCGCCACGCCTGGCCCCCTTCTTACTATTTCTTAAACACCCCTGACATACTCCCACCCCAGGCCCTTTGTGCTGGCTATTCTCTCTTCCCTCAGATATATGGCTCCTCTCTCACCTCTTTCAGGTCTCTGCTCACCAGAGTGAGACCATCCCTGACCTCTGCCACTCCCAACCTTTCCCACCCCTTCCACAAATGTTCTCCTTAGTGCTAATCACTGTCTAACTTCCTGCATTCTTCACATCTCCATGTGTTTGTTGTGTCCTTCCTCACCCCCACCCTGACCCTGACACCAGTTCCATGGGGTCGGGGTTTTTTGTCATCTTGATTTATTGATTTATTAATATTTCCAGTGTCCAGGGATTTGCCTGGTACACAGAAATTAATAAATATCTGTTGAATAAATGAATCAATGTCTACTTAATGAAGGAAGAAATGAAATGCATGATATATATCTGTGTTTTTAAAACTCTGGTTTTGAATAGTCTTTAATGAGTTGCCAAAGAGGCAGGCCAACTTTAATTTTAAGAAGCCAAAAAGAAAATGAAGTTGAAAAAATTTAGTAATTCAGAAAACATCACAGTATTTATGTATTGATCTGGGTGCTAGTTATGCAAGTGTATACATACATAAAAATGAATTGGCTGGAGGCCTCGACTCACGCCTGTAATCCCAGCACTTTGGGAGGTCAAGGCGGGAGGATCACGAGGTCAGGAGTTTAAGACCAGCCTGGCCAACATGGTGAAACCCCATCTCTACTAAAAATACAAAAATTAGCTGTGTATGGTGGTGCATGTCTGTAATCTCAGCTACTTGGGAGGCTGAGGCAGAAGAATCACTTGAACCCAGGAGGTGGAGGTTGCAGTGAGCTGAGGTCGCACCACTACACTCCAGCCTGGGTGACAGAGCAAGACTCCGCCAAAAAAAAAAAAAAAAAACTGGACATGAAAATCAGTACCCTTTACATACTTTTATGTATGTATGTTATACACAATAAAGAAGAAAATATAAAACCAAAGCAAAATCCAAATAGTACATGGGAAAAAAGTCAGACCCTTGACTTTCTTAGCTTTTATTTCAAGTTTTTTGTTTTTTGTTTTTTGTTTTTTGAGACAAGAGTCTTGTTCTGTCACCCAGGCTGTAGTGCAATGGTGCAGTCTCGGCTTACTGCAGCCTCTGCCTCCCAGGCTCAAGCGATTCTCCTGCCTCAGCCTCACGAGTAGCTGGGACCACAAATGCACACCACCATGCCCTGTTAATTTTTGTGTTTTTGGTAAAGACGGGGTTTTGCCATGTTGCCCAGGCTGGTCTCGAACTTTTGAGCTCAAGCAATCCTCCCACCTTGGCCTCCCAAAGTGCTGGGATTACAGGCGTGAGCCACTGAGCCTGACCCAAAATTCATCTTTCTATTCCCAGTGCTTAGCACAGAGGAGCAGATACTGCAATTAATGTGTTATGAATGAATGAATGAATAAATGAATGAATGAATGTGTTCTGTGAGCTTCTGAGATGTGGCAGCCCATATCAGAAGTGGACTCCAAGGGTCTCTCATACTCTAGACCCTGCCCCTCCCTCCTCCCAGCCCACTGGCCCTAGCCCCTACCCCAGCAGCTCGGGATGCTGTTCCGGACTTCGAGCCCCCTGCAGTCTGGGGAGAGATCACAGAAGAGCCTCCAGTGGGGCTGGGGGCCGAGGAAAGAAGTGGGGGCAATCTGACTCCCAGGAGGGCATTAAGAATGGCTCCCCATCCCCTACATACCACCCACATCTATCCAATGCTCAAAGCACCTTCCCCAGGGGCTGGAAAGCCATGTGACCCAGGGAGAGAAGGCCCGAGGGACTGACTCTGGGAAGGATTAGAGCACAGACCCCTGCCAGAGAGTGGATGGAGGCAGAAGAAGGTGAAAGCAGGAGGGAGAGTGACCAAAGGGGACAGAGGCTATGGGGCCAGGACTTGGGGGTCCACTTACCAGGCAGCTGCTGTGTGAGGTTGAGCTCCTTCTCGTACCTGGGCTGAGTATAGGACCAGATTCGTACCTCACTCCCTAGGGCAGCCTCGAAGCAGTCATATACTACAGAGCCCTGTGAGGAGAGGGGTGGGGAAGGCTGGTGGTGCAGGGCTCAGATCCAGGCCAAGGGCTGTGGGATCATCTGCAGGGACCACTCTGCTCACTGCCCTTCTCCCACAACCAATGACTGTATTTATACTGTATAGCCTGAAATCTACCATTCACCTTTCCTTCAAGGGGCCTCAGTTCTAAAGCAAATGTCCTCAGTAAGAGTGTCACCAGGACGGGAAAAGGCCCTAGACATTTAAATCCCTGCCCCACCCTGCTGTGCTAGATCACCTGGCCAAAGCTAAGGAGATGAGACACCCCAGCGCAATATGGGACACCCTTCCCCACAGAAGTGGTTCTCCCATTCAACCCAGTGCCTCAGTGTTCCTTACAACTGCTTGTGACATGGACCAAGCAGATGTTCTCCCAATCTACAGTTCTCCAGATAAAAGGATATTGGCTGGCAGCTGGAGGTTGGAGGGTTTGAGTGATTTGACCCCAGTGGAAATAGATCTTCCAAGCACATGTGGCCTCCTGAGGCAGGGAGAAGCCCCAACACCCTGCTCCATGGTACTTACACCATGGTAAGTATACCATGCTATGTATGGTAGGACTCTTCTTTTGGTCCAAGAGTACAGAGAAGTGCATCCAGCCCACAGACCTCCCCTTTTCAAGCCTCACTTTCTCTATCTGGAAAATGAGGATAATAATAATGCCTAGTTCATCAGGTAGCTTTGAGGATTACAAAAGAATTAAATTTATCGAAATTCTTCAGTGCCAGGCATTACATCCAGTGTTTTACAGGTATCAACTTAATTTAATTCTCATAACAGTCATATGAGGTGGGACTATTCTTTTTTTTTTTTTTTTTTTTTTTTTTTAGACGGAGTCTCTCTCTGTCACCCAGGCTGGAGTGCAGTGGCGGGATCTCGGCCAGGACTATTCTTTTTTTATGTGGCAAAAAAAAAAAAAAAAAAATCTTTAAGAGATGTTTCACAAGGAAGTTACACAAATAGCCAATAAGCATGTGAAAAAAGTGCTCAACTTCATCAGTCATTGGGAGATACAAATTAAAACCACAATGATAAACCGCTACATATGCAGTAAAATTATTACAATTACAACACTATGCTTGTTTTGGCACCACATATACTACAACTGGAACAATACAGAAAAGATTAGCATGGCCCCTGCCTGAGGATGACATGCAAATTCATGGAGGGTTCCATATACTTAAAATTCAAATATATTTAATTTAAAAATAAAATAAAATCACACCATCAAGTGCTGGCAAAGATGGGAAGCAACTAAAACTCCCATACACTGCTGGTGGGAGGGTAAAATAGTAGAAGCACCCAGGAAAACTGCTTGGTGATTTCTCATAGTCAAGCATATGAAGTAGAACTATTCTTATCCCCATTTTACAGACATAAAGGCTGAGGCATAACAGGCTGAAGGGACTTGGCCACAGCGCTGATCAGAATCAAAAGAATAGTCCCACCTCACATGGCTGTTGTGAGAAATAAGTTGATACCTGTAAAACACTGACTGTAATGCCTGGTACTGAAGGGTTTCAATAAATTTAATTCTTTTGTAATCCTCAAAGAGATAATGCATGTGAAAGTGTTTTATTGGATTTTAGGTTTAGAAGGTTATTATTATTATTATTTTGCATACCACAGACTGACCAAACTGCACAAGGGCAGCAGGCACTTGCACCTCCAGCAGGACGCAGCGGGCAGTAGGGTAGGCCTGGAAGGAGAGCACGACTTGGGCCTGGAGAGAGGCTGTGGGCAACAGGGCAGGGGTCGGTCAGGCCCAGGAGTGGCAGGCCAGGCCTTGGCATGGGGCACTTGGGCCAGCCAGGTTCTCCTCACCATTCCTAGGCTCCTCCACCCCTGAGTCAGCTGCTCCTCCAAACTTTTCCTCATCTTCAGGTTCTTCCCAGTGCCCTAGAAGGACCCAAGAGCAAGGCCCTGGGTGAGGCCCCCTGCTCTGGGCTGACTGGCTTTGGGGTTGGCTTCCTTCTGGAAAGCCCAGTGCTGGGAAGCAGAGGCTGGGGAGACCACACTGGCCTGGGAGTCCTTCTGCTGGTGTCCTCCAGGAGAACACTGAGGATGCCCAGCACTGCCTGAGAGATTCCCTGGCTCTCATGCCCACCCCAGACACACTCACATGCATTGTCACAGGATGACTTGCTCACCATGCACGGCCAAGTGGACAGCCACACGCACACAGAGGTCACAGTAGGTCTCCTTGCGGCACCTCAGCACCAGCTCTGTCTGCAGGTGCGTAGGCGCCAGCACGGGGCCCGGAGCAGGCACGATGTCCCCAGGCAGGCAGAGTATGTCACTGTCTGTGTGTGGAGGGGTGGGTGGGAGCTGAAGCTGTTCCAAGCCCAGAATTTGGTGGCACCTGACATACCCAGAGAGCCAAAGAACTTGGCTCTCTGGGGCTGAGGTGGACATGGAGGGCATGGACCTGGGGGACAGCTCTGCTCCCTTTAGCCAACCTGGGAAATTCTTTTTAAAAGTAGGGATACTGGCCGGGCGCGGTGGCTCAAGCCTGTAATCCCAGCACTTTGGGAGGCCGAGACGGGCGGATCATGAGGTCAGGAGTTCGAGACCATCCTGGCTAACACGGTGAAACCCCGTCTCTACTAAAAAATACAAAAAACTAGCCGGGCGAGGTGGTGGGCGCCTGTAGTCCCGGCTACTTGGGAGGCTGAGGCAGGAGAATGGCGTAAAAACCCGGGAGGCGGAGCTTGCAGTGAGCTGAGATCCGGCCACTGCACTCCACCCTGGGCGACATAGCGAGACTCCGTCTCAAAAAAAAAAAAAGTAGGGATACTTACCCCAGAGGTGGCAGGAGAGGCCCTGGGAAGGAAGGAAAGGAGAGTCAGAATTTGTTCCCCCACCTTCTAGGCACTGTTCTTTGCCTGAGACCTCCACCTACCTTTTTCTGGGGCTCCGTATTCCCAGACCCTCCCAGAGGAAGACAGACCCAGCTTTTGCCCCTTCCCCATTCTTCTCTTCTCCCATCAGTACCAGACAGACCAGACAGGGCAGTTCTGGCGGTGGCAGCAGTGACAGGAGCCAGGCTAAGGCTTTGCTGAGCCAAGAACTGAACTCTGAGCCTTCCCCCATCTCCCCAGGGTTCCAGACTCACCGGAGAGCAGTGGGTAGCGTCCTGAGGCCCCACAAGCCTCTCCAGAGAAAGGACAATGGGGCTTCGACCCAGTGCCAAGGACAGCAAGAACCAGGGCACAGGCATCTTCTAGATGCCAGGCAGTACCCAGGCCTGAGGCCCTGTGCTGCCCCCCCTAAGGGGGGCAGACACCCTACCCCTGACCCTAGTCAGCCCGTGTCTGTGGGTGGCAGGGGCTGGAATCCCTCCCCAGCCTCCAGAGGGGGCAGAGGGGGCTGTGCTGGATAGTTTGTGCACTCCCTGTCCTGCGAGTTCCAACTCTCGTCCTACTTCCAGTCCAGAATGGTTTCGTTTTGGCTCCCGGCAGGCAGCCGACTGTTCCCGCCCCTCTCTGTCCCTCCCACCAACACCAGGCTTGGGAGCCAGCAGCCTTGGACTAGGGTGGTGGCCCCACCTCCTCCTTCTTTGGCTCTCCTCTCCCTCTGCTGACACCTGGCTGGGAGGGGCCCCTGAAGAAGACAGCGAATGCATCATGGCTGAGTAAGGGAGCTCTTACTCACTCCAGCCCTAAGGCGGACACAGCCCTGGAGTCCTGGGCCCACTAGGTCTCCCCTTACTAGGCACACTCGGTCCCCTCACACACTCTTTGGGCCCAGTAACCCTTTGTGGGACAGGAGCTCTAAAAGCACCGCCAAAGGGCACCACAAAGTGGGCTTTTCACCACTGCCTGCTGAAATGCGGTATGGGGAGTAGAAGGAACCCAGGACCCAGAGCCTGGCAGACAGGGGTCCCATCTGTGCTGTTGCTGTGGGCCGGTTCTGTGATGATGGACACACCAGCTGGCAAAGGCTCTGTTTTTCTCTCTCCTCTTGTAAGAATCACTGGGGGGATCAAGGAGATTGCCCCATCGTCCTTTGCTTTCAGAGGCATTGCTTGTAAGAATGTGACGGATGCCACGTGGTGTAGACACGGAGGATTTGGGCCAGCACACTGACACATACCCCCCAGGCAGGCTCCTCAGCCACACTAGAGAAGCACACTGTGTTTTTTAGTTTGTCATGTTTGTCTTTATTCATCTTTCCGGATCTTGGTCCCCACCGCCAGCAACCACCCATCCCACCCCCAACTCCCATTGTCCTTAACACCCAGAGCCAAAAGCCTCTTTTCCTAGGTCCGGAGTCCTCTCTCCCACTGGGCAGAGCCTCAGTGTGGAAAGGGAATCCCTGGCCCCCAAGGCGGTTTTCTCTCAGCCGTCCCCCGCCCCCCCACACCCCCTCACCCTCCTTCAGAACTGACATGGCTCCTGCCTCCCTACCCCGGCCCCAACCTCTCCAGCCTGGACTGGAGCATAAGCACACTGCTCTTTCTGGAGTTCTGGAGAGGAAGTGGGAAGACCGCCCTCCCCCATCAGAACAGGGGTTAGAGGAGCTCTCAGTCAAGGGAAAGCATGAGGAGGAAGAGGGACGCGCGCGGGGACTGGGCTGGGACTTCCGGCTTGTGAGGCAGGGAATAAGGCTTTTCGGCCAGTCGTCCTCGAGGCACCCCAAGGATTCCAGGGTCTAAGGCTCATTCCGGGGTTCTAGCCAGTGTCCGTTGCATTGCGGCCGCAGAAACTAGCGACTGCGGTGGAGCTCTGCTCAACCTAGGTCTAGTCGGGCGGCCTCTCGTTCCAGCAGGCTGCACAGCTCTAGGCGACTCCGCCTGCGCTGCCGCGCACCGAGGCGGCCCCAGCTGGTGGCCTCTGCGGAAGGCCGCGCTTCCAGCGCCCGCAGCAGGCGCGGCAGGTCGCGCAACAGGCGGTAGCGAGGCAGGGCGCGCAGCGGCGGGGGGATGTCGCCCTTGGTGCAGAGGCGACTGAAGTAAGCAAGCAGCAGCGGGCGCGGGGCAGCGTGGAGCAGGGCGAGCAGGGGCGTGGCGCGGGGGTCGGGGCCGCGGGCCGGGCGAAGGCAGGCGCTGCTCCACAGCAGCAGCACCGTGCCCTGCTCCCGCGCTACGCGCGCCCGCGCGGCCCAGAGCCACGGCAGTGGGCCCACGCGCGCCACGTGCCTCCCCTCCCACAGGTCCACGATCACGTCGCGCCCGTCGCCCAGCGCTGCCCTCAGCAGTTCAGCCAGCGCTCCTACCAGGCGCCGCTGCGCCTCGGAGTCCGCGGCGTGCAGAAGGAGCACTGGCCGCGCTGGGCCCGGGCCTAGTGGCGGGGAGCAACAGATGAAGGGGTGGGGGCTGAGAGACTACTCAGCCCTCTCCTCCCCAGCCTCTCCGGATACCGAAGTTTCTCGCCTCTCCGGCCCCGCCCCTTGTTTGCTCTGGGGGTTGGTACCAAAAGCAGCCCTAGCCTATGGGCTAATTAGATAAAGGCACCCCTTCTGAAAAGAGGGCTAGGGCTCCAGGCTGAGTACAGCGCAGGCTGGATTTCTGCCCCACTAGCCTTTTGTCCAGAGACTTAGTACAGTGACAATCTGCTCAGAGGGCCCTTTGCCCTGCCTTAACCATTCCTGCCCACTTGGGGGCCTGAGGATCCCTGCCTGGGTAACAAGAGACTGGGTGCAGTGCAAAGAGCTCAGACAGGGGAGGGTGAGGGGGCAGCTAGCCTCGGAGCTGGGCAGGTCTGACTACTCAGGTTACCCCCAGGTGAGCTTACCTGACTGTGGGCGCCGGCAGGTGAGGGCCAGAACAACACCCAGTAGGGTGAGGAGGGCCAGCAGTGCCAGGATCAAGAGCCCCAGACGTCTGAAAGAGACTGAGTCAAGCAGGGTGAGGCCAAGCCCAGTTCCTCAGTGCCCAGCCTCCCTCTTACCTCCCCCTCCCCAAGAACTCACCATCTGGACACAAGAGGTGCTTCCAGGCAAACTGGACATCTGACCGCCACACCTGAGGGCACAGAGTTCCCCAGCCCTATGAACCAGGCATATTCTCCTCTCCAGGGAGCTGAGTGAAGTGTGGAGCTGGGGGAGAGGGGAGTTCCCACTGGCTAGGAAATTCTTCCCAGGTGGGTTTGTGTCTGCTCCAGCTCCTGGCCTGGCACAGCACAGGGCAATGGTGGCAAACTCAAGTGTGACAGGGGCCAAACTCGAAAAGTAAACTCAAAGTTGACCAGGGCTGCTGTGAGCACCTGGAGAGCACAGGCCCTGAATGAAACAATCAGACGGCGCTGAGTTCCAGGCCATTGTCACCATGCCAGAGTGCGGACACCCGGCACTAGGTTTTTCTGATTTTTCAACAGAAGTCAGAAATCCAGCTTTGTTTATATATGTAAATGGCGGTAAGTAATTTCGATTCAAAACACCGTGCTGGCCAAACCAAACATTTTTGCAGAATGGATTTTCCACGGGTGAGTGCTACCAGGGGAGTAGATGCCAGGGCTCTGTATGTAGAGTGAGAGTAGGTTTCCTTACCAGGACACAGCTCCCTGGCCTCAGGAAGGGAATGATGAGGTCTAGTGTCACTGGGCTTGAGCCCCGGGCCTGTAGAAACAAAGATCAGAAAGGCTCTCCTGAGGGAGGTGAATCTGGCCCTGTCTGGCCTTGAGTCTTTGCCCCTGCTATTCCTCCCCACCATACCCCCAGTCCTACGAGGTTTAGGCCAAGTGCCACCTCTGACAAGAAGGCTTCCTCAGCCACTCCGGCTCCCACTGATCTTTCCCAGAGTTCAGCTCCTGCTGCAGTCAGGTGTTTGTCAAACAGACAGACTCTGAGTATGTCCTCTGTGCCAAGCCCTGAGGAAAGAAGGCGGGTGCGGACATTGTCTTTGTCCTCTAGCAGCTCACAAACCAGGAAGGCTGCCTCACTTTACTCTCCTGCACAGCTGAAGAGGTATCACAACATGTCATTGAAAAGAATGTAAGTTTTAGGGTCAGGAGACCTGGGTTCAGGCTTACCTATTGCCTTTGTAGTCCCTAACTGTGTGGTCTTTGCATGGAGGCAGGTTATCTCTCTTTCCTAAGCCTCACTTTCCTCATTTTTATTTTTATTTTTTTATGTTTATTTATTTATTTTTTGAGACAGAGTCTCGCTCTGTCATGCAGGCTGGAGTGCACTGGCACAATCTCGGCTCACTGCAACCTCCACCTCCTGGGTTCAAGCTATTCTCCTGCCTCAGCCTCCTGAGTAGCTGGGATTACAGGTGCACGCCACCACGCCCAGCTAATTTTTGTATTTTTAGTAGAGACGGGTTTTGCAATGTTGGTGAGGCTGGTCTTAAACACCTGACCTCAGGTGATCTGCCTGCCTCAGCCTCCCAAAATGCTGGAATTATAGGCGTGAGCCACTGCGCCTGGCCTACTTTCTTGGTTTTTATGTGAGGGATAATAATCTTTATTTTACTGGGTTATTGAGAGCATCAAATGGGTATATGCACATGAATATCTTTTTAAATAAACTGCAATGTATATTCATGTATTGGTAACAGCTATTATTAGTCTGTGAACTCCTTAACTGTGTTATATACTTTTCTTGTATCTCCCAGAGCCTGCTACAGGGTGGGAACAATGCATACTAAATTGGACAGAATTTTAATTAAAAACATTTTTTTTTTAGAGTCCGAGTCTCATGCTGTCACCCAGGCTGGAGTGCAGTGGCATGATCATAGCTCACTGCAGCCTTGGACTCCTGAGCTCACACAGTTCTCCTGCCTCAGTGGGGACTACAAGTGTGAGACACTGCACCTGGCCATCTTAAGCGTGACTTGGTCTTATATACCGTGTTACTATCACCTGTCTGCTTGGGAGCCCTCATACAATGCAAAACAAACGTATAAGCTGCAAGTGAGCATTTAAGAAATAACTGTTTGAAAGTGCTAGTCATGCTTAGTCAGCTTGGTGCTGTGGTATTAAGGGTGTATTTGACTGTGGTTTTTATATCAGATACATGGAAGATAGTCTGATAAAGTGCTCCTAGTCATGTAACAGGTGAAATTTGTCAGTAGTTTACAGGATTGTGCAGAGCCTGTCAGCTGCATGGGCTCTGCCTCCTGGGATAGATAACTTCTGCACAGGTGCCTCGTGGAGGCAGGAGAGTAGTGGTAGTGGACAGCTGGGTTCAAGGGAAGGCATCAATATAAAATGTTGTTTTGTTAGGCTAGAGCAGTGGTCCCCGACCTTTTTGGCACCAGGGACTGGTTTCATGGAAGAAAAGTTTTACACAGAGGTTGAAGGGGTTGGGGTTGGGGGAATGGTTTCAGGATGAAACCACCTCAGATCATCAGGCATTAGATTCTCATAAGTAGCTCACAACCTAGATCCCTCACATGCACAGTTCACAATAGGGTTTGCGCTCCTATAAGAATCTAATGCAGCCACTGGTCTGACAGGAGGCGGAGCTCAGGCAGCAATGCTTGCTCACCCTCCACTCACCTCCTGCTGTGTGGCCTGGTTTCTCACAAGCCACAGGTGGGTACTGGTCTGCGGCTCAGAGATTGGGACCCCTGGGCTAGAGAACACCTGAATGTGGGAGGGCCAGTCCCTTGCCTCTGTTATTCCTGTAAATTCAGAAACTGAAAGGATTAGAAAATGCTCCCTTAACTTGCAGTGAGCCGAGATCGTGCCACTGCACTCCAGCCTGGGCGACAGAGCGAGACTCCGTCTCAAAAGAAAAAAAAAAAGGAAAATGCTCCCTTGAGGAATCTACTGTCAGCAAGTCAGCTGAACAAAGGCTGATCACGTAAATAAAGTAAACCAGATGGTAGAAGTCAGGGATTTGTTTGTTTCTGCCTTCCCAGGGTCTATCTCAATGAGGTGACAAGGAAATTGAGGGCTGTGCTCTGAGCAATAGGACCTAGTGGGGGCGAGGCCATACCTGGCTGACAGTGTACACAGGGGGCACCAAAGTGTCCTGCCCCAAGCCTGGGCGGCTCCAGGCAGCACTGAAGGTGGCATGCATTCTTGAGGAGAAATGAAGAATCAGCTGCTGGGCCTGGGTATCCATGCTCACATTCCAGGATGTGAGAGACCCTGTTTGGGGCAGGGTGGGGGTGTTGATAGGAGTTGGGCTTCGGGTGATGAATTCAGGGCTGGGCTGGGGTTCAGCTTGGTCACAGTTGGGTGAGGATGAAATGGGGCAGGGGTTCCCAGCAGAGGTCACTTATTGGCTTACCAGTCTGGTGGGGGCATTCAACATGGCTGCTGTTTCCAAAAGAGAACTGAGAAATATAGGAATGCAGGTTAGCAAGCTCCAGGCAATACCCACTACCCCACATCTCTTCTCACCCATGGTTGTACCTTGAAGCAGAGCTGGGGGTGCAGATCCACCTTCTCCAAAACATACCACTGTGGGAGGAGAGAAGAGTTCATCAGGGAGAAAATTCCTGGGCCCCAGTCCTGCCCACCCTGGTCCTGGGGGAACCTGTCCTCACCCCGTCTGACTCTCGAGCCGTGGCATTTGGGAGGTCTTTGCAAAGGGTATGCCAGTCTTGCCTCTGGCAGAGGGCAGCTTCCAGCTTCAGTGGGCAGCGGAGTGTCAGGGCCATGACCATCTGAGTGTGCTGGCTATAGTCAGTGAAGTGCACTGACTTCCAGAAGTCCGAGCCATCTGGGCAGGTGGTAGGGTCAGTGGGTGAGGGTCAGCCCTGCTTCAGCCCCACCTTGCCACCCACATCCTGGGGGCAGCAGGAGATGATGTTTGTAAAAGTAACCAGTACTGTTCCTGGCCTGAACAGGTACTCAATCAATGAGCATCCCTTTCATTATCTGTCTTTTCTTTTTTGAGACAGCGTCTCACTCTGTCTCCCAGGCTGAAGTGCAGTGGTGCGATCTTGGCTCACTGCAACCTCTGCCTCCTGGGTTCAAGTGATTCTCATGCCTCAGTAGCTGGGATTACAGGTGTGAGCCACCAAGCCCAGATGATTTTTGTATTTTTAGTAGAGGTGGGTTTTCACCATGTTGGCCAGGCTGGTCTCCTGACCTCATGAACTCCTGACCTTGTGACTCACCCACCTCGGCCTCCCAAAGTGCTGAGATTACAGGTGTGAGCCACCACGCCCGGCCCCCTTTCATTACCTTTCTGTTTTTTGTTTTTGTTTTTTGAGATGGAGTCTCATTCTGTCACCCAGGCTGGAGTGCAGTGGTGTGATCTAGGCTCACTGCAACCTCCGCCTCCCGAGCTCAAGTAATTCTCCTGTCTTGACCCCCCGAGTAGCTGGGACTACAGGCACACACCACCATGCCTGGCCAATTTTTTGTATTTTTAGTAGAGACAGGGTTTCACCATGTTGGCCAGGTTCGTCTCAAACTCCTGACCTCAGGTGATCTGCCCGCTTCGGCCTCCCAAAGTGCTGGGATTATAGGCATGAGCCGCTGCGCCTGGCTTCATTATCTTTCTATCCAGGGTCTCTCTTCTCTCCTTCCCAGGCCTCCATTCTGGCCAGCTCCTTGCTTCTCCTCCAACTCAAAATCTGCTTAGGGTCCTCTCAGAACCAGGAATGTCTTCCCCTTCTATCTCTCCTGTCTAAAGCCTGCCCTTTTTCTGACCCCAGCTCAGATGCCACTCCCTTTAAGAGGCCTTCTCTCCTTACAATGGCCCTTCTGGGGCTTCTCCCTTTCCGGAGTTCTTGCCCTACTACACCTTAACTATAACCCTGCCCTGTAAGTTCTGTAGGCTGCTTTATGCGATTCACTTGTGTCCGAGTGTCCTGCCTCTCCTTGAGAACAACATGCATACAGCATTTCAGACATCACCAGCCACTTTCACATGTAATATTTAACTCAGGCTTCACAAACGCTTTGACGGCAGAGCAGGTATTGAGATTTTACAGATGAGGAAAGTGAGGCTCAGAGAAGAACAACTGACAGAGCTGGGATGGGAACTGGGTCTTCTGGCCCATCGTCTTAGGACACCATCTCCTAGGCCTCCTATTTCTGAACTTCTCACAGTGCCTCAGTGCTCAGTGCTCTCTGATCTATTGGCAAGCTGACTGGTAGACTTGGCAGCCCTTTTCCTCACTGACTCCAGGGAAGTACCTGTATGCCTTCTGGGGGCTTCCCCCAGCAAACGTGTGAAGTGTGGTGTGTGTGTGTGCGTGCATGTGTGTGTAGGAGACAGAAAGAGAAAGGGAATGTGTGTGCACAAGGGTGCATGTCAGCAGCACTCACAGGCTTCCGGCCAGCTCTGGAAGGGACATTTTTTGCGCCTCACAGTGTCCTCTTGCAGGTAGGATGCCTAGGGGGACAGGGGAGCAGGTGGGGAGGGTCAGAGGAATGGCTTTTCCAATCTCACTCAGACCTAAAACTCATTCTGGCTTTACCTTACTGTGACGCAAGCTGCCTGAGCTGGCCAGGCACCGAGTGGGAGGGGGCAATGTGGGGTGGGGGCAAGGGTAGGGAGGAACTCCAGAGCATAGGAGAGGGATAAGCAAGTGAGGGGCTAATTCCTTTCCTCCTAAAGAGAACTATCCCCAGAAAGAAGTAAATCCTGAGGTTGCATTCCTCAGTTTTGGTCTTCTCTGGCCTCCACTCTCAGCCATCCCCAAGGCACCCAGTGCTCTGTGTTAGCTCCTGACTCTGGAATGCCAACATGCCCACCTGCTGTCCACCCTGGCAATTGCTCGTGGCTCTAGGTCTCTGCCATCATCCTCCCTTAGGTCTCCCAGGTGACAATTTCCCTTGCCTTTTCTGTCTAGTCCATAGAAAACTTTCTGATATGTTCCTTAGACTTGTAAAGAGAAAAGGAGGACTGCCACAGAGGCCTAGAGGGGGCAAGACTTTTGGGGGCATATGGAACCCTGCAGTGGCCATGTACACACTCCTTCCTCGACTCCTCAGAACACATAGTGATGACAGCTGCCTATTCTGGCTCTGTGGGCTGAGGCCAGGTCTGGGCCAGGGAAAGCTGGGTTTGGATGGGGCTGAGGTTGGAATCACCCTAAGAAGGTCCAATGTTCAGCAGCACCCTTCCACCTCTGACCCCGTGTGTGGCTCACAGCCAAGCTGCTGCCACTCTTCCTAAGCATGCCAGTAACACTCAGTCCTTTTTAAACCCAGTTTACTGGAGATATACTTGACCAACTGTGCCACCTTGGCGACTTAGGAGCAGAGCCATGAACAGCCCACACCTTTTCCTTTGCTCACCTCTATGCACAGACAGGGCAGAAGGAATTCATAAGGCAGCTCTACAGTGTGGCCCCCAGACACAATTTTCTGTGGATGAAACAACAGGGGAAGACAAAAGATGCCTGAGAAAGAGCATAGGCACACAGACAAGGGCAGAACAGCGCTGGGATCTTGGCCAACACACCCTGTTTTTCCTCTTATATGAGATACCTCTTCTGATAAATCTCTCAAAGGTTGTCTGCTTAGTAATCTAAGCATTAGCTCTAGGTACTCTAGGTGGAGTTGCGGGGAAGGAGACAGGGAATACATTCCTTTATTGTGGCCCTACTGTATGCCAGGGTGTGTGGTGAGTGCTAGAAGCATTAAATCAATTCACTCCATGCTAGCATCACAGTGAACTTATGAGGTATCCTCACCGTTATAAAAATGATGAGCTGAGGGTCTCAGGGGTACAGCAGCAGTCCCTGCAAATGGTACCAACTGTATACAATGGCATCCATGACAAAGGGAGGTTGAGGTGGGATGTTGGGGCCCAGGTTGGGAGAATGGGGGACATATCATTCTCTGAGTGGCAAGAACAAAGGGAGGGAGATGGAAGGGTAAGACAGATGTGACCATTTTGTTATGTTCTCAAACGGTACAACCTCTTAGGGGAGCTGAAAAGGCTTTTTAATTTTTTAATTAACAATTATTTTCTCTTACTTGTCACTAACTTAAAGCTCAAGAAAAGGCTTCTTAATGCCTAAATCACACTGAGGATCCTCTCATTAGGGGTAAATACCATACTAATTTCTCTGCTCATTCATGGTCATTCATGTCTGCTCCAGTTCTCTGCCTGCCTTTCCTGTTCTTCCAGGTGACAAGGCCCTCTGCCCTTTCTGTCTAGTCCAAAGAAGTCTTTCTTTTAATTTTTTTTTTTTTTTTTTTTTTAGCAGCAGAGTTTCACTATGTTGCCCAAGCTGGTTTTATACTCCTGGCTTCAAGCAATCCTCCTGCCTTGGCCTCCCAAAGTGCTGGGACCACAGGTGTGAGCCACCATGCCATGCCCAAAGAAGTCTTAATGATAGACCCTTCAGCTTGTAAGGAGGTCCTGGACAGTTACCGTCCCTTTCTGGGCCTCAGTTTCCCCATGTGTACAATGGGTGGCCTCTGTTGCTAGCACTGTGTGATCGGGCTTTTTACAGGGGATGACACGCCATACCTGGACATCATAGGGACTGCTCAGCTCCTCACACTCCAGTGCCCACTGGTGACAAAGACGCACACTGACCTCAGGGCCTGAAGGTATGTTCACCCGAATAGCCCGGGCCTCGGGCAGCAAATCAAAGGAGAACTCGGGCCCTGGGGAGAGGAAGGACTCAGTAGCCTTGTCTCTTGGCCTTAGCACCTCACCACTCAACTGAACCCATCTCCTATTGTACCCAGTGCCCACCTCCGTGCCTTTGTGAGTCCAATCTGGGAAGGCTTTCCCATGCCTCTGGATCCGAAGGTTGGGTCCTTTTAGAGCGAAGTCCCTTGTGGGAGATGTCTGGGGAGGGGATGGAAATGTGATGGCTCTTCTCAGACAGGCGACGACTAGGCAGCGGCTTCCTCTAAAGGCAGAGAATAAGGTTGGCCTCGGGCCAGGAATCAGGAAACCTGGCTTCTGTTTCTGCCTCTGGAATCTGAGGTACTGTGGCAGCTGCTCAAACTCTTTTGGCCTCCCTAGCTGTGTAATAGACAGAATACTTCATCTCCACACTTTCTGTCTCACATGGCTGGAGAACCAAATGAGAGGCCAGAAAGCAAAGGTCTGTGGGGCATTGGGTAGGGCTGGAACTGAAAGGGAGAGTACCTGAGCAGGTGCTGGCATCTTGTGTCTCCTACAGAAATTGAATGTGGAAGACTTTTTGGATTTCTGTACCAGGAGGTGGAAGAAGCCCCACTGAAGACCTGTGCAGGGGGGACATACTTACTATCTAGCCTTCATTACCCCTCCCCTACCTGGAGATATAGCCCAGGGTTAGATAGTAAGATTTTATTTTATTTTATTTTATATTTTATATTTTATTTTATTTTATTTTATGACGGAGTTTCGTTCTTTGTTGCCCAGGCTGAAGTGCAATGGCACGATCTCGCCTCACTGCAGCCTCCACCTCCCGAGTTCAAGTGATTCTCCTGCCTCAGCCTCCCGAGTGGCTGGGATTACAGGCATGTGCCACCATGCCCAGCTAATTTTGTATTTTTAGTGGAGACGGGGTTTCTCCATGTTGGTCAGGCTGGTCTCGAACTCCAGACCTCAGGTGATCTGCCCACCTTGGCCTCCCAAAGCAGTGGGATTACAGGCGTGAGCCACCGCGCCTGATAGTAAGTCATTTTAAATCAAGGAGGGTAAGGATGTCAAACTTCTTTAGTCTTGAAAATTACGATGCAGTCAAGAAAGGATTGGCCGGGCGCGGTGGCTCAAGTCTGTAATCCCAGCACTTTGGGAGGCCGAGACGGGCGGATCACAAGGTCAGAAGATCAAGACCATCCTGGCTAACACGGTGAAACCCCGTCCTCTACTAAAAAGTACAAAAAACTAGCTGGGCGAGGTGGCGGGCGCCTGTAGTCCCAGCTACTCGGGAGGCTGAGGCAGGAGAATGGCGTAAACCCGGGAGGCGGAGCTTGCAGTGAGCTGGGATCCGGCCACTGCACTCCAGCCTGGGCAACAGAGCAAGACTCCGTCTCAAAAAAAAAAAAAAAAAAAAAAAAAAAGGATTAATTTCTTAAGCAGAGAAAAAGCTATATATACAAAGATATTCATTTTAGCATTCTTTTATTTGTCTCGCTCTGTTGCACAGGCTGGAGTGCAGCGGCGCGATCTTGGCTCACTACAGTCTCTGCCTCCCTGCTTCAAGCGATTCTCCTGCCTCGCCCCCTGAATAGCTGGGACTACAGGTGCCCACCACCATGCCCAGCTAATTTTTTGTATAATTAGTAGAGACGGGATTTCACCATGTTAGCCAGGATGGTGTGGATCTCCTGATCTTGTGATCCGCCTGCCTCGGCCTCCCAAAGTGCTGGGATTACAGGCATGAGCCACCACACCAGCCTCTGCCTCTCTCTCTTTCCTTCTTTCTTTCTCCCCTTCCTTCTTTCCCTCCTTCCCTCCTTCCTTCCTTCTTTCCTTCCTTCCTTGACAGGGTTTTGCTCTGTCACGCAGGCTGGAGTGCAGTGGCACAATCACTGCTCACTGCAGTCTTGAACTCTTGGGCTTAAGCAATCCTCTCACCTCAGCCTCCTGGGTAGCTGGGATTACAGGCATCCACCATCACGCCTGGCTAATTTTTGCATTTTTAGTAGAGATGGGGTTTCACCATGTTGACCAGGCTGGTCTCAAACTCCTGACCTCAGGTGATCTGCCTGCCTCAGCCTCCCAAAGTACTGGGATTACAGGCATGAGCCACTGCATCCAGCCCTGTGGCATTATTTCTAACAGCAAACATTTAGAAAAATTAGACACTGCTAGTTCTTTTTTTTTTTAAGACAGGGTCTCACACTGTCATCCAGGCTGGAGTGCAGTAGCACTATCTTAAGTGACTGCAACCTCCACCTCCTGAATTCAGGTGATCCTCCCACCTCAGCCTCCCAAGTAGCTGGGACTTCAGGTATGCACCACCACATCCAGCTAATTTTTGTATTTTTTTTTGTAGAGATGGGGTTTTGCCATGATGGCCAGGCTGGTCTCAAACTCCTGGACTCAAGCGATCCACCCACCTCAGCCTCCCAACGTGCTGGGATTACAGGTGTGAACCATCACACCTGGCCCAGAAACTGCCTTTTTTTTTTTTTTGGAGATGGAGTTTTGCTCTTGTCGCCCAGGCTGGAGTGCAATGACACGATCTCGGCTCACTGCAACCTCTGCCTCCTGGGTTCAAGTGATTCTCCTGCCTCAGCCTCCTGAGCAGCTAGGATTACAGGTGTCCGCCACCACACCCTGCTAATTTTTTGTATCTTTAGTAGAGACGGGGTTTCACCACGTTGACTAGGCTGGTCTCAAACTCCTGACCTCAGGTGATCAGCCTGCCTCAGCCTCCCAAAGTGTTGGGATTACAGGTGTGAGCCACCACGCCTGGCCTAGAAACTGCCAATTCTTAAGCAATGTAAGGGCATTTAGTATGTACCAGGCACTGAGCTGAGCAATTAAAATATAGAGTAAGAAAGAAGATCCTGCTTTACAAATAAATGGTAATAACAATAAATCCATAGCTTTTAATTCCAAGAATCTCAGCTGAAAAAAGTACCTTCATAAAATTGTACAATTGGATTCATGAATATCAGTCATAGTGTACTATTTTAGGATAATCCAAGTCCCCGTTGAGGTTACAACAAGACAAATATCTATTCTAGTAAGTCCCACTTGCTCAGCCTAGGCGGTCGCTCAAAATGTTCTCTTCACTGAGAATGGCCCAAGGGCCTGTTTCTCATACCTGAGCGACCTGACAGCAGATGTTGGCACAAACAGCGGGAACAGTGCCAGACTCGCACACACCAAGGCTTTGTGGAGAAGAGGGCCCACCAGGTGCGGCAAGGGATATGGGCAGAACTTCCTGGGAAAGATGGAAGGGAAAGCAAATGATAGGGTCTAAGAAGGTCCCTCCTACCTCAGACAAGCTGGATTTGAGGCCAAGCTCTGTCACTTACATCCTGGAAGTATGACTTGGGGGGTTATAGGACCTGTCTAAGGATCAGTTTCCTCATTCATAAAGCGGGTCTGTTATAAAAATCAAAATAGTAGTGCATGGGAAAATGTCTTGTGAAGTAGAACATACCATAAAATAGGAAGGATTATTGTTGTATTACTGATAGAAGTGAGGGATCAGTTAAGGGGAGGAACCAACATATACGGAGCACTTGGAGATTTACCCATGTTTCTCATCTAATCCTCCTTACAGATCAAAAGCAACACTGCCTTTAGTGTACAATCATTTCTACTGTGCTACTACCCCTCAGAAACTGAGGGTTAGTTGGAGGGGTTAGGTGCACAGTCTGAGGCCACACGGGAGTCTGGCAGAACTGCAACGTGAATCCAGGCTTGTCATGATTCCAAACTTTTTCCTTGATATTGTGGTACTTCCCAGGTTGGGAACTGAAAATTAGAATGGAGGGCTTGCTGGGCATCTGGAGAAATAGTGGGCGTGGGGAGGAGCAATGGGGCAGGAAACGCGACTCACCAGTGAAACTATCATCCTGAGGCACAGGGCCCAGTAGGGAAAAGAAAGGAGAGAGCTATTATTAGGACGGACTCCCATAAGGAGCATTCTTGGGGTCTTTGCTTCAAATCAGCGAATTCTGAGTCCCATAGCTAATAGCCCATACCCTCTGGCTCTTACCTTCCCAGCTCCACCCTGTCCAGGCCGTCAGCACAAAGGACCTTGGCTACCCACCCCTTTGAGATTATGTAGAGGACACATCGAAGCTGCCACCAGAGCACAGGGACTGCAGAGGTAGCACAGGGCGGGCAGGGGAGTGGGGAGCTTTATAGCTGTGCTAGGCAGGTGTCCCTACCTGGCAGCAGCACCTTACCATGTGGGAGGCCAGAGGACAGCGGGTGTTCCAGTGGGGCAGGTGGGGACAGCCAATCGCAGCAGAGTCAGAGAGGTCGATGACTACCAGGAAGAGAGGCAGGAGCAGGGCTGACGGTCTGAAGCTCCCCATGGGCTTCTGTGCAATTAGGGCTCCCAGAACATGGCTGCATGGCCTGAAGGTGGGTGGCAGGGCCTTGTTGTGCAGCAGCGAAGAACACAGTACCAGCAGGAGCCCTCGCCCCAGCCTGCCCTGGCCCCGCCCTGCCTGAAAGCTCCTCCTTGATCCCAACCAGCCAGCCAGGCCACATTCCTTCCCCTCCAAGTGGAGGGACTGAGGAAAGCTTGTGCCCCCCAAAACCCTACTGCCCCCCACCTGAAAGACAAGGGGCGCCTGCGGTGACTGAGAAGTAACAGGAAAGGGACTAGCATCAGGTTGGGGGACGCACGCATTTCTTAGCCCCTCCTACTCCTGAAACACACTGCAGATCTGACCCACCCATCAGCACACTGTTGAACTTGTGTCTCCCACAGACATGTGCTTCACCCCCTCACTTAGAGAATTAGTCGAGCTCTTAAGCACTACTCAGCACTGGGTGCTGGAGATACAGAGGTGACTGAGGCACCATTTAGAGTGGGGAGGAAAAAAAGCACTCTAGGATGCACGTGAAACCCATATGTACCCTGGCTTCCCACCTGGTTAACTCTCAGGACTATAGCTAAGTTCTCTCTACCCATGAGCCAGGTCCAGCTCTTCTAGGCAAAGGGCTCCATACCAAAGGGGCCCCTAGCTTCAAGGACCCACTAGTCAGTACAGCCTGCTCAGGAAGCCCCAGAGCTCATAGCTGAGCCCTGGAGTGGAGGGAGCGGGCCCCACACACTGACCTGATTTCCTGTGGTTTCCGGTGCTGGAGAAAGGCTGACGAGGCTCCATCTTTGTGGGAACCCTCCCCATCATCCCACAGCTTCCTCCCACTCATGGAGCATTTGAGCAGCTTCAGCCCTCACCTTGGTAACACACACACTGGAAAGAAAGTTGGGGGCACACCTACCGGGTCAAAGATCTTTTTTTTTGAGACCAAGTCTCACTCTATCGAGATTATTTTTAGGCTGGAGTGCCGTGGCACAATCTCTGCTCACTGCAACCTCCACCTCCCGGGTTCAAGCGATTCCCTTGCCTCAGCCTCCTGAGTAGCTGGGAGTACAGGTGCCTGCCCCATGCCTGGCTAAGTTTTGTATTTTAGTAGAGACAGGGTTTCACCATATTGGCCAGGCTGGTCTTGAACTCCTGACCATGTGATCCTCCCACCTTGGCCTCCCAAAGTGCTGGGATTACAGGCGTGAGCCACTGCGCCTGGCAAAGACATCTTGAGATTGTTACTGTCCCCTTGCAACTCAATCTAGACCACCTTTCAGTGGCCTAACCACAGCCTGCTTTCGACCAATTCTATTCTTGTGTTTAGGTTCATTGTCTGAAGGCTGCATCCTACCCATTATCCTAAAAGTACCCTCTAGCTTTTTGAGTTCATGAAAAGATAAAAACTCTTATCCTTTATGTTTCTCCAAACCTAGTAAGGAAGCAGACCACTACTACTCCTGCTGCCCTCCTCCCCCCACCTTGCCTAGTTCACAAGACAGGAGTAAAGGGAGAAAGAAACAGAAGTAAGATAAATAGCCAGACAACCTTGGCACCACCACCTGGCCCTAGGAGTTAAACAAAGTAATAATAATAACATCAACCCCTGGCCTAAACTACTTGTGTTATCTGTAAATTCCAGACACTGTATGAAAAAAGCATTGTAAAACTTTTTGTTCTGTTAGCTGATGCATGTAGCCCCCAGTCATGTTTCCCATGCTTGCTCGATTTATCACGATCCTTTCACGTGGACCCCTTAAAGTTGTAAGCCTTTAAAAAGGCCAAGTATTTCTCTCTCGGGGAGCTCGGCTCTTAAGACGCGAGTCTGCCGACGCTCCCGGCCGAATAAAAAACCTCTTCCTTCTTTAATCTGGTGTCGGAGGAGTTTTGTCTGAGGCTCGTCCTGCTACACTAGCAGTAGGAGAAACATAGGGGGAAGTATGTGCTGCGTAATTGAATAAATGTCATTATATATTTCATCTATGTAGTTTATCTGTTTCACACTTCACAAACCACTTTCATATTTAATCCTCCTAACCCTGTGAGACAGGTAAGTGATAATTATTGTTTTCATTTCATTAAAAGAGAGATAAGGAAGCAGAGGGATAATGACTTGGACAAGGTCAAAGTCTATAGCCCAGGGAGCTGCACTTTTGCTAGGCCCTTGCAACTCAATTCTCTCTCTTTTTTTTTTTTTTTCTGAGACAGAGTCTCACTCTGCCACCGAAGCTGGAGTGCAAATGGTGCAATCTCAGGTCACTGCAACCTCCACTTCCCAGGTTCAAATGATTCTCCCACCTCAGCCTCCCAGCCTGGCCTCCCAAAGTGCTGGGATTACAGGCATGAACCACAGCACCTGGCTTTTTTTTTTTTTTTTTTTTTTTTTTTTTTTTTTTTTTTTTGAGATAGTCTTGCTCTGTTTCCCAGGCTGGACTGCAGTGGTGTATTCTTGGCTCACTGCAAACTCCGCCTCCTGGGTACAAGTGATTCTTGTGCCTCAGCCTCCCGAGTAGCTGGGATTACAGCTGTACACCACTATGCCTGGCTAATTTTTGTATTTTTAGTAGAGACAGGGTTTTGCCACGTTGGCCAGGCTGGTCCTGAACTCTTGGCCTCAAGTGATCCATCTGCTTCGACCTTCCAAAGTGCTAGGATTATGGGCATGAGCCACTGTGCCTGGCCCCAATTCTCTATCATCCTATGGTCTTCCCTCCCACAGCCTCATCTTCCTCTGTTCTTGGAACCCAAAAGGGTCTGCCTGACACAGACCCTAACACAGTATGCCTTTTGGCCTTGAAGCCCTTCTCTGCAAACAAAACAGTAAGATCTGAAAAGAGGAAAGGGTGGTTTGGCCATACTAAAAATAGGTTAGAGAACCTTCCCCCAAATTCTACCTAACAGTGGTTTAGATCTATATAAATAATGAGGTCTTTTTTTTCTTTTCTTTCTTTTTTTTTTTTGAGACAGAGTCTCACTCTATCACCCAAGCTGGAGGACAATGGCGCAGTCACCACTTACTGCAGCCTCAACCTCCTGGACTCAAGTGAATCCTCCCTTCATAGGCACATGCCATTTTGCCTGGCTACATACAGGGTCTGGCTATGGTGCTCAGGCTGGTCTCAAACTCCTGGCCTCTAGCAATTATCCTGCCTCAGCTTCCCAAGGTGCTGGGATTACAGGTGTGAGCCACTGCGCCTGGCCAATAATGAGTTTTCTTTTTTTATTTTATTTTATTTTTTTCTGAGACGGAGCCTTGCTCTGTCGCCCAGGCTGGGGTGCAGTGGTGCAATCTCGGCTCACTGCAAGCTCCGCCTCCCAGGCTCATGCCATTCTCCTGCCTCAACCTCTCGAACAGCTGGGACTACAGGCGCCCGCCACCTCGCCGGAATAATTTTTTGTATTTTTAGTAGAGACGGGGTTTCACCCTGTTAGCCAGGATGGTCTTGATCTGCTGACCTCGTGATCCGCCCACCTTGGCCTCCCAAAGTGCTGGGATTACAGGCGTGAGCCATTGCGCCTGGCCCAATAATGAGTTTTCTAACGCTGGAGGCATGAAGTGAGAAACTTGGTTCTATTCTAAAACAATCCTTCTTCTTTACCCTTATCTTCTGATCTCTCACAGAGAAAATACTGGTTAATTGCTCCTGGTTTAGGTATGGGAGGAGAAGCAGAAAAGAAAGAAATGGAGGTGGGGCGCGGTGGTTCACGCCTGTAATCCCAGCACTTTGGGAGGCCAAGACGGGCGGATCACGAGGTCAGGCGATCGAGACTATCCTGGCTAACACGGTGAAACGCCGTCTCTACTAAAAATACAAAAAAAATTAGCCGGGCGTAGTGGCGGGGGCCTGTAGTCCAGCTACTCAGGAGGCTGAGGCAGGAGAATGGCGGGAACCCGGGAGGCGGAGCTTGCAGTGAGCCGAGATCCTGGCACCGCACTCCAGCCTGGGCAACCACTGAGCAAGACGCCGTCTCAAAAAAAAAAAAAAAAAAAAAAAAAAAAGAAAGAAAGAAATGGAGATAAGAAGGAAGGAAGGAAGGAAGAGGAAGGAAGGGAGGAAGGAAGGGAGGGAGGGAGGGAGAGAGGGAGGGAGGGAGGAAGCGGGAGAGGAAGAGAGGAGGGGAGGGAAGAAGAGAGGGAGGAGAGAGAGAGGAAGCGGGAGAGGAAGAGAGGAGGGGAGGGAAGAAGAGAGGAGGGGAGGGAAGAAGAGAGGAAGGGAGGGAGGAAGAGAAGAAGGAAGGGAAGGAGGATGAGAGGAGAGAAGAGAGGGAAAGAGGGAAGAAAGGGAAGTAAAACAGCATTCCAGAACCCGCTGGAAAAGTAAAAGGAATAAAGGTGAGGAAGAAAGGGGGAAAAAGAAAAGGAGGTGTGCATTTTATTTATTGTCTTGCTGGTTTACTTATTTATTGTAAAGACTGTTCCAAAAAGTATTTAAAGTACGAAGCACAGGGTGAATTCTGGCACAACCTAGGGAGGGGGAGAGATGGGATCAACATTTGCTGAAATCCTACTATCAGGCTCTGAGTCATGCGTTTTGCCCAGTTTATTTTATTTGTACTACAACGCTTGAGTTGAGTCTTATTACCCCATTTTACAGACTGCGAAACACTCAGGAAGATTAGGTAAAGTCCAAACGCACACACCTAAGAGCTGAAGTCAGTCCCTCACTTGCTTCTCTCTCCTAGGATTATGCTGTGGAGTTCCTCCCAACCCTTGCCCCCACCCCACATTGCCTCCTCCTGCTCGATGCCTGGCCAGCTCAGGCAGCTTGCATCACTAAGGTAAAGCCAGAATGAGTTTTAGGTCTGAGTGAGATTGGAAAAGCCATTCCTCTGACCTTCCCCACCTGCTCCCCTCCCTCCAGGCATCCTACCTGCAAGAGGACACTGTGAGGGGCAAAAAATGTCCTTTCCAGAGCTGGCCAGAAGCCTGTGAGTGCTGCTGACATGGACCCTTGTGCACACACATCCCCTTTCTTTGTCTCCTACACACACATACACACCACACTTCACACGTGTGCTGGGGGAAGCCCCCAGAAGGCATGCAGGTACTTTCCCTGGAATCAGTGGGGGAAAAGGGCTGCCAAGTCTACGGGTCAGCTTGCCAATAGATCAGAGAGTGCTGAGCACCGCAGCACTGTGAGAAGTTCAGACATATGAGGCCTAAGAGATGGTGTCCTAACAGGATGGGCCAGAAGACCTGGGTTCCCATCCCTGCCAATTATTCCTCTCTGAGCCTCACTTTTCTCATCTGGGACTCACCGCTATGTCTTCCTGGCCCTTTCTGCCAGAACATACTACTTGGGGAGATCAGCGGGTTTCTGGACCCTGTAGTTCACAGAAGGTACTAAACTTAGCAGTACAATTGGCAGGGTTAACAATGTAAAGAAAGAAATGAAATTGTTGGAAAGAAAGGAAAGTAGATCTTATAATGAGTTACCAGTGGTTAGACTCGTAGGAGAGTTGGGATTGTTTGGCAAGTGTCAACAAGGGAGGAGTAAGTGTGGCTGGAATAGGAGGTGGCCAATTGGAGTAAAGGCAATAAAGGTGTGTTGTAGGGCTTCAGCACAGAGGCCCTGTCTTCTTGGCAGGTGGCTAAGGCCTGTCTCACCTGTGGTTTGTGTCAAAATGAGCTGACCAAGACTTCATGATTAATAGCCTTTACTTGGGGACAAAGCCAGGAGCTCAGGAAGTCCTGGCAGGCCCCTGCACATGCTTAGAGTGCACTGTGGGGACCTTGGGCAGCCATTTTTCTTGTCACTGCCTTATCTGTGCGTGAACTCTGGTCAGACCATGGAGCAGCAGCACCAGGTTCTTCCTGTAATGGCCAATTCCTAATGTCTACTTGGGGCAACTCTGCTCACTGATAGGGAACCCTGGGCAGGAAGGCCCACCAATTAGATCAATGTAAAACAAGAGTGGGCAAGTATCCCTTCTTTACATCTACTCTTCCAGAAGGATCAACCTCCAGAATTCTGAGGCAAGAAATTATTGCTGAGAGGTAGAGACTCCCAATCTCAGTGAGGAAGCCAACACTGCTCATCAAGGGAAGGCATTCTGTTACTCATTAAACCCCTACTATGTAGCCTGTTCATACATATTATCTAAGCCTCACAACAACCCTGGGAGTAGCTAAAATGATGCCCATGTGTCAGATCAAGAACAGAGGCTCAGGTATCTTGCACAAGGCAAAAGTTAGTAAAATGCCTGGCTGGAATTCCCACCTACGGCTGTCTAATATAAGAAACTGTTGGCCAGGCACGGTGGCTCACACCTGTAATCCCAGCACTTTGGGAGGCCAAGGTGGGTAGATCACTTGAGGTCAGGAGTTCGAGACCAGCATGGCCAACATGGTGAAACCCCATCTCTACAAAAATATAAAAATTAACCAAGTGTGAGCAGAGGTTGCAGTGAGCTGAGACTGTGCCACTGCACTGCAGCACAGGCGACAGTGAGTCTCAAAAAAAAAAAAGAAGAAACTGTTCATTCCATTATACCACATTGCCTTTCTCATGGCCTAGATGATCTCTAATAGTCCCTTCAACTCCTATATTCTCTAATCTTGTAAAGATCAGGAAATAAATAACCATCTTTCACATTTATATAATGATACATAGTTCATAAAGCACTTTCACAGTATTTCAACTTTTTTTTTTTTGAGACAGAGTCTCATTCTGTCACTCAGGCTGGAGTGCAATGGCGCTATCTCGGCCCACTGCAACCTCCGCCTCCTGGGTTCAAGCAATTCTCCTGCCTCAGGCTCCCGAGTAGCTGGAATTACAGGCACCCACCACCATGCCCATTTGTATTTTTAGTGGAGACGGGGTTTCACCATGTTGGCTAGACTGGTCTCAAACTCCTGACCTCAGGTGCTTTGCCTGCCTCGGCCTCCCAAAGTGCTGAGATTACAGGTATGAGACACTGCACCCGGCCACCTTATTTGATCTTTAAAACAATCTGTGAAATAGGGAGAGTTGATTTTAGTCCTGATTGGTAGATGCATTGGTACTTGAACATATATTCTGATTCAAATAATGTTCTTTCTACTAAATCAAGATACAAGGGAATCTTGTTTGCTTCAGGGAACACAACCATGAGGCAGGAAAAGGTGATAGGAAAGGTCCACAAAAGCAAAATTTCAACAAGCTAACAAGTAGAAAACTAACATAAACCAAATAGTTTTGGTTTGTTTGCATTGTTGACAATAATTTTCATAATGGGTCTTTGATAATACTCTAAGTCCACAAAGTACCATTCCAGTAACCAAAGAAATTTCAAACTATTTGCATCCCAATTCTTTAAAAATGAGCAATCTGTGTCTGGTGCACATACTAACCCCATTATCCATACATTTCCATCTACTAGTGCTCTCCAAATTCTATCTCTACTTCAGTTTGGTTCTATCCTCTGTGAAATACACCCTGACTTTAGTTTACAATAATTGTCTCAAGAATTGCATGTGAGGCTGCACACAGTGACTCACATCTGTAATCCCAGCACTTTGGGAGGCCAAGGCAGGATGATCACCTGAGGTCAGGAGTTTGAGACCAATCTGGCCAACATGGTGAGACCCTGTCTCTACTAAGAATACAAAAATTAGCCACACGTCTGTAATCCCAGCTACTCAGGAGGCTGAGGCAGAAGAATTGCTTGAACCTGGGAGGGAAAGTTGCAATTAGCCCAGATTAAGCCACTGTACTTCAGCCTAGATAACAGGGCAAGACTCTGTCTCAAAACAAACAAACAAAAAAAATTAGGCTGGGCACGGTGGCAGGCTCCTGTAATCCCAGCTACTAGGGAGGCTGAGGCAGGAAAATCACTTGAACCTGGGAGGCGAAGGTTATAGTGAGCCGAGATCGTGTCACTGCACTCCAGCCTGGGTGACAGAGTAAGACCTTGTCTCAAAAAAAAAAAAAAAAAAAAAAAATTAAAATAATTGCAAGTTTTTCACTTCCTATGCAGTACCTAAAAGCAGTAAAAGAAGAACTCAGAGAAAGAATTCATGTTCCTTGAAGGAACCAGAAAGCTCATGAATTACCATATTAACTGGGCCTTAAAGGATAATAAAGCAGTATAAAAATAGAAAAGGGAAATTTTTAAGCAAAGGACACTGGGAAACCATGAAACCTATATGGGATCTGTAAGAGGTTTAGCTGACTAAGACAGTGTGAGACTGGGAGTACTAGGAGATAATGCAGGACTGGTGGATTGGGACCACTTTGGAAACCTCAGAGCTTAAGGCATTTAAGTTGCACCAAAGATCATAGGAGGGACTTAATGATCACGGAACAGATGATCCAGAGCTGTACTCTTGGTATACTCACCTGAACAAACGGATGCAGGAAGAGGAATGGCTATAAGGCAGAAAGGCAAAGGTCTGTTTGGGACATACTTATTTTGAGATAATTAGGACATCTAGAGGAAGAGGTTTTAGAGTGGTAAGTAATGCCAGCCAGGCACGATGGCTCACACCTGTAATCCAAGCACTTTGAGAGGCTGAGGCAGGAGAATCGCTTGAGCCTGGTAGGTAGAGGTGATCCAAGATGGCGCCACTGCACTCCAGCCTGGGTGAGGGAAATGAAACTCTGCCTTAAAAAAAAAAAAGGGCCAGGCACGGTGGCTCATGCCTGTAATCCCAGCCCTTTCGGAGGTTGAGGAGGGTGGATCATGAGGTCAGGAGATCAAGACCATCCTGGCTAACACAATGAAACCCCGTCTCTACTAAAAATACAAAAATTAGCCGGACATGGTGGTGGGCGCCTGTAGTCCCAGCTACTTGGGAGGCTGAGGCAGGAGAATGGCATGAACCCGGGAGGCGGAGCTTGCAGTGAGCTGAGATCGCAACACTGCACTCCAGCCACTGCACTCCAGCCTGGGTGACAGAGTGAGACTCCATCTCAATTAAAAAAAAAAAAAAAGTGACTCAGTAATAATGACTAAGTACATACACAATGTTTATAGAATAAAATAATGACTACAACTCTGGAAAGGGCAGAGCTCTGCACTTACAGATCTGGGCATCATCCAGACAATAAAATCAAGTGCAAACAGACACATTATCTTTCATGCAATAAATACTGTGTCAGAATTTCAGGTGTGAAAGGGCCTTTAATTTAATCACAGATCTCTCCCTTCCTATTTTTAATGTATTTGCTCCACATCATTAGATACTATGTTCACTGGTTGTTTCACATGAATAACAAGTTTCTACTAGATTGTAAACTCCCTATAAACAGAGGTACTTTAAAATTCTTTTGGATGCCATTATACAGTAGTGGACTCACAATTGATACTCAGTTAACACTGAATGATAAATGTGAATATCCAACTAAAAGAGCCCATAACCTAAGCTAGATAAATGAGAATGGACTATTTCATAGAGGGAGAGATTAAATGTCTGGCCCATAGTTCTTACCAATCAGCTGTAGGTTAGAACTATGACTTAGGTTCCCCATACCCAATCTACTTCTCTATGGCCACTGCTAGGTTTCTCAAGGGGCTTCTACCCATTATCTCCTAGTGTCTAAGGCCTCACCTTTCAAGCAACACACCTTTCACACTCTATCAAGCCCCAAACACAAGGCACAGTGTGGGCACGGTTACTGAGGTTTTTAATTAAAATGCTTTGCAGAAGAGACCACAGCCTGCCGAGGGAGCAGCTTCCCAAATGTTTCCTGATCCATGACCTACACAGGAAGTAATTTGATTTATTCCCTATTTCCTTCAGTCTCAATGGCTAAGAGGTAATGGATGGAAATGGGGAGAATGACTGAGAGGAGGCAACGATGAAGCTCATTCTTAAAGAAAAACCTCAAAGTTCAACTTCAAACAGCTGAAGTTTGTTTCATAGCTGTTGGTCACCCAGTTCTAGCCAACCAGAAATAAATTATAGTTTTGCCACCACAGCAGATGGCAACAGGAGCTTTCCAGAACTTTGGCCTGGTCTGCATCAGGTGCCAACATCACAGCTGCTAAAATCACCAGAAGGAATTTAGAACCGCTGTACTACTGTCCTTTCATTCAATGGGAGGTCCAGGCTTCACTCTAAAGCGCAGTCCGACACGCTTCATTTATGCTTCTTCTCCTGTGTACTGGTGAACCAAGAGTCTAGGAGCTTCTTGCTGTAGTACAACTGCCAGGCATGCACTTGGACTGCCAACACCAACACCAGGTACATGACGGAAACAGCAGAAAAACCGAAGAGGAAACGGTAGGCCTTGCCATGGCGGTAGAGCTGCTGTGCAGCAGGGAACATCTCCATGCTGCCATAAATGAGTGGAGCGATGGAAAAGAGTCCCATGCTGATCATGGAGAGCACCAGGTAGCTAATGTTGTTGCGGGGAAAGGAGAGAAGGCCCAAGAGAGAGGGCAAAATGCTCAGCAAATATGGGTATTCCCACTGATAGGGCATGGCCACCTGATCATGTGACAAGAGCCTCAGGTGTCCCACGCTCATCTTGGCAACCAGCAGCAGCCATATGACCAGATGTACGTAGATCAGCTTCTTGATTTCATACTTGAGGGTCACACTGTGGGGCAGAGCAGAGGGAGAAGTACCTTTCAAATTTTTCTTACCACCAACTATATGCCAGGCAACTGTACTGGACACTGGGATACAAATTTGAATAAAACAGCCTAGAAGCCTAGCACAAAGAGCAGAGGAGGAAAAAATAATTAGAAGATGAAGTGAAAAAGTTCTAGTAAATATATGTTCCCAGATATATGAGACCACAGGAAGGAGGAATCGACTCTGCCTGGCATGGAATGTCAGAGATGACTATCTAGAGGCAGGTGATATTTGAACTAGCCTCAGGATTGAGTGAAGATGGGCATCCCATGCAGGAGCATGCAAGCAAAAAGGCCCAAGTATTTGTGTTCCAAGAAAGCAACTGGTTACATGTGGCAGGAACATATTATTAGGGGGAGAGGAGTAGTGGGATATGAAGTCACAAAGGCTATGAGAGTTAAAGGCAGAAGAGGCTGGGCATGGTGGCTCACAACTGTAATCCAAGCACTTTGGGAGGCTGAGGCAGGAATGCTTGAGCCCAGAGTTTGAGATCAGCCTGGCAACAAAATGAGACCCCATCTCTATTAAAAAAAAAAAAAAAAAAAAAATTAGGCCGGGCGCGGTGGCTCAAGCCTGTAATCCCAGCACTTTGGGAGGCCGAGACGGGCGGATCACAAGGTCAGGAGATCGAGACCAGCCTGGCTAATACGGTGAAACCCCGTCTCTACTAAAAAAATACAAAAAACTAGCCGGGTGAGGTGGCGGGCGCCTGTAGTCCCAGCTACTCGGGAGGCTGAGGCAGGAGAATGGCGTAGACCCGGGAGGCGGAGCTTGCAGTGAGCTGAGATGCGGCCACTGCACTCCAGCCTGGGCGACAGAGCGAGACTCTGTCTCAAAAAAAAAAAAAAAAAAAAAAAAAATACTAGTAATAAAGAGGTACAGCCTGGCGTGGTGGCTCACGCCTGTAATCCCAGCATTTTGGAAGGCTGAGGTGGGTGGATCATGAGGTCAGGAGATCGAGACCATCCTGGCTAATGCGGTGAAACCCCGTCTCTACTAAAAATACAAAAAAATTAGCCAGGCGTGGTGGCAGGCGCCTGTAGTCCCAGCTACTCGGGAGGTTGAGGCTGAGAATGGTGTGAACCTGGGAGGCGGAGTGAGCTGAGATCGCGCCACTGCACTCCAGCCTGGGCGACACAGCGTGACTCTGTCTCAAAAATAAATAATAATATAATAATAATAATAATAATAATAATAATAATAAGGCAGAAGGGTAACTCAGAGCTGTGTTTAGCAAGAGGACTCTGACTGCACCATAGGATTAAAGCCTGGAGGGGAAGGTATTGGCAGAGAGGAAAAGTACTCAGGCTGCCCATACTTCTCCAGCCAGATTTTTCATCTAAAGTAAGTACACACTTATCTTATTCTTCGAATTCTCTCAGGTCCCAAATGTATCCTCCTCATATCCCTAAGGGCAATGTTTCCACTCTGGGCTGTCATGAAAACACCTGCTTAAGTTGTGAGGCCCCTTCAGCCGGGGCCTAGAGATGTGAAAGAAATGAGGGTTCAAAGAGCTTGTCCTTCTTCAAAACTCTGGAGAGAAAGATATGAAGAACATTCTGGGAGAGGTCAATGGGTTTTAGGAAGTAAACATTTTAAAATTTTTATTTAAAAATATTTATTGTAGAAAATGTGGAAAGGTTGGGGGAAAAAAAAGTTACCTCTAGACTTCAAGCTCCATGAAGGCAGGGAACAGTTTTTTTCTTTTCTTTTTTTAAATAAAATTGTTTATTGAAGGTATAGCATGCATACAAAGACCATGTCTGCTTTTGCTCACTATTATAACCTAGTGTCTAGCAGTGTATGATGGTTGGAAGTTCAGTATCCGTCGAACTAGTAATCGAATGTAGAAATACTCCTTACGTGGGAGTGTTTATAGAATTCATTTTAGGCAAGGCATCCTTAGGAGAGGCTGCCTTTTACTGTCTATATCCCCCCAAACGGCCCAAAATATAACACCTACCATATATTACGCGGTAGGCCTTACGCTATTTCCTTTATACGAATTACTGATTAATCTTTCACCAAAACCTAAAAGGCAGATTATTCTCTCCCTCTACAGATAAGGAAGCTGAGGCTCAGAAATTCGGTTTCGAAGGTGACACAGCAGGGCCAGCATCGACGTGACTCGGGAGTCCACGCGGGGCTGGATCCCCTCAAGGCACCGGGCGGATCAAGGGGTGGAGCTTGCGGGGGCGACGGGGCTTTCCAGGATGGGGGACAGGCCTGAAGCCGTCACGGGAAGAGGGGACTTGGCAGGTGCGCGGGGGCTGGCTGGGGAGCAAGACCCTGAGGCCGGGCCGGCGTCGCTCCCCAAGCCCCGCAGGCTCCGGCCGGGGAGAAAACCTCCGTGCTCCTCGCCTCACTTCATACCTCATCTGGTAGTGCATGGCGACGCGCTCTCGGTGCTGAAAGTCGCTGCCGTCGGTGCCGGCCGCTCGCGGGCCTGCTCGAGACGCCATTGTGCCTGCCCAGAACCCCCGAACCCCTCACGCGGACCTGCTACCGCAACGACAGCGCCAAGTGGCCCACGGACCCTATTTGCGCCGCCGCAGCGCCGCCACCACAGCCGCGCGACTCTGTGAAGAGAACTTCCGGCCCCTCTGTCTCAGGAGGACCGACTCTGTGGTCACTCCTCTCAGCGCAGGCGCCCTTGTTCCCTCTCGCCCCCGCCCCACCCAGCCCCGCCTCCCGTGGAGCGCGGAGGAAATTAATCCACAGACTCAGCGTGTTTTTGCTGGCGCTCAGAGGCCGCTTGAACACTTTTACTTTCTTAAACTGTAGTATCAGTTTAGGATACCTCTGTCCACACTTTACAGAGGGGGAAACTGATACATTCTGTGACTTTCCCTGGAGCAGACATCACAGTCTCACGCCTGTAATCCCAGCACTTTGGGAGGCCGAGGTGGGTGGATCACTTGAGGTCAGGAGTTCAAGACCAGCCTGGGCAACATGGTGAAATCCCGTCTCTACTAAAAATACAAAAATTAGCCGGGTGTGGTGGCGGGTTCCTGTAATCCCAGCTACTTGGGTGGCTGAGGCAGGAGGATCGCTTGAACCAGGGAGGCAGAGGTTGCAGTAAGTCGAGAATGTGCCACTGCACTCCAGCTTGGGGGACAGAGTGCAGAGTGAGACTCCGTCTCACAATAAGTTTCTCACATTTAATAATTGCAAAGAGAAAACGAGAACCTCTCAGTGAGGAAATCTGGCTTGTCTTCCTTAACCAAATAATTAATTTGATCAATAATGAGATAAACTGATATCTTGTGCCTCTTTTAATATTCTGAGGACACAGCATGACTTCTAAGATGTTTCTCCGAAGAATACCTAACTGAATCTAATCATGAAGAAATGACATAAATCCAGACGGAGGGACATTCTAGAAGAGAGCTGGACCGCACTCTTCAAAAATGTCAAGGCCATGAAAGAAAAATTATTTCCAAATAAACTTTATCTGTAGAGACAAAGTAGAATGACCATTGCCAGAAGCTTGAGGGGTGGACAGGGAATGGGGAGTTAGTGTTTAATGGATACAGAGTTTCAGTTTGGGAAGATGAAAAATGTTCTGGAGATGGATGGTGGTGTTGATTGTACAACTATATGTGTGTGCTTAATGCCACTGAACCGTACACTTAAAAATGATTAACATAGTAAGTTTTATGTTGTGTGCATTTTACCACAACAACAAAATACTAAGCAAAACTTTAAAGAAAGAAGTTATGTTATCCGAATAAAGAAAAAAAGAAAGAAAAAAGCATGTATACTGAGCATCCACCATGCACCAGGTTACTGTGCTATGACCTGCAGACACAGAAATAAACTTGGTCCATTTCCCCTGAGGGATCACAGCCCAGTCGGGGGAAGAACTTGTACCCATGAAGCTAAGAAATACAAGAAAACACAGGAGGCTGAGGGAGGAAAAATGAGGCCTCGCTCCCTGACCTGGAGGGTTAGGAAAGTCTCTCTGGAGTGGCAGCAATTAAGCTGTCTGAAGCCTGAGTGGGAATTAGCTAAAGAGGTGGAGAGCGGAGCTTTTCAGGCAGAGGGAACAGCACGTGAGAAGGCCCCAAATCCAGAGAGCACTTGGCTGTTCAAAGAACTAAGGAACTTAAGAGTGACTGGAGCATTTGGAGGGTTCAGTAAAGAGTTAAGTCTTTATCCCAGGCGGTTTGGGGAACCACTGAAAGGTTTAACCAGGAAAATGACACAATTTTGCATTTTTAAAAGATAGATCTAGGTGGGGACACAGTGCCTCCAGGCTGTAATCTCAGCATTTTGGGAGGCCAAGGCAGGAGATCAGCCTGGGCAACATAGTGAGACTCCTGTCTCTACAAAAATAAAAAATAAAATAATATTAGCTGGGATGGTGTTGCGTGCCTGTAGTCCAGGCTACTCGGGAGGATGAGGTGGGAGAATCATTTGAGACCAGGAGTTCAAGGTTACAGTGAGCCATGATTATGCCACTGCACTCCATTCTGGGCAACAGAGTAAGACACTGTCTGTAAATAACTAAATATAGCTAGATCTAGTTGCTGTGTAGAGAATGGCTCACAGGGGCCAAGGGTGAAGCGGAGGAATCACTTGAAGGCTACTGCAGTAATTCAGGCAATCCTAGGGGTGGCTTGGGTTAAGAGGTGGCAATGGACAGACAGGAACAGATTTGAGTTCCTTGGGATTTAACATCCGTAGGTGGGTAACAAGAGCACATATGACTAGCAAGGGGCTCACATTAGGAAGGGATTCTGTGTGGCTGGGATCTGAGAAAGACAAGCAAGAAATCAGCAACATTGGCCGAGCATGGCTCACACCTGTAATCCCAGCACTTTGGGAGGCCGAGGTCGTGGGTCACTTGAGGTCAGGAGTTCAAGACTAGCCTGGTCAAAATGGTGAAACCATGTCTCTACTAAAAGAAATACAGAAATTATCAGGGTGTGGTAGCTCATGCCTGTAGTCCCAGCTAACTCGGGAAGCTGAGGCAGGAGAATCACTTGAACCCAGGAGGCGGAGGTTGCAGTGACCCAAGATCACACCACTGCACTCCAGCCTGAGCAACAGAGTGAGACCCTGTCTCAAAAAAATAATAATAATAATAAAATATGAAAAAAGGCCGGGCACAGTGGCTCATGCCTGTAATCCCAGCACTTTGGGAGGCCGAGGTGGGTGGATCACGAGGTCAGGAGATAGAGACCATCCTGGCTAACACGGTGAAACCCCATCTCTACTAAAAATACAAAAAATTATCCGGGCATGGTGGCATGTGCCTGTAGTCCCAGCTACTCAGGAGGCTGAGGCAGGAGAATCGCTTGAACCTGGGAGGTGGAGTTTGCAGTGAGCCGAGATCATACCATTGCACTCCAGCCTGGGTGACAGAGTGAGACAAAAGAAATCAGCAATATTTATTGAGTACCTACTCTATGCTAGGCATATTCACACACGTGAACTCATTCTCTTTTTCCATTACCCTTGGAGATAACTACTTTTGTTATCATTATCTTACACAAGGGGAAACTAAGGCTCAGAAAGGGGAAGTGACTTGCCCAGGATCACACAGCAATAGCACTATAAGAACTCAGACCAAAGTGACCCTAGGGCTGGAGGATTTTTCTGCCAGATCTGTTACTGTCCTGTTTAAGGGATAACTAAGAGGGTTCAGGACCCATTGAGGGAAAACTAAGAGGGTTCAGGACCTCTGGGAAAATGGGCCAGGAATATTTGTCACCTCCCCCCAGGCTCTCTAGAATGTCTTTCTTTCTCCTGTGGAAATCCTGCTGACCCTTTAGGACCCATCTTACTGCACCAAGAATCACCTGCTTCCACGTTAGTTCTCATCGTTTTTGCTGTCTGTGAAGCCTGGTCTAGAACCATCTGTGATAGACTCATCCAGGATGCTTGTTAAAAACACAGATTTCTGGGCCCCACCGTTACCCAAATGAATCATTCCCCAAAGTTGGGCCTAAGAATATCTTTTTAATTTAAAATGTTGACTAGATAATGTGTTTACATGGTTCAAAAACCAAACAATAAGCTGGCTGCGGTGGCATGTACCTGTAGTCCCAGCTACTCATGAGGCTGAGGTGGGAAGATTGCTTGAGTTCAGGAGTTTGAGGCCAGCCTGGGCAACATGATGAGACCCTGAGCATGGTGGCTTATGCCTATAATCCCAGCACTTTGGGAGGCTGAGGCAGGAGGATTGCTTGAGTCCAGGAATTTGAGATCAGCCTGGGCGACATAGCAAGAACCTATCTCTAAAAAAAAAAAAAAAATTAGCCAGGCAAGATGGCATATGTCTGTAGTCTCAGCTACTCAGGAGGCTGAGATGGGAGGATCACTTGAGCCCAGCAGGTTGAGGCTTCAGTGAGCCATGATTACACCATTGCACTCCAACCTGGGCAACAGAGCAAGACCTTGTCTCAAAAAGAAAATACAAATGGTCATATGGAAAGGATGCTAATGCAAAGGCATGGCTGTTTAGAGCAGAGGTTCATAGCTGTTTTTGTGCCATGAATTTCCTTGGCAGCCTGGGGAAGCTACAAACTCTCAGAATATTTTTATTTTTTATTTAATTAATTTTTTTTTTTGAGACAGGGTCTTGCTCTGTTGCCCAGGCTGGAGTGCAGTGGTACCATCGTGGCTCACTGAGCTTTGATCTCCTGGGCTCAAGTGAACCTCCTGCCTCAGCCATGCAAGTAGCTTGGATTACAGGCATGCACTACTATGCCTGGCTTATTTTACATTTTTTGTAGAGATGGGGGTCTTGCTATGTTGCCTAGGCTGGTCTCAAATTCTTGGCCTCAAGCAAACTTCCTGCCTTAGCCTCCCAAAGTGCTAGGATTACAGGCATGAGCCACCACATCTGGCCTTATTTTATTTATATTTTTAGAGATAGGGTCTTGCTCAGACTGAAGTGCAGTGGTACAATCGTGGCTTACTGCAACCTCGAACTCCTGGGCCCTCCCACCTCGGCCTCCTGAGTAGCTGGGACGTGTTTCACCACACCTGGCTAATTTTTGTGTTTTTTGTAGAGACAAGGTCTTACCATGTTGTCCAGGCTGGTCTTGAACTCCTGGCCTCAAGCAATACTCCTGCCTCGGCCTCACAGACTGCTAGGATTACAGGTGTGAGCCACTGTGCCCCGACCCTGCCTTATTTTGACTGAACAATATGACTTGACTGTTTTCTCCAGATCAGTACATAAAGAAACTCTTTTGTTGTTTTTTTGTTTTGTTTTGTTTTGGTTTTGTTTTTTGTTTTTTTGAGACGGAGTTTCACTCTTGTTGCTCAGGCCAGAGTGGAGTGGCACATTCTCAGCTCACTGCAACCTCTGCTTCTTGGGTTCAAGCGATTCTCCTGCGTCAGCCTCCTGAGTAGCTGGGATTACAGAAGCATGCCACCACGCCTGGCTAATTTTTGTATTTTTTGAGTAGAGACAGGGTTTCACCATGTTGACCAGGCTGGTCTCCAACTCCTGACCTCAGATGATCCGCCTGCCTCCGTCTCCCAAAGTGCTGGGATTACAGGCGTGAGCCACCGCGCCTGGCCCTCTTTTTTCTTAGTGCCATTTCATTATATGATGACTATAACATAATTTACTTGACGTACCCCCTCTTGTTGGACATTTGTGTTTCCAATATTTTGCTATTAGAAATATAGCTTCAGAGAATAACCTTGTACATATATAATTTTACTCATGGTCAAGTAGATCTGTAGTCTGGAATCCCAGAGGTGGTATTGCTGGATCAAAGAATATATTGTGCTTGAAATTTTGATAGATCTTGTCGGAATGCCTTCCATAGTGGTTATACCAATTATATTCTCACCAGCAATATATGAGTCTGTCTGAGTCCCAGCTCTAGCAACAACTTGGTAGTCTGTTGGCCAGACTGGTCTCAAACTCCTGACCTCAGGCAATCCACCTGCCTTGGCCTCCGAAGTGCTGGCGTGGTGGGAGCCACCACGCCCGGCTCAGTCTTCTTATTTTTTTATTTTTTATTTATTTATTTTTTTGAGACAGAGTCTCTCTCTGTCGCCCAGGTTGGGGTGCAGTGGCACAATCTCGGCTCACTGCAAGCTCCGCCTCCCAGGTTCACACCCTTCTCCTGGCTCAGCTTCCCGAGTAGCTGAGACTACAGGCGCCCGCCACCACGCCCAGCTAATTTTTTTGTATTTTTTTGGTAAAGATGGGATTTCACCGTGTTAACCAAGATGGTCTCCCTCGATCTCCTGACCTCGTGATCTGCCTGCCTCCGCCTCCAAAAGTACTGAGATTACAGGCGTGAGCCACCGCCCTGGCCCTTAATTATATGTAGATAGAGTAGGGAGGAAAGAATGAGAAAGAAAGAGAGAGACTAGCTTCTTGTCTGTGATATTAGTTCAAATTTTATACAGTATTTTCCCTATTTATTTTATGTCTTTTGACTTTTTGTTCATGGTGTTATAACTTTAACATGAGGAATATATTTTTAAATTTAGTGGCTTCTCAATTTTGACTTGTAGCTACAGTACTTTTCCAATCCAAGGTGTCCCAGATGACTTTCATGCACTACAGAGTTTGAGAACCATGCTCAGACATTGCCTTTCTCACTGGAATGTGAATTCCCCAAAGGCAGGGACAAGAACTAAGTCATCCATGTCCCCAGCAGCTCATAGTGTCTGGCATAGTGTGAACATTTCAACGCCTGTAATCCCAGCACTTTGGGAGCTCGAGGCGGGAGGATCGCTTGAGCCCAGGAGTTCAAGACCAGCCTGGGCAACATGGCAAAACTCCATCTCTATTAAAAGAAAAAAGAAAAATGAAAAAAAATTTAAAAAGAAAGAAATGCTGGTTGAATAGATAAATTCCAATGGAGTCAAAACCATCTCCCTCTCCTAATTGCTGTGAAAAATCCCCCAGGTTTATCCTTCACCCTCAGACAGTGCTCTTTGGCTTTAGCTCGTGGTTATCTTTGTCTTTCTGTGTCTGGTTTTCTGTCAGAGATGACTCTCCTGAGTCATCTATTGGCCTGTCTGTCTCGGGACACCAAGTACACAGTGGAGTAATAAATATTTGAGCCATGACTGTTGAAGGGAGGGGCCCCGACTCTCTCCAGAACCTCTTCCCTAAAGGGTTTTGCTTGTACCTTTCTCCTGGCTCTTGGTCTGTCCTTAAGTTTAAGTTATTTGTGTTCCTGTCTCCTCACTCTCTCTTCATGCTCCCTTCTCAAATCCTTTGCAATGATGTTTCCTTTGTCTTGATCATTCCCCAAGATTTAGGATTTACCTCAAAACTCACCTCCTTGGAGGCATTTCTTGAACGCACAGGCCAATCTAACTATCCAGCTGTTGTTATTATATCACCTTGTTTTGTTTTCTTCCTAGAACATCATTATCTGAAATTATTTTGTTTATTTGCATATTTTTTCATGGTCTGAGTTCGCACCTTCCTCAGGAATGTCAGCTCCTTGAAGTCTAGGACAAGGCTGTCTTCTTTCCTGTTGTATTCTTAGCCCCAGAAGGACTGGCATATAGTAACTGCTTAATAAATATTTGCTGAATAAATGAATGATGGTTGCCTGAGAGCCCCTCCAGGGAAGGATTTAGATCTAAATAATAATAATAATTGCCATTTATTGAGCTCTAAGGATGCACTAGACTCTGTAGCAAGTTAATCTTCATGGAAACCAGATTCTATAGAGCTATTTTTATCCCCAGTTGTTGGATCAAACTGAAGCTTAGAGAAGTTAGCTCACACAGCTAGCACTAGACCACTGGTTCTCAAAGTGGGTTCCCTGAGCAGCCATGGCTTCTGAATCACCTGGGAACCTTTAGTAATGCAAATTCCTAGGCACCACCCCAGACTTACTGAGAAATTCTGGGGTGGGGCCTAGCAATCTGAATTTTAACAAACCTGCCAGGTGATTCTGATGCACCAAAGTGTGAAAAACCCTGTGTTAAAAGAAAGATGAGGTTAAATGTTTTTTTAAAAACACAGCTTTATTGACATAGAATTCACATCACCCACTCAAGTGTACAGGTCAATGATTTTTAGTATATTTACAGGGTTGTACAACCATCACCGAAATAGTTTGTAATTAATAGGTTAAAAAAAAAAAAAAGAGACCTGGCCAGGCGCAATAGTTCATGCCTGTAATCTCAGCACTTTGGGAGGCAGAGGCAGGTAGATCACTTGAGGTCAAGAATTCCCGACCAGACTGGGCAACATGGTGAAACCTTGTCTCTACTAAAAATACAAAAATTAGCTAGGTGTGGTGGCACCCGCCTGTGGGAGGCGGAGGTTGCCCTAAGCTGAGATCCGAGACTCCGTATCAAAAAAAAAAAAAAAAAAAAAAAAGAAGGCCGGGAGGCGGAGCTTGCAGTGAGCCGAGATCGCGCCACTGCACTCTAGCCTGGGTGACAGAGCAAGGGTCTGTCTCAAAAAGAAAAGAAAAGGCTGGGCGTGGTGGCTCACACCTGTAATCCCAGCACTTTGGGAGGCAGAAGCGGGTGGCTCACGAGGTCAGGAGATGGAGACCATCCTAGCTAACACGGTGAAACCCCGTCTCTACTAAAAATACAAAAAGTAGCTGGGCGTGGTGTCGGGCGCCTGTAGTCCCAGCTACTCGGGAGGCTGAGGCAGGAGAATGGCGTGAACCCCGGAGGCGGAGCTTGCAGTGAGCTGAGATCGCGCCACCGCACTCCAGCCTGGGCGACAGAGCAAGACTCCGTCTCAAAAAAAGAAAAAAAAAAAACCCTAAAAGAAACCCTGTACCAATTAGCAGCCACTCCCCGTTCCCCTCCCATCCCCTACTCCCAGCCGGAAGCAACCTATTTTGTCTTTTTTTTTTTTTTTTTTTTGAGAGACGGAGTCTCTTTCTGTCGCCCAGGCTGAAGTGCAGTGGCGCGATCTGGGCTCACTGCAAGCTCCGCCTCCCGGGTTCACGCCATTCTTCTGCCTCAGCCTCCCGAGTAGCTGGGACTACAGGCGCCCGCCACCACACCCGGCTAATTTTTTGTATTTTCAGTAGAGACGGGGTTTCACCATGTTAGCCAGGATGGTCTCGATATCCTGACCTCATGATCCGCCTGCCTCGGCCTCCCAAAGTGCTGGGATTACAGGCGTGAGCCACTGCACCCAGGCTACTTTTTCCTTTCTTCCTTTCTTTCTTTTCAGAGACAGGGTCTCACTCTGTTGCCCAGGTTGTCCTCCAACTCCTCCCCTGTCCTCAAGCAATCCTCCCACCTCAGCCTCCCAAAACACTGGGATTACAGGCATGAGCCACTGTGCCCCTTTACTTTTATTGTCACTAATCCTCACCACTACCCTGTAAAACAGGAATCATTATCCTCATTATACAGAGAAGAGAAACGGGGGCTCACAGAAGTCAGGTGACCTGTCTAAGCTCAAGCAAGCTGATATGGGGTAGAGTTGGGACCACAACCCACATCTGCCTGCTTTCTGTGCCCTCTGTGCTTGATCTCACGTCATGGACCATCCCTTTTGCCAAAGCTTTCGAAACGTGGCTTCTCCCCTCCTTTTAGGCCTTTTCTAGAAGTCAGGCTGGCTTGCAGCTCTCACCCCAAGCCTTTTTCCCCAGCTGGGGCTGAAGGCTGGGGAGGAGCTTCATGGGGGCTGGAAATAAATGAAGGGAGGGCTGGGCGGGACAGGGCAGTATTTCCAGGAGGCTGTGAGGGGGAGGTAAGGAGTTTGTTATTGTTTTGGGTTTGGGGATTTTTTTTTTTTCTTTGCTCCTGGAGAGCAGGTTAGGTAGCTCTTGGCAGTTTTGCTAGGGATAAGAAGTGGGTGAGGCTGAGGCAAGCAGAATCCTCCTGCCTCAGCCTCCCATGTAGCTAGGACTAGAACTACTGTAGTGCTAAGTGGGGAAGAGGGCTTTCTGCCTCTGTGGGGCCTGGTCTAATTTTGTGAGTGGTCTAAGAAGACTTTCCTTTTAAAGAGTGGAAAGCAATGAAACTGAGTCTTCAAGGCTGCAAAAGTTTCGCCCTGGATCAGAGAAAGGCACTACAGGTGGAGGGAACTATCTGTGCAAAGGGTTGGGGCCTTCAAGAGCTGGAGCACAGAGGTTTAAGAGAAAAAGTGGTGACAGATGAGCCCAGGGCTATCTGCTTAGACCTGTGATCTAATACGGATGCCAGGAGCCACATGGCAACGTGGCTATTTAAATTTAAATTAGTTAAAATTCAATAAAGTAAAAAATACAGCTCCTGTGCCGGGTGCAGTGGCTCATGCCTGTAATCCCCACACTTTGGGAGGCCGAGGCAGGGAGATCACCTGAGATCAGGAGTTCAAGACCAACCTAGCCAACATGATGAATCCCAATCTCTACTAAAAATACAAAAAAAAAAAAAAAAAAAAAAAAAAAAAAAAAATTAGATGGGCGTGGTGGCAAATGCCTCTGTAATCCCAGCTACTGGGGAGGCTGAGGCAGGATAATTGCTTGAACCCAGGAGGTGAAGGTTGTAGTGAGCAAGATCGCCCCATATGCACTCCAGCCTGGGTGACAAGAGTGAAACTAAAAAAAAAAAAAATCCAGCTCCTGAATCACACGTTATGTTTCAAATATTCAATAGCCACGTGGGGCTGGTAGCAATGGTATTGGAGAGTATGTACAAGGCATGCCTCTATCATCACAGAATGTTCTTTTGGCCCATGGGAAGCCTCAGGAAGGGGTTCGGATTGCTCAAGGACCCATGGGAGAGAGCAGGCTTTGACTGGGCTGCCTGCCTGTGAGGTCTCTGGACTAGAGGTGAGGGAACGGTCCCCAGAAGTGTGAGGTGGTGTGACTCACCTCCTGCCAGCGTAAAATGGACTCTGTCCCCAAGGACAGGAAAATATCGGGCAAGGCTTCTTCAGCCCTGACTTGGGATATCTGCTCAGTGTGACCAAAGCCAGGGGCTGAGAAACATGGAGTGAGTGGGACTGGGGCAGGAGCAGTAGCTGCTGAGTGAGGCTGAGCCTGAGCACCCGGTGGGGAGAGGGATGGGGTCTCCAGCTTGGTCTTGGTTGCCATGCCTGGGACCGGACAGGAGAAGGGCTGGGGGAGGTATGTGTGAGTTGGGATAGAAGAGGGAGGAGGGTTGCTGAAGAGGGGTTGGGTTGCACCATGCCTAACAATGAGAGAGATAGGAACCCTCTCATCTCACACTGATGAGTTGTTTCTGCCTCTTTCCCAGGTCCAACACAGTCCAGCTGACAAGGATGGAATACGCCATGAAGTCCCTTAGCCTTCTCTACCCCAAGTCCCTTTCCAGGTGAGGAAAGCCATGGGCAGAATGGAAAGGGAGCCACCTATGAGCTGTAAGCCAGAACTTCTCAAACTTTAGTGGATATATAGGTCACAGGGGACCTTGTTCAAGTGCAGATTCTGATTCAGGAGGTCTGGAGTGGGACCTGAGATTCTGCACTGCCAAGAAGTCCCTGGGTGATATTAATGCTGCTGCCTACACTACCACCACACCGTGCATAGAAAGGAGTAGACACTATGCTTGGTGCTTTTACTCCTGATCTCATGTAAGCCTCACAACAACTTTGGGAAGTGGGGGTTATTATACCAAATTAATAGGTGACAGAACTGAGACACATAGTGGGTGCTCTCAATCACCCAGCAAATCCATGAGGGAGCCAAAATTCTAAATTGGGACTGCCTGACTGTAAAATCCAGGTCCTTTCCATTCCTTTGGTTCTAAATTGAGTGCTTCAGTTAAAAAAATACCTTATATTGACTTCGGGTTTCCCCCACTTCATCCAACTTTACAGGTGAGGAGAGTGAAGCCAAGAGAGAGGTGGTAATTGGGGGAACGTGAGATGGGTCTTTTATTACTTTGCTACTTACTCCTCATGGTCTGAGAACCAGCATATCAACATCACTTGGGAACTTGTGAAACATTTGGAATCTCAGGCCTCACCCAGGTCTACTCAATCAGAATCTGCATTTGAACAGATGCCCTGGTGACTTACGTGCCCTTCAAAGTTTGAGATGCACTGCTCTAGCAGGCTTTTTTTCTTTTTCTTTTTCTTTTTTTTAAGTCAAGGTCTCACTCTGTTGCCCAGAATGGAGTGCAGTGGTACCATCATAGCTCACTACAACCTCTGCTGCCTCCCAGGGTTCAAGCAATTCTTGTGTCCCAGCCTACAGAGCTGTGATTACAGGCATATGCCACCACGCTGGCTAATCTTTGTATTTTTAGTAGAGATGGGGTTTCACCATGTTAGCCAGGGTGGTCTTGAACTCCTGACTTCAAGTGATCTGCCCACCTCAGCCTTCCAAAGTATGGGATTACAGGCATGAGCCACCGTGCCTGGCCTCTAGCAGGCTTTTGAGTAAGACTAGAGCAGGATTAGCAGGCGATGGGGGCTTGACTGATCATGAGCCTGGTCTGGAGGGGTGGGGAAGTGGCTCCCCTGTGTGGTGGGCAAGGGTTGGGCAAAGTGGGCGGCTCACCCTGATGCTTCAACTGCCCCCAGGCGCGTGTCAGTGCGTACCTCTGTGGTGACCCAGCAGCTGCTGTCGGAGCCCAGCCCCGAGGCCCCCAGGGCCCGGCCCTGCCGCGTAAGCACTGCGGATCGAAGCGTGAGGAAGGGCATCATGGCTTACAGTCTTGAGGACCTCCTCCTGAAGGTGAGAGTGCCCTGCACGTTGCACAGCCCAGCTGTAAGCTGAGATTCAGGGCTTAGAAGGTGGCAGTTTCCTTTCTGATACCTACCAGCACCTACATATGGTAATGCCCACCTGGACAGCATCCAACTGATTAGCAATGGCTGATGTCTGTTTGGTAACGGCAGGTGGGCGGGGCAGTATGTTACCATCCTACACTATCAGTAGGTCAATAGTATTTTCAGGGCACATTTTTCTTGCTGGAAAATCTCTTGCTTCCCACTTCCATTAGTTTTTTTGTTTTGGTTTTTGTTTGTTTTTTTTTTTTTGAGACGAAGTCTCGCTCTTGTCACCCAGGCTGGAGTGCAATGGCGCAATCTCGGCTCACTGCAACCTCTGCCTCCCAGGATCAAGCGATTCTCCTGCCTCAGCCTCCCGAGTAGCTGGGACGACCGGCACACACCACCACACCCAGCTAATTTTTTGTACTTTAGTAGAGACAGGGTTTCACCGTGTTGCCCAGGCTACTCTCGAACTCCTGAGCTCAGGCAATCCACCCACCTCGGCCTCCCAAAGTGTTGGGATTACAGGCGTGAGCTACCACGCCCAGCCTGAGATGGAGTCTTGCTATGTCACCCAAGTTGTAGTGCAGTGGCATGATCTCGACTCACTGAAGCCTCCGCCTCCAAGGTTCAAGTGATTCTCATGCCTCAGCCTCCCAAGAAGCTGGGACTATAGGCATGTACCACCACGCCCAGTTAATTTTTTGTATTTTTAGTAGAGATGGTGTTTCGTCATGTTGACCAGGCTGGTCTCAAACTCCCAACCTCAGGAAATCTACCTGCCTCTGCCTCCCAAAGTGCTAGGATTACAGGCATGAGCCACCACGCCCGTCCTCAGTGATCATCTCTATAGGGGTGGGACCTGCAATCCCAGGTGCCTGGTACAGGTCAAATGTTTGGATTAGGCTTTCAAGTACTAGGTTCTATTTAACATACATAAATCATAGCTCACCTCTTTATTCTAAGTTTCCTCCCCTATTTCTGTGTATTAGTTCTATTCTTCCGGGGAGCAAATTTCCCCTCCTTTGTAAGGCTTCTGGCTGTGCAGACTACATTTCTTGTGCTTTCGATCAAAAGGACCTGTTCATACTCTAGTCTGGACTTGGTGCTGCTTTTTTGCCCTGAGGCCTGGGCACCCCTGGCATCAAAATGTCCTTGTTATATATGGCTTCTTCTGGAGGAAGCAATTACAAACTAACAAAAGTTACACAGTACAAATACAATACAAAACTTTTCCTGAATCATTTAAGAGTAAGTTGCCAACTTGCTGCCTATTACTCTTGGATACTTCAATGTGCATTTTCTACAAACAAGGATATTCTCCTGTGTAGCCATCATACGACTATTACAATCAAGAAACAGTATTACATTACTGTAATTGAATCCTGAGACTCAAGCATTGCCAGTTGTCCCAATAATACCCTTTGTAGTGAAAGGATCCAGGTCAGGATCAAGTGTTTATTTAATTGTATGGTTCTTTAGTTTCCTTTAGTCTGGAACAGTTTTTCAGTGTTTCCTTGACTTTCATGACCTTGACCATTTTGAAGATTGTGAGCCAGCTATTTTTGTTTACTGGCCCTTGGAACTATCCATTTCTTTCTTTCTTTTTTCTTTTTTTTGAGATGGAGTCTTGCTCTGTTGACCAGGCTGGAGTGCAGTGGTGCGATCTCGGCTCACTGCAAGCTCTACCTCCTGGGTTCCCACCATCCTCCTGCCTCAGCCTCCCGAGTAGCTGGGACTACAGGCACCTGCCACCACGCCTGGCTAATTTTTTTTTGTATTTTTAGTAGAGACGGGGTTTCACCATGTTAGCCAGGATGGTCTCGATCTCCTGACCTTGTGATCTGCCTGCCTCGGCCTCCCAAGGTGCTGGGATTACAGGCATGAGCCACTGCACCTGGCCCTATCCATTTCTTTAATTCAGGTTTACATCTTTGGCAGGAATATGATAAAAATAAGTTACAGGCCAGGCATAGTGGCTCACGCCTGTAATCCTAACACTTTGGGAGGCCGAGGCAGGAGGATTCCTTGAGCCCAGGAGTTCAAAACCAGCCTGGGCAACATGGTGAGACCCCATCTATACAAAAATAATGCAGGAATTAGCTGGACATGGTGGTGTGCACCTGTAGTTTCAGTTACTCAGGAGGCTGAGGCAGGATGATCGCTTGAGCCTAGGAATTTGAGGCTTCAGTAAACTGTGAATGCACCACTGCACTCCAGCCTGTGTGACAGAGTGAGACCCTGTCTAAAAAAATTTTTTTAAAGATTGTCAGTGCAAAATTATATGCAATTTTTATCACCTTACTGTTCTGATTATTTGAATAAAGTGGTAGGTACAGTCAAGCTTCTCTATGTAACATTTTTCCCTCTGTTATTTATTTTCTAGGTCAGTACTTTGTACTAAGTAAACATTGAATTCTGCATCTGTCACTGTATTCACTTCTTCTTCTTCTTCTTCTTATTATTATTATTTAGAGAAAGGGTCTCACTCCATTGCCCAGGCTAGGATGCAGTGGTGTGATGATGGCTCACTGCAGCCTCAAACTCCTAGGTTCAAGTGATCCTGCCACCTCAGCCTCCTGACTCACTAGGACTATAGATACACAACCTCACACCTAATTTTTAATTTAAAAAAAAATAGCGATGGGGTCTAGCTATGTTTCGCAGCCTGGTCTCAAACTCCTGGCCTCAAGTGATCCTCCCACCTCGGCCTCGCAAAGTGCTGGGATTAGAGGCATGAGCCACTGCACCTGGCCTATTTATTTATTTATATCAAAAGGGACACAGGTATTCCTATTTTAGTAGGATATATGAATGGCAACAGATTATTTATTGATGCTCAAGTTGTCCCAGACTTCTGTGTCTTTTTATCATGTCCCCATCATTCTTTGCATGCCTTTTTACTTTCTGGTGCTTTTTTTTTTATCCTGTCCCCATCATTCTTTGCATGCTTTCTTACTTTCTGGTGCAGCAAGGTATTACAGGCTCATCTTGTATTTACCCTGCCCTAATTCTTGGCCATTTTTTTCTAAGGAGGTCTGTTTCATTTTAGTGGAGAATGGTATTCAGAAACCGAGATCAGGGAGCTAGGTATGTTCATTGCTATTGGTGTGTTGCTGAGCCCAGGCCCTTATTGAAAGATTTTTAAGTAGCAAAGTATGTTCCTTATAGAATCCAAGCAAGAAAAGTGAAGTGAGAATTCAATCATTCCAAAATAACCAATGATGTGGTTGTAAATGTCCTGAGGAGGCTATTCTTATTATGGACCATGTATTCTGCCAGGTGACTTGCAGTATTTCTTCTGATGAGAGCCTTAAGGTAGTTACCACTATTTCCATTCTCCAGAGGCAGAGGCCAAGTGCATCCACTGGGATTGAAAAATCCCAGCATTTTGGGAGGCTGAGGTGGGAGGATTCCTTGAGCACAGGACTTTGAGACCAGCCTCGGCCACAAAGCAGTACCCTGTCTCCACCTCCCGCCGCAAAAAAAAATTAGCTGGACAACCAGGGCACAAGCCTGTAATCTCAGCTACTTGGGAGGCTAAAGTGGAAGGATCATTGAGCCCAGGAGGTTGAGGCTGCAGTGAGCTGTGATTATACCACTGCATTCCAACCTGGGTTAAAGAGCAAAGCCTTCTCTCCAAAAAAAAAAAAAAAAAAAATTAAACATAGAGTTAATGTATGACTCAGCAATTCTACTCCTAGGTATATGCCCAGGAGAATTGAAAACCTGTGTTCATATAAAAACGTGTACACAAAAACTCATAGCAGCATTATTCATAACAGTCAAAAAGAAACAATCCAAGTGTTCATCCATTGATAAATAGATTTTAAAATCTGGTATATCTATATAGTAGAATATTATTAGCCAAAAAAAAAAAAAATGAATCATGTCTAGGCATGATAGCACATACCTGTAATCCCAGCACTTTGGGAGGCCAAGGTAGGAGGATCCCTTGAGGCCAGGAGTTTGAGACCAGTCTGAGCAACATAGCCAGACACCATCTTTAAAAAAAACATAAAAATTGCCGGGCGCGGTGGCTCACGCCTGTAATCCCAGCACTTTGGGAGGCCGAGGCAGGCGGATCACAAGGTCAGGAGATCGAGACCACGGTGAAACCCCGTCTCTACTAAAAATACAGAAAATTAGCCGGGCGCGGTTGTGGGCGCCTGTAGTCCCAGCTACTCGGGAGGCTGAGGCAGGAGAATGGCGTGAACCCGGGAGGCGGAGCTTGCAGTGAGCCGAGATCGCGCCACTGCACTCCAGCCTGGGCGACAGAGCGAGACTCCGTCTCAAAAAAAAAAAAAAAAAAAAAAAAAAAAAAAAAAAAAAAACATAAAAATTAGGCAGGTGTAATGCATGCGCCTGTAGTCCCCGCTACTCGGGAGGCTGAGGCAGGAGGATTGCTTGTGCCCAAGAGTTGGAGGCTGCAATGAGCTACAATTATGTCACATGCTCTCTACTTACGCTTATGATATGCTTACGATTACTGCATTCCAGCCTAGTAAACACTGCACTATTAGATAGTGGTGATTGCTGCACAACTTTGTGAATATACTAAAAAACCCTGAATTGTATACTTTTAGAGGGTAACTTTTAGAGTATGTAAACTATATCACAATTAAAAATTATATGTGACTTATATTTTATTGGACAATATTATTCTAGACTATGAACCCTGAAGTCAGGAACCAAGAGGTACCATGATAAAGTCTCTGGGTAGTGATTACACAGCAGAGGGCTTGGGCTCCAGTTCCACCTCATAGACCCCAGCCCACTAGTTCTGGGATGGCAGAAGCATCACTGACCTTATTCCCCAGGTCCGGGACACTCTGATGCTGGCAGACAAGCCCTTCTTTCTGGTGCTGGAGGAAGATGGCACAACTGTAGAGACAGAAGAGTACTTCCAAGCCCTGGCAGGGGATATAGTGTTCATGGTCCTCCAGAAGGGGCAGAAATGGCAGCCTCCATCAGAACAGGTGAGGTTCCACCTGTCGGGGGAGAAAATCGGGACCCTGGGAGATGTCTTCAAGGGGTGCTAACCATTTGCTTGTCTCAATACAGGGGACGAGGCACCCACAGTCCCTCTCCCATAAGCCTGCCAAGAAGATTGATGTGGCCCGTGTAACCTTTGACCTGTACAAGCTGAACCCACAGGACTTCATTGGCTGCCTGAATGTGAAGGCAACATTTTATGATACGTACTCCCTTTCCTACGATCTGCACTGCTGTGGGGCCAAACGCATCGTGAAGTGAGTGAAGTGGGATTTCCTGGGGACAGGGTGGGTATGGGCAATGGGAGAGCCCCTATCTGTTCACATGGACTCAGCCTTCTCAGCGCCTGGGTCTGGCATTAGTGCTGACAAAGCATAGCCTGTATCAGACAACATGGAGCCTGATGGGCTGTTGAAGTGCTGCTGTGGACGACACTGGCGTGTGCCCAAGGGTGCACGTGCTCCTCCTGGTGGAACTTGGATGCATTTTGCTTTTATGACTACTTTCCACTCTAGAAACTACACTTTTTTTTTTAATTGAAATAGGGAGTTTTCCTAAGTAGTCTTCTAGTCAATTTTTTAAAAATGAACATGTGTTGGCCAGGTGTGGTGGCTCACACCTGTAATCCCAGCATTTTGGGAGGCCAAGGTGGGTGGATCACTTGAGGTCAGGAGTTTAAGACCAGCCTGGCCAACATGGCAAAACCCAATCTATACAAAAATACAAAAATTAGCTGGACATTGTGGTGCATGCCTGTAATTCCAACTACTCAGGAGGCTGAAGCAGGAGAATTGCTTGAACCTGGGAGGTGGAGGTTGCAGTGAGCCAAGATTCCGCCACTGCACTCCAGCCTGGGCAAAAGAGCAAGACTCTCTCGGACAAAAAAAAAAAAAAAAGCATGTGTCAAAGATTTAATTGAATTCATTAATTAATGAGAGAAGTAGCAAGAAGTTACAATCAGTTCAAAGGAGAATTCAAAATCTCACACATATATAGGTCCAGCAAGAATGATGAGATAGGCTGGGTGCGGTGGCTCTCACTTGGAATCCCAGCATTTTGGGAGGTCAAGGCGGGAGGATCTGTTGCGCCCAGGAATTTGAGACCAGCTTGGGCAACATAGTGAGACCCAGTCTCTACCACATGCGTGTGTGCGTGCGCGTGCACACGCGCGCACGCACACACACACACACACACACAAAATGCTGGCAGTGGTAGTATCTCCCTATAATCCCAGCTAGGTGGGAGGATTGCTTGAGCCCAGGAGTTTGAGGCTGCAGTGAGAAATGACCATACCACTGTGTACTCTAGCCTGGGCAACAGCATGACACCTTGTCTCTAAAAAGAAGAAAAAAAGAGATAAATGTATACATACAAAATTGGATTTTTCCCCCGTGTGAATGGGAGGGATGAAATAATCTTCCCTCCATAGGACAGAATTATAATTTGCAAGTCTTATGGACCAGAGTCATTTGTACTATACAATGAACTTTTCTTAAAACTTATTTTTGAAAGTCTAACCAAATGTCTCAGGAAGCATGAGAATATGTGAGGTTAGAACCCGCTCCCACTTCCCCATTTCCCCTACTTTCCAAACATCCAACTTCATGTTAATTGCTTTATGCTATTTCAGCCTTATGACCCTGGGTGGCAGATGCAATCCCATTTTACCCATGAGGGGGTTGAAGCTCAAAGCTAGAGCAGTTTGCTAAAGTTCACCCAGCTAACAAGACTGGATTAGGACTTAGGCATGCCTAATTCAGTTTCTGTTCTCAGTGCATGCTCATGCCAGGCATGGGTGTCTTCATGTCCAGCACTCTGAACATCAGTTAGACTGCAGGTGACTTGGAAAGGCCTCAGAGTCTAGAACAGAGTGTCTCAAGGGACAGAGCCATGTTATGGAGATTAATCTGGTCCAAAGTAGTAGTAGAAAAATAGAAAGCCTTATGAAACGAGCTGGAGTTTCGCATGAGAAAGTAGGGAGGTTCTGGGCATCTCAGTTAAGGTGGAATTGCAGGTCCTCGCCCTAATCCTGACCTCATCTGCAGCATCTGTTCCTGTTTGCACATCGCTCTAGAATTGATGAAGGGCTTTTAGTGCTACCACCTCAGTGGTATTCAAATGTTATTAATGAAGAAAACAAACATAATGAAACCAATCCCTTCCAGGCCAGCATGGGAATATGGGGATGCAGGGAGGGGGTATACTCTTGTTTTTTATTTATTATTTATACATTTATTTATTTATTTTTGAGAAGGAGACTCACTCTGTCACCCAGGCTGGAGTGCAGTGGTACAATCTCAGCTCACTACAACCTCTGTCTCCTGGGTTCAAGCAATTCTCATGCCTCAGCCTCCTGAGTAACTGAGATTACAGGTGTCTGCCACCACACCTGACTGTTTGTATTTTTTAGTAGAGACAGGGTTTCACCATGTTGGCCAGGCTGGTCTCAAACTCCTGACCTCAAATGATCCACCCGCTTCGGCCACGTAAAGTGATAGGATTACAGGCATGTGCTACTGCGCCCAGCCTCATGTTTTTTGTTTGTTTGTTTTTAAATATAGAATCTTGCTCTATCACCCAGGCAGGAGTGCAGTGGTGCCATCTCGGCTCACTGCAACCTCCACCTCCTGGGTTCAAGCAATTCTCTTGCCTCAGGCTCTGCAGTAGCTGGGATTACAAGCACCCACCACTATGCCTGGCTAATTTTTGTATTTTTAGTAGAGACAGAGATTCGCCATGTTGGCCATGCTGGTCTCAAACTCCTGACCTCAGGTGACCCACCCTCCATGGCCTCCCAAAGTGCTAGAATTACAGGCATGAGCACCATGCCCAGCCTACTTTGTGGTTTTGACTTGCATGCCCTCTCATTCCACCCAGGGAAGCTCTCCGCTGGGCCCTCTTCAGCATGCAGGCCACGGGCCACGTGATGCTTGGCACCTCCTGTTACCTGCAGCAGCTCCTCGATGCTACAGAGGAAGGGCAGCCCCCCAAGGGCAAGGCCTCATCCCTCATCCCGACCTGTCTGAGGATACTTCAGTGAAAGCCCAAGTCCTTGGAAGCTTTCCCCAGTGAAGGACTAGACTAGGGGCCCCACGCTTAACTGGTAGTGCCCACAAGCCTGGCAGCTGTAGAGCTGCTAACCTCCCCACACCTCCTTCACCGTGTAGGACCTGAGTGAGGAGGAGGGGCTGGAAACCTGGGGTGGGTTGGCCAAAGGAGAACCTCAGGCTCCTGGCCTGGCCCAGCTCCTTCCTGCCCAAGGCAGCTTAGCCCACCCAGACTGGTCCTGAAGTCTGCCCCTCAGCAATCCGGCCTCACAGGTTGCACTTTCATGGTGCTCTCTACCTTCTGGCCCCCATCCCAGAACATTCCTGAGTGAATTCTCAAGCACATCAGCATGTGATATTAGGGAGTTTGCAATAAATTACTGAGGCTGATGTTTCTTCTTTGCCTGTGTTCTTTGGGGGCAGGGTTCTATCTGGAAGGTTGGAGGGGGCTAAAGGAAGAGAAAAATCTATTGTCAAAGCATTCTCTTTAATGTAGGATTACAGAAAATAGCACTTTTGCCGGGCGCGGTGGCTCAAGCCTGTAATCCCAGCACTTTGGGAGGCCGAGATGGGCAGATCACGAGGTCAGGAGATCGAGACCATCCTGGCTAACCCGGTGAAACCCCGTCTCTAGTAAAAAATACAAAAAAATAGCCGGGCGAGGTGGTGAGCGTCTGTAGTCCCAGCTACTCGGGAGGCTGAGGCAGGAGAATGGCGTGAACCCGGGAGGCGGAGCTTGCAGTGAGCAGAGATCTGGCCACTGCACTCCAGCCTGGGCGACAGAGCGAGACTCCATCTCAAAAAAAAAAAAAAAAAAAGAAAAGAAAATAGCACTTTTTCTACCAAAGGAGAAAAAAAAAAAAAAAAAAAGAGCTGGGCACAGTGACAGGTGCCTGCTGTCCTAGCTACTCAGCAGACTGGGGTGGGTCTTTTTTAAAGACCCCAGTCTCTTTAAATAAACAAAATTGCAGTTGATTTTGAAACTAAAGTCAGCTGAATTTGAGGCTTGAGCTGACTATGTAATTGATGCCATATGTAACAATTTCCTAATTAAATTCACCTATAAGAAGAGCTTCAATTAAGCAGATGGGATTAAGTCACTCTTCTAATTTCTCAGTGTCCCATTTTATAATAACCATTTAAGTGATTAGGTGTAAAAGTACTACTCAAGCTGTAAGGCATTTCTCCATCAATGCCCATCCTAACTTGCCAGACAGCTTATCTTTGATGTTCAGGACTTTCAACCTCGGGATTTCAAAGTGGGCTTATAGGTAGCCCCAAAGAGCAGGAGCTTCTCATCAGTGTGAGCTGGCATTTTCCAATATTGGACGACTCAAGACAAGCATGAAAGGCTGAACTTAGACTGGGCATAGTGGCTCATGCCTGTAATCCCAGCACTTTGGGAGGCTGAGCCAGGTGGATTACCTGAGGTCAGGAGTTCGAGACCAGCCTGACTAATGTGGTGAAACCCGGTTTCTACTAAAAACAAAAAAATTAGCTGGGCGTCGTGGCAGGTGCCTGTTATCACAGCTACTCAGGAGGCTGAGGCAGTAGAATTGCTTGAACCCGGGAGGCGGAGGTTGTGGTAAGCCAAGATCGTGCCACTGTACTACAGCCTGGGTGACAGAGCAAGACTCCGTCGCAGGGGGAAAAAAAAAAAGGCTGAACTTGTAGAATTTGTAGGTGACTGTTTTATTTAGTCTGTGACTGAAAGATTTAAAAACCTGGCCAGGTGCAGTGGCTCATGCCTGATATCCCGGCACTTTGGGAGGCCAAGGCAGGAGTATCGCTTGAGGCCAGGAGTTCAAAAGCAGCCTGGGCAAGATAGCCAGACCCTGTCTTTATACTAGATAATAAAAAAAAATCAGCAGAGCATGGTGGCTGTAGAGGCGGGAGGTTCACTTGAGCCCAGGAGGTCGCGGCTGCAGTGAGCTATAATTGTGCCACTGCACTCCAACCTGAGCAACAGAGTGAGAGCCTGTCTCTGGGAAAAAAAAAAAAAGGATTCAAAAACTCTATCATGGCCAGGCACAGTGGTTCACGCCTGTAATCTCAGCACTTTGGGAGTCCAAGGCAGGTGGATCACAAGGTCAGGCATTTGAGACCAGCCTGGCCAACATGGCCAAATCCCGTCTTTACTAAAAATACAAAAAATTGGCCGGGCATGGTGCTGGCACCTGTAATCTCAGCTTGGGAGGCTGAGGCAGGAGAATTGCTTGAACCTGGGAATTGCAAGTTGCCGTGAGCCGATATTGTGCCATTGCACTCTAGCCTGGACAGAGCAAGACTCAGTCTCAAAATAAAATAAAAACGAAAAACAAAACAAAACAAAACCTATCGTTTCACGACTTTTACTATAAATCTTATTTGGATTTAGTAAACACTAAGGCAAAGGCCTGTATTACCAAAGCTGGTCTGGGAGCTATTTCTGGCAGCAGACCTGAACCCTGCACCCTGTGGGCAAAGACGCTGAAACTCGCTGAAGAGGGGCTGCTATTCCGGGCTCTCCTGCTCTTTTGCAGTTATGGCTGGAGGCTGGCCGGGTGCCAGGCTGGCTCCATGTGGTGTGCCGTCTGGCAGGGAGGCCTGATGTTTGTATGATCACAGAAGCTATCCTAGTCCACACTTGCTGAAGCGGTAGCAGGGCCTACCTGCTCCTCCTGTAAAGTGCTCAGTAACAGAGTTGGAGTGGGGGTGGGAGGCTTGGTATTTGTCCCAAGCTTCCCTCCTGAGATCCGGGGTTTGACAAGTAAATCTTGAGCAACTGCCCACGGTCTCTTGGCATTGAGCCCAGGGAAAACAAGGTTCTTCCTCTTCTTCCAGGAGCTCGGAGGCTAATGGAGTCAAAGCAGCTGTGGTCAGTGAATAGGAAAGGGCAGCCTTTGATGAGGCTGGGAGCTGGGGAGGGAAGATTTCAAACAGCAAAGGAGCTTGAGCCTTGGTAGGGCCTGCCCGTCCTAGAGGGGGAACAGACTTTCCTGGGCCCCGCACAGCCAGGAGTAGCTGTCTTCAAGGTGTGCTGTGTCCCAGCTCCTCCAGCTCAGCCTTTTCATTTGTTCAAGCTGGTGCTCGAGAGTGCACAGGATGCCTTTCAGAAGAATTCTAAATCCCGGGGGGGCTGTGATGGCACAGTCACATGTCTGAGCCCAAAACAAGAGAACCACTTGTGTTTTTGCCACACTGCTTGCCAGCGATGCCCATAATTTTGCACATAATTTTTTTTTTTTTTTTGAGACGGAGGCTCGCTCTGTCGCCTGGGCTGGAGTGCAGTGGCACAATCTTGGCTCATCGCAAGCTCCGCCTCCTGGGTTCACGCCATTCTCCTGCCTCAACCTCCCGAGTAGCTGGGACTACAGGCGCCCGCCACCATGCCCAGCTAATTTTTTTGTATTTTTAGCAGAGACCGGGTTTCCCTGTGTTAGCCAGGATGGTCTTGATCTCCTGACCTCGTGATCCACCCGCCTCGGCCTCCCAAAGTGCTGGGATTACAGGCATGAGCCACCGCACCCGGTCTTTGTGCACATAATTTTTTATTTGTTTGTTTGTTTATTTTCTTTTGAGACAGAGTCTCGCTCTTGTCACCTAGGCCCGAGTGCAGTGGCACGATCTCAGCTCACTGCAACCTCCGCCTCCCAGGTTCAAGTGATTCTCCTGCCTCAGCCTCCTGAGTAGCTGGGATTACAGGCACCTGCCACCATGCCCTGCTAATTTTTTGTATTTTTAGTAGAGATGGGGTTTCACTATGTTGGTCAGGCTGGTCTTGTATTTGTGTGTACTTTCAGAAACACAGAAGGATGTAAATATAACTAAGAAATAGACACCCATCAGAGGCCAGGCATGTTGGCTCATACCTGTAACCCTAGCACTTTGGGAGGTCTAGGCGGGTGGATTGCCTGAGATCAGGAGTTAGAGACCAGCCTGACCAACATGAAAAAACATGGAGAAATCCTGTCTCTACTGAAAATACAAAATTAGCCGGGCCTGGTGGCGCATGCCTGTAATCCCAGCTACTCGGGAGGCTGAGGCAGGAGAATCACTTGAATCCGGGAGGCAGAGGTTGAGGTGAGCTGAGATCGTGCCATTGCACTCCAGCCTGGGCAGTAAGAGCGAAACTCTGTCTCAAAAAAAAAAAAAAAAAAAAAGAAGGCGAAATAGACATCCATCACATACACATATGCTTATTCTAGTCACACTGTCCTTTACTTTCCTCTTTTGATTTAATATATTCTGGAGATCAATTCACATGAGCTCCTATAGAACTATGCATTCTTCCCTCAATGGTTCCATGATACAGACGTGCTAGAGCTGAGTTAGCCACTCCTCTGATGGATTTAGATTTATTGACAGTATTTTGCTAATGCAAACCATGAATCGAAAGTTGTAGTGCTCTTAGCAAATAAAACAATACAGAGATTGCATGGAACTTCTTTACAGTTGTCATTGTAGGTTGGAACTGTTTATTCTTTGCCTTTTTCCGACATCACATCTTGTTTCTCTTTGTTGCTTTTCCCCTCCTCCTCTGCCCACATCCCCCTACACACCTGTTCCTCCTGGTGAATTTCATTAGCTCTTCACCACCCATCAATCAGACCCCTGCTGGGAGCCTTCCCAGACTGCACCGCTATTCCTGGCTTTTCTCTCTCTGCACCTCCCCAGCAGCATTTTGCAAGACAGTTTGTGACGCTTAGCCTAACTCTGACAATTCAGTGACCTTCTCGCATCGATCAGGAGTTCAAGACCAGCCTGGCCAACATGGCGAAACCCTATCTCTACTAAAAATACAAAAATTAGCTGGGTGTGGTGGGGCACACCTGTAATCCCAGCTACGTGGGAGGCTGAGGCAGAAGAATCGCTTAAACCTGGGAGGTGGAGGTTGCAGTGAGCCAAGATCACGCCACTGCACTCTAGCCTAGGCGACACAGCAAGACTTCGTCTCCAAAACAAAACAAAACAAAACAAAAATCACATTGTACTCCATATACACAATTATTATTTTTTATTATTTAAAAAATTTTAAAAAATCACAGGAATTGTAAATGATCCAAATACTCCAAATAAAAAACAGATTTTCAAATTGGATAAAAAAGCAGGATGCAAGGTATATGCTATCTACAAGAAATACATTTTAAATATAAAGACAAATATAGGTTAAAAGTAATAGGGGCCGGGCGCGGTGGCTCAAGCCTGTAATCCCAGCACTTTGGGAGGCCGAGACGGGTGGATCACGAGGTCAGGAGATCGAGACCATCCTGGCTAACACGGTGAAACCCCGTCTCTACTAAAAAAATACAAAAAACTAGCCGGGCGAGGTGGCGGGCGCCTGTAGTCCCAGCTACTCGGGAGGCTGAGGCAGGAGAATGGCGTAAACCCGGGAGGCGGAGCTTGCAGTGAGCTGAGATCTGGCCACTGCACTCCAGCCTGGGCGACAGAGCGAGACTCCGTCTCAAAAAATAAATAAATAAATAAATAAATAAATAAAAGTAATAGGATAAAAAAAGATATACTATGTTAACACTAGTCAAAAGAAAGTACAAATGGCTGTATCAGTATCAAAGAAGACTTCAAAGTAGAGGATATTACCAGGGGTAAAGAAAAGTCATTTCATAATGGTAAAGGTGTCCATTAATCAGGAGTACATAATTTTTTTTTTTTTTTTTTTTTTTTTGAGACGGAGTCTCGCTGTGTCTCCCAGGCTGGAGTGCAGTGGCGTGATCTCGGCTCACTGCAAGCTCTGCCTCCCGGGTTCACGCCATTCTCCCGCCTCAGCCTCCCAAGTAGCTGAGACTACAGGCGCCCGCCACCACGCCCGGCTAGTTTTTTGTATTTTTAGTAGAGACGGGGTTTCACCATGTTAGCCAGGATAGTCTCGATCTCCTGACCTCGTGATCCACCCGCCTCGGCCTCCCAAAGTGCTGGGATTACAGGCTTGAGCCACCGCGCCCAGCCAGGAGTACATAATTTTAAATGTTTATACATCTAATAATAGAGTTTCAAAATACATGAAGAAAAACTGATAGAACGGTAAGGAGAAACATATACATCTACGATTATAGACAGAGATTTCAAAACTCCTTTGTCAATAATTGATAGACCAGGTAGGCAGAAAATTAGTAAGGATATGGTAGAGTTGTACAGTGCGAACCAAATACACCTGATTGTCATTTCTGGAACACTATACCTCACCAGGTGCAGTGGCTCACGACACCTGTAATCCTAGCACTTTGGGAGGCCGAGGCAGGCAAATCACCTGAGGTTGGAAGTTTGAGACCAGCCTGACCAACATGAAGAAATCCCATCTCTACTAAAAATACAAAAATTAGCTGGGCATGGTGTCACATGCCTGTAATCCCAGCTACTCGGGAGGCTGAGGCAGGAGAATCGTTTGAACCAGGAAGGTTGAGGTTGCAGTGAGCTGAGATATCGCCACTGGATTCCAGCCTGGGCAACAAGAGTGAAACTCTGTCTCAGAAAAAAAAAAAAAGGGCCGGGTGCAGTGGCTCACGCCTGTAATCCCAGCACTCTGGGAGGCTGAGATGGGCAGATCACGAGGTCAGGAGATCAAGACCATCCTGGCTAACACAGTGAAACCCCGTCTCTACTAAAAATACAAAAAAAATTAGCCAGGTGTGGGGGCGGGCGCCTGTAGTCCCAGCGACTCGGGAGGCTGTGGCAGGAGAGTGGCGTGAACTCAGTAGGCAGAGCTTGCAGTAAGCCAAGATTGCACCACTGCACTCTAGGCGACAGAGCGAGACTCCATCTCAAAAAAAAAAAAAAAAAAAAAAAAGAACACCACTATACCCAATAATAAGACAATACACATTCCTCTCAAGTGTACATGGAATATTTACCAAAATAGACCATATCCTTGGCCATACACAAGTCTCAATAAATTCAGAAGGACTCAAACCAATCAAAGCATATTCTCTGACCATAAAGAATTAAATTAGAATCAATATCTCAAATTAAATTACTGAAAAAATGTTGTCTCAAGGTAATAGAGAAAAATATGGAAGGAAACATATAAAGTTGTATTAATATTAGTGACTTCATGGAGATAAAAATGATGAAACGTTGGAGACAGCACCGTAAGGATATTAAATACATTTTTGTGCTGTTTTATTTTACTAGTTATAATAAACATGTATTCCTTTTGAAATTTAAACAAAACATAGGATTTATGTGTGTGTATATATATATATATTTATTTATTTATTTTTGAGATGGAGTCTTGCTCTATCACCCAGGCTTGGAGTGCAGTGATGAGATCTCAGCTCACTGCAACCTCCACATCCCAGATTTAAGCAATTCTCCTGCCTCAGCCTTCCGAGTAGCTGGGACAGGTATGTGCCACCGCGCCTGGCTAATTTTTGTGTTTTCAGTGGAAATAGGGTTTCACCATGTTGGCTAGGCTGGTCTTGAACTCCTGACCTCACGTGATCCACCACCCACCTCAGCCTCCCAAAGTGCTGGGATTACAGTCATGAGCCACTGCACCTGACCCTCAAATACTTAAAAATAAATTTCCCCTTTCCATTTCAGGTGACCTCAGGCAACTTCTGTATCAAAAAATCATATTAACCCTGAATAAAACAATCAAATACTGTAATTTATTTAATAATTCCTCTATTACTGGACATTTAGGTTGTTTTCCATGAAGGCTACAATGAACAAATAGGTCCTCCTTAAATGGCAATCCTCAGCTTTCCTAAAAATCCATCTCCTCACGGCTTGCATGTGGAAAACAAGCTCCAATTTATATTTTTTTAACTCACTAATCTATGCCTCCCATAATCTAATTCCTTGAGAGCAGAGGTCTGCTTTAAAATGGTTTTTGCGGCCGGGCGCGGTGGCTCAAGCCTGTAATCCCAGCACTTTGGAAGGCCGAGATGGGTGGATCACGAGGTCAGGAGATCGAGACCATCCTGGCGAACACCGTGAAACCCCGTCTCTACTAAAAAATACAAAAAACTAGCCGGGCGAGGTGGCGGGCGCCTGTAGTTCCAGCTACTCGGGAGGCTGAGGCAGGAGAATTGCGTAAACCTGAGAGGCGGAGCTTGCAGTGAGCTGAGATCCGGCCACTGCACTCCAGCCCGGGCTACAGAGCGAGACTCCGCCTCAAAAAATAAAAAAATAAAAAAATAAATAAAATGGTTTTTGCGTGCTCGCTTGGCAGCACACATACTAAAATTGGAAGGGTACAGAGATTAGCATGGCCTCTGTGCAAGGATACTTGTAAATTTGCAAAGCTTGCAGTGAGCCAAGATCACGCCACCACACTCCAGCCTGGGTGACAGAGCCAGCCTCCATCTCAAAAAATAAATAAATAAATAAAATAAAATAAAATGGCTTTTGCCACATAGGCACTTTGCCTGTTACAGCAATTTAAATTGACAAAATATTTGATCTTTTACCTTTGTCTCAAAATCCTAGAGGGCTCACTTTAATCCATATCCAATATATTAAGAAATATGTGATTCGTAAGTAGTCCTTTTTTTTTTCTTTTGAAACAGAGTCTTGCTCTGTCTCCCAGGCTGGAGTGCAGTGGTGCAACCTCTGCCTCCCAGGTTCAAGCGATTCTCCTGCCTCAGCCTCCTGAGTAGCTGGATATGGGCGTCCACGAGCACGCTCGGCTGAATTTTTTTTTTTTTTTTGAGACGGAGTCTCGCTCTGTCATCCAGGCTGGAATGCAGTGACCAGATCTCAGCTCACTGCAAGCTCCGCCTCCTGGGTTCATGCCATTCTCCTGCCTCAGCCTCCGGAGTAGCTGGGACTACAGGCACCTGCCACCTCGCCCAGCTAGTTTTTTTTTTTTTTTTTTTTTTTTGTATTTTTTAGTAGAGACGGGGTTTCACCGTGTTAGCCAGGATGGTCTCGATCTCCTGACCTCGTGATCCGCCCATCTCAGCCTCCCAAAGTGCTGGGATTACAGGCTTGAGCCACTGCGCCCGGCTGGCTGATTTTTGTATTTTTAATAGAGACAGGGTTTCACCATGTTGGCCAGGATGGTCTCAAACTCCTGACCTCTGGTGATCCGCCCACATCAGCCTCCCAAAGTGCTGGGATTACAGGCGTGAGCCACCGTGCCAGGCCTTTGTAAGCACTTTTTAAGTAGTAATCATTAACTACAAACACAGAATCTTGTAGGTTAATGAATTCTCTCTTTTTAAGAGACGAATTGGCCAGGCACGGTGGCACAAGCCTGTAATCCCAGCACTTTGGGAGGCTGAGGTGGGCAGATCATGAGGTCAGGAGATCGAGACCATCCTGGCTAACACGGCAAAACCCCGTCTCTACAAAAAATACAAAAAATTAGCCGGCCGTGGTGCCGGGGGCCTGTAGTCCCAGCTACTCGGGAGGCTGAGCCAGGAGAATGGCGAGAACCCAGGAGGTGGAGCTTGCAGTGAGCCGAGATCCCACCACCGCACTCCAGCCTGGGCGACAGAGCGAGGCTCCGTCTCAAAAACAAAAAAGAAAAAAGAGAGATGGATCACAAGGTCAGGAATTTCAGACCAGCCTGGCCAAAATAGTGAAACCCCGTTTCTACTAAAAAAATACAAAAAATTAGCTGGGCCTAGTGGCAGGTGCCTGTAATCCTAGCTATTTAGGAGGCTGAGGCAGGGGAATCGCTTGATCCTGGGAGGCGGAGGTTGCAGTGAGCCGAGATTGTGCCACTGCACTCCAGCCCGGGCAACAGTGCAAGACTCCGTATGAAAAAAAAAAAAAAAAAAAGAGAGAGAGAGAGCTCTGTCACCCAGGCTGGAGTGCAGTGGGATGAGCACAGCTCACTGCAGCCCTCAAACTCCTAGGCTCAAGTGATCCTCCCGCCTCAGCCTCCCCACTAGCTGGGACTACAGGTGCATATCACCACGTTCAGCTAATTTTCCTATTTTATTTTTTGTAGAGATGGTGTCATGCTTTGTTGCCCAGGCTGGTCTCAAACTCCTGGGCTCAAGACATTTTCTCACTTCAGCCTCCCAAAGTGTTGAGATTACAGGTATGAGTCACTGTGTCCAGCCTAACAACAACATTTTTTAATGAGATCTGTTTTTCTGATTATAAAAGTGAAACACGAAGCCAAGTGCGGTGGCTCTTGCCTGTAATCCCAGTACCTTAGGAGGCTGAGGCAGGAGGATTGTTTGAGCCCAGGAATTTGAGAGTAGCCTGTGCAACATGGCGAGACTGCAGCCTGCAAAAATAAATAGGTAAATAAGCTGGGCATAGTGGCACATGCCTATAGTCCTAGCACTTGGGAGGCTAAGGTGAGAAAATTGCTTGAGCCTAGCAGGTCGAGGCTGCAGTGAGCCATGATTGTGCCACTGCACTCCACAATGGGCAACAGAGTGACAGATCCTATCTCAAAAATAAATTTAAAAAAGTAAAACATGCCCAGTGTGAAACTTTGTACAATACCAAAAAATATAAAGAAGCGTATGCATATTTATATTTTTCCTTTTAATATGGCAAAAATATTTATATATATGTATATATATGTGTGTATATGTGTGTGTGTGTGTATATAAATATATTATATATATATGTATGATGGAGTTTTGCTCTTGTTGCCCAGGCTGGAGTGCAATGGCGTGATCTCGGCTCACTGCAACCTCCGCCTCCCGGATTCAAGCCATTCTCCTGCTTCAGCCTCCCAAGTAGCTGGGATTACAGGCACCCGCCACCACGCCCGCCTAATTTATGTGTTTTTAGTAGAGATGGGGTTTCACCACGTTGGCCAGACAGCTCATGAGCTCCTGACCTCAGCTGATCTGCCCACCTCGGCCTCCCAAAGGGCTGGGATTACAGGTGTGAACCACCAAACCCGGCATATATATAATATATATAATACATATTATATATATTATATATATTCATAGTCTTTTTAAATTTAATAATATTTATTTTCCAATGTCATTGTTTACAAGTATCATAGCAGCAGCTTTCTTTATTTCTTTTTTTGTTCATTCACCTAGAAATTGTCAAAAATTGCCATTGCCAACCGGGCAGCTCATGTCTACAATGCCAGCACTTTGGGAGGCTGAGGTAGGAGGACTACTTGAGCTCAGGAGTTTCAGACCAGCCTCGGTAACATGGCAAAACCCCATCTCTACAAACAATACAAAAATTAGCTGAGCATTGTGGCACACACCTATGGTCCCACCTACTAGGGAGACTGAGTTGGGGGAATTGCTTGAGCCCAGCAGGAGGTCGACGCTGCAGTGAGCTGTGATCACACCAATGCACTCCAGCCTGGGCAACAAAGTGAGACCCTGTCTCAAAAAAAAAAAAAAAAAAAAAAAGAAAAGAAAAGAAATTACCATTGCCGGCCATATTTCAAGTCGTCATGGTGAGGTATTGGGAATAGTTCTCAATTAGCATTGTGCCTTGGATAGACCTCATTGGCTATGATACTGCCACTGCAGAGCTGCAACTTTCAATGTGTTACTTCAGACAGAAATAAATACAGGTTGGAAATTAGCAGGAAGTGCTTATATCTTACCAAAAGTCCTAGAACTTTCTGCTAAATGGATGACTCAGTTAGGAAAGACTGTAAAAAGAGAAACCTATAATTACCTAAAGAACCAAATATAAAATGAATGCTAGAGTAAGTAATTAATAAATATCAAAACTGTAAGCTAAATTCCCATTCTGACCTCTATAACCCTCATGAAGAGTTCTAACCCTTGATTTTCTTTTTCTTTCTTTTTTTTTTTTTTGAGACAGAGTCTTGCTCTGTCGCCCAGGCTGGGGTGCAGTGGCCGGATCTCAGCTCACTGCAAGCTCCGCCTCCCGGGTTTAGACCATTCTCCTGCCTCAGCCTCCCGAGTAGCTGGGACTACAGGCGCCTGCCACCTCGCCCGGCTAGTTTTTTGTATTTTTTAGTAGAGACGGGGTTTCACCGTGTTAGCCAGGATGGTCTCGATCTCCTGACCTCGTGATCCGCCCGTCTCGGCCTCCCAAAGTGCTGGGATTACAGGCTTGAGCCACCGCGCCCGGCCTAACCCTTGATTTTCATAAAGTGTCTACAAGTGGTTGGCGATTCATCTGTGAGGTTCCAAAGTGCATTCAAAGTAAATTTCTTTTTCTTTTTTTTTTTTTTTTTTAATTCTTTTTTTTTTGAGACGGAGTCTCGCTCTGTCACCCAGGCTGGAGTGCAGTGGCCGGATCTCAGTTCACTGCAAGCTCCGCCTCCCGGGTTCAGGCCATTCTCCTGCCTTAGCCTCCCGAGTAGGTGGGACTACAGACGCCCGCCACCTCGCCCGGCTAGTTTTTTTTTGTATTTTTTAGTAGAGACGGGGTTTCACCGTGTTAGCCAGGATGGTCTCGATCTCCTGACCTCGTTATCCGCCTGTCTCGGCCTCCCAAAGTGCTGGGATTACAGGCTTGAGCCACCGCACCCGGCCCAAAGTAAATTTCAACGTAGTGTCCACTGAATTTTGATTGGTTTTCTGCTTCAGTATTTGAAGAAGTTGCTGTAAAAAGAAGACAGAATTAAGTTTTCATTTTTGAACTGTTATTAAAATTTGTGGCTATTAATAACCACAAGTCCATGAGGATTAGTCTCATGGCTGAAAGCATTTCCTGTAAAGGTACCTATAAATATAACAAACAGCCCCTTGGACTGAACTTTTCTTCAAGAAAAAAGTACAGGATCTTCATAAATACTTCTGTATTATTCTGATCATACCTACAATGTAATCACCCATAAATAACATTAAAGGCAAAATGATTAAAACTTGAGTCAACTATCTTACCTGTTCAGTCACAGCATATACTTATTTTAGATTCTAGAATTAAAAAGGCAAAGGAAGAGAAGGGCAAATGAAGCTAACACTTATTAAGGATTAGCAAATTATATTCTATATTGTAGTACTGTTATTCCCATTTCTCAGGAGAGAAAATTGAGTCTGAGAAATATTAACTAATTTAATCATAGTCAATTTAGTCAGAGAAAGTAAGAATGGGAAGATCTAATCTATCCAACTCCAATTTTTCATTAAGAAAAAAAAGAAAGGAAAAACTACATACAATGACAAGAGAATTAAAGTCTATATTGACTAAAAATAATAGCCCCTCCCTCCTTAGCCTTCCCCCAGGGCAGATCCTGCAGTGCCTCTGTCTCGCTTTTTCTTATTTTTCCCCCTTCCCCCTTCCCTTTTTATTTCCTTTTCCCCCTTTTCTCTTTCAAAAAACAAGAAGATAATAGCTTTGAAATTCCAGTTGTAAATTAGTTTTATCATAGTTTTACCCTAAAAAAATTTATGTTTGAAAAGTAACTGGTTTTAAAACTACATAAGGCATCCATAATTCCATTTTTATATTATACTTTCGGAGGTACAAAAGGAAACTCTACTAAAACAGATATAAGAAAACATTAATAAACATATTACTAAAGGTTATACACAATTCAGTAAAAAAATGTGAAGAAACACAAACATGTAGGTACAGTTAGGTAAGTTAACAGCATAGTAGCTAAGAGTGTGGCACTAGAAGAAAGCTACCTGAGCTTAAATATAATCTCTGCATCTGACTAATTGTACAACCTCATTTACCAGTTTAATTCTTTGTTTCCTCATCTATAGATTGCAGGTGGTAATTAAGAGCAGAAAAAAAAATCTAGCTATAATAATAATCATCCCTACTACTACTAATTACTTCTTTCAGCTTGATTACCTCCCAAAGCATATGAGTAGATTTCCTTAAAAATCTTTGAATATACCGGCTGGGCACAGTGGCTCACGCCTGTAATCCCAGCACTTTGGGAGGCTGAGGTGGGCGGATCATGAGGTCAGGAGATCGAAACCATCCTTGCTGACACGGTGAAACCCCGTCTCTACTAAAAATACAAAAAAAAATTAGCCAGGCGTGGTGGCGGGCGCCTGTAGTCCCAGCTTCCAGGGAGGCTGAGGCAGGAGAATGGTGTGAACCTGGGAGGCAGCGGAGCTTGCAGTGAGCGGAGATTGCGCCACTGCATTCCAGCCTGGGTGACAGAGCGAGACTCCGTCTCAAAAAAAAAAAAAAAAAAAAAAAGAAGTCATTTTTAAAAACTGTCACCCCTGAAAATAGTAAAAATAAACAAAATAAGCATATTTTTCTACTTATATATATTTAGTATTAGGTACTTAGCATATACTACCTCAATTAATCATTTTTCTTTTCTTATCTTTTTTTTTTTTTTGACATGGGATCACTGTCACTCAGGCTGGAGTGCAGTGACACAATTATAGTTCACTGCAGACTCGAACTCCCAAGCACAAGTGATGCTCTTGCTTCAACCTCCTGAGTAGCTGAGACTACAGATGTGTGCCACCATGCACGGTTAATTTTTTTTTTTTTTTTTTGGGTAGAGCCAGAATCTCACTATGTTGACCATACTGGTCTCAAACTCCTGGCTTTAGGTGATCCTCCCACCTCAGCCTCCCAAAGTGCTGGGATTACAAACATGAGCTTTTTTTTCTTTTCATTTAGTCTTCGTAATAACTCTATTAAGTACTTTTTATCACCCCTAAGAAAACTGTGATTTGCCCAAAATACATGATAAGAGACAGAATTGAGACTAAATCCAGATATGTCAACTTCAGAATTCCTACTCTTTCCATTATTCCAAAACAGCCTTCTCTCTTTATACATTATTTTTATTCCTATCTCCATTATTATACTTTTTAGATTTTGTTACAACCATATCTATGTAGCTATTTTTTCTATTGTACTGTTTGTTATGGGTAGAATTTACAGATATAATTCTGTGTGGATTATAATTACATAATTATAATTCAGTGTGAATTCCCTAACATCTAGTAAGACAGCAAGTATCATTTCATTTGATATCATGGATATGCTATACATATTTTTTTTTTTTTTTTTTTTTTTTGAGACGGAGTCTCGCTCTGTCGCCCAGGCTGGAGTGCAGTGGCGCGATCTCGGCTCACTGCAAGCTCCGCCTCCCGGGTTCACGCCATTCTCCTGCCTCAGCCTCCCGAGTAGCTGGGACTACAGGCGCCCACAACCGCGCCCGGCTAATTTTTTGTATTTTTAGTAGAGACGGGGTTTCACCGTGGTCTCGATCTCCTGACCTTGTGATCCGCCCGCCTCGGCCTCCCAAAGCGCTGGGATTACAGGCGTGAGCCACCGCGCCCGGCCGCTATACATATTTAACAAATGAATAGCTTACTTTCTCATTACATATATAATTTGTAAGTCATGGAAAAATGGAGTCTCTTATTTGACTTTTCCATGTAGTGTTACTATTCGAACACCTCATGCCAGGATTTTAACAGGCATGTTGAAATATACTTTTTGCCTGTAAGTCTTCCCTAAGACATTTTTTATATCTACTCCCTTTGAAGCTTTTTAAACTTTTCATTGTTTACTGGTCTTATTTCCTCAACTGATTATAAGCAAGCAAAATCGTGTATCAGATATTTAAATTATCTGCTTTTCCAAAGCATACAGCACAACCTTATGCTTATAATAGTCTCTACATTTGCTATGTAAATAACAAAAATTACAGAGTTTTAGAATTCTTTTTTTTTTTTTTTTTTGAGACAGGGTCTTACTCTGTCACCCACGCTGGAGTGCAGTGGCGTCATTATGGCTAACTGCAACCTTGACCACTTGGACTTAGGCGATTCTTCCACCTCCACCTCCTAAGTAGCTGGGACCACAGACATGTGCTACTATGCCTGGCTAATTTTTAAATTATTTGTATAGATGGGGTCTCACTGTATTTCTCAGGCTGGTCTCAAACTCCTGGGCTCAAGCAATCCTCCTGCCTTGACCTTCTAATGTGCTGGGATTATAGGCATAACCACTGTGCCTGGACTTAGACAGGATCTTAATACTTATGGGCCGGGCGCAGTGGCTCAAGCCTGTAATCCCAGCACTTTGGGAGGCCGAGATGGGCGGATAACGAGGTCAGGAGATCGAGACCATCCTGGCTAACACGGTGAAACCCCGTCTCTACTAAAAAATACAAAAAACTAGCTGGGCGAGGTGGCGGGCGCCTGTAGTCCCAGCTACACGGGAGGCTGAGGCAGGAGAATGGCGTGAACCCGGGAGGCGGAGCTTGCAGTGAGCTGAGATCTGGCCACTGCACTCCAGCCTGGGCGACAGAGCAAGACTCCGTCTCAAAAAAAAAAAAAAAAAAAAAAAACTTATGTAGACCCCAATGGTTCAAGTAATTTTCCCAAATTCACAAAGTGAGTTGACAAGCCAGATCCTAGGTCATCTAACTCTGAGTTCAGGGCTTTTTCCATCTCTTTTTCCGAGTTCAGGGCTTTACTTCTATCTAGGAGTAAAGCTACATACATGAAAAGAAATAAATACACTTCCTTAGAAGTAACAAAAAAATTTTTTTGTTTTTTGTTTGGAGAAAGGGTCTCACTCTGTCATCCAGGCTGGAGTGCAGTGACACGATCATGGCTCACTGCAGCCTTGACCTCCTGGGCTCAAGTGATCCTCCCATTATATTGCCCAGACTGTTCTTGAACCCCTGGCCTCAAGTGATCTCCTGCCTTGGCCTCCCAAAGTGCTGGGATTGCAGGCATGAGTCACCACATGCCTGGTCACAAAAAGTTTTTATTAAAATAGAAAATGTTAGAAAATATATAATACTGCCTGAAAACAATAAACGTGAACGTCTAGTGGCCTGCATGGAGATTATAAAATGAAGAGCAGAGTACCAAGCTGTGAGATTTGTTCTGTAGAAAGCTACAAGCAAGTGCCAGGCACAGTGGCTCACGCCTGTAATCCCAGCACTTTGGGAGGCTGAGGCGAGCGGATCACAAGGTCAGGAGATCAAGACCATCCTGGCTAACACGGTGAAACCCCGTCTCTACTAAAAATACAAAAAATTAGCTAGGTGTGGTGGTGGGCGCCTGCAGTCCTAGCTACTCGGGAGGCTGAGGCAGGAGAATGGCGTGAACCTGGGAAGCGGAGCTTGCAGTGAGCTGAGATCATGCCACTGCACTCCAGCCTGGGCGACAGAGCGAGACTCCGTCTCAAAAAAAGAAAAAAGAAAAGAAAGCTACAAGCAAGTAAAAAACAAATTCAATGTCCAAGAACTCACTAATGTGATTGACTCTAGAGGTCAGACTAAAATCTAGGATTAACTTGGAATTCTGCTATATATCTACGTGTATCTATCTATCTATCTATCTATCTATTTATTTTGTGAGACAGGGTCTCGCTCTGTCACTCAGGCTGGAGTTCAGTGGCACGATCTCGGCTCACTGCAAGCTCTGTCTCCCAGGTTCTCGCCATTCTGCCTCAGATTCCCAAGTAGCTGGGACTACAGGCGCCCGCCACCAAGTCTGGCTAATTTTTTATATTTTTAGTAGAGATGGGGTTTCACCATGTTAGCCAGGATGGTCTTGATCTCCTGACCTCATGATCCGCCCACCTTGGCCTCCCAAAGTGCTGGGATTACAGGCGTGAGCCACCACACCCTGCCTAAAAGCAAATTTTTTCGATAGCATCATATTAGAATGCCCTTGTGATGGAATTTTATATCATGTTGCTTAAGGTTGACATCCTTTCTTCCCTCTTCTTCAAAGTGCCATGAGATGAAACTAGTATTTTACACATTCAGTTTACTGTGTAATTCATCATATACATTTAATTGTCATATGTGCATGGCATAAGACAATGTCTTTTCCAGGTATGATATATGCTGCACAGCCTGCATTTAATTTCTTGATAAAAATGGCAAATGTCAGCAGATTTAACGTGCATGGGAAAGGACCTAGTTGTGGAATCTTTGTGGCATGCTTTTGTATTGGGCCATTAACTGGGGTGACTTCATATCATTTTATGATTATTTCACTCTGACTTGTAAATAGAAGAAAAACTACAGTCCAATGAATTAAAATATTTTAATTTATATATATTAACTAAAATTATTGTTCCAATTTTAACAATCAGTGTAAATGAATGTTCTATTTTGTATTTTTATTTCATTATAAATATGATATACATATTGAAAGATGTTTTATACTAGGCTTTTATTCATATTTGATGTATTATTTGTTATGTTTTTGTAAAATGTATTCTAATATTTCATTATATTATAAATAGCACATCAGTGTTGGCATGTGGTAACATTTGCTAATCTAATGCTTGATTAATGAAATTATTTTCATTATCTCAGCTCTGATATTTACATATTTAAGTAAGTTCAGGAAGTTAATTAGCCATTCTCAAATTCCCTAAAAGCTGAATATAGATAAACCCTCAGATTCGAATGAGTTAAAACCAAGACACTTATCAAAATATAAACAGAGACACTTAGTAAGCCTAGACTGAAAATGCCTATCTGTATTTGTATGGCTGTGATATCTCCTTTTGCCAACATATTAATATACTTGAAATCATGCTAAAAGTCAGAAAGTTATTGAAATAATAAAGAAATGACTGTTGCTCGCTTAGATAGGTAATGTAATATCTATAGTACAAATGAAAATTAAATATTTTTAGATAAAATTTTTGAGTACACATCAGGATACCTATTTACATTAAACTTACATAGAATTTTAAAGAGACATGAATATCTGACAATATGAGGAAAAGAGGCCTGCTCTTAAATGCAAGACAAATGTATGATAAACTACCTCTGGGAGTAAGGGAGAAGACTGAAATTTTACAGAGCTGACACAAGAATCCTAAAACTTTCTGAAATAATTATCATAGTGTGAAGCAGTAAAATCTACTTTATGTTTTAAGATATTACAATTACTATTACAATGAAGCGTTACAAAATGAATACGTGCGCTCACTTACTGTTACAGGCTATATTTTAACTCCCAAAAATTCATATGGTGAAGTCCTAATTTCCAGTACATCAGAATTTAGACTCTATTTGGAGGCAGGGCCTTTAAGTTAAAATAAAGTTGTTAGAGTCTCTGATCCAATTCCACTAGTGTCCTTATAAGAAGAAATCTGAACACCCAGAGAGACACCAGGGACACACACAGTAGGAAGACCACAGTGAGGACACAGTGAAAGTGTGATCAGCTGGTAGCCAGACAGAGGCCTCGGAAGAGACTAAACCTGCCAACACCTTGATGTTGGGCTCTGGTCTCCAGAACGGCATGAGAAAATAAATGTCTATTATTTAAGTCATCCAGTCTGTGGTGGTTTGTTATGGCCATTCCAGCAAACTAATTAAATAAAGATATGGCGAGTAGATCCTGCTAAAGGAAGCTGTGTGACTTGTTTTGGATCATTGCCATAACAAAAGTTAACAGTTCTGTAGCATAAGAAAAAAATATTTTGGGCCAGGCTCAGTGGCTCAGGCCTGTAATCCCAGCACTTTGGGAGGCCGAGGCGGCCGGATCATGAGGTCAGGAGATCGAGACCACAGCGAAACCCTGTCTCTACTAAAAATACAAAAAATTAGCCTGGCGTGGTGGTGGGCACCTGTAGTCCCAGCTACTCGGGAGGCTAAGGCAGGAGAATAGCATGAACCCGGGAGGTGGAGCTTTCAGTAAGCCGAGATCGCACCACTGCACTCCAACCCAGGCGACAGAGCAAGACTCCGTTGCAGCAAAAAAAAAAAAAAAAAAAAAAAAAAAGGAAAAAAAGAAAAAAGAAAGTAGGGACAAACCAAATTTCCATCATTAGGCAAACAGATACACAAATCATAGTGCACTGGATATCATACAGGTTTTAAACATCACAAAAGAGCTCTGCTTCTGACTTCCTATGATGCCATGGAAGTAGGTAACAGATGTTTTACATTGTGTTTTCACGTGGGAACTCTCTGTCTAGCCTGGTTTCCTGATTTTCAGTGTCACCAAGTGCAGCTTTTGAAAAGCAATTCAATTTATGGCAAATGAAACTTTCAAATGTGTTTTCTCAACAACCAGTTTTACTTGTTTCCTATCAAATGTATCCGTTTATCCACCTGCCAATCAGTCTGTCCCTCCATTAATGTATTTGAGTGCCCTCTTTCTTCTTTTTTCTTTCTTTCTTTCTTTCTTTCTTTCTTTCTTTCTTTCTTTCTTTCTTTCTTTCTTTTTTTTTTTTTTTTTTTTTTGAGACAGAGTCTCACTCTGTTGCCCAGGCTGGAGTGCAGTGGCGCGATCTCAGCTCACTCAAATACTGAGCTGACGATCAATTCCATAACTTCACTGTTCCCAGTTACATACTAGGTGTTCGGCAAATCATTTTTTTTCTTTTTCTTTTTTTTTTTTTTTTCTTTTGATACAGAGTGTCTCTCTGTCACCCAGGTTGGAGTGTAGTGGCGCGATCTCAGCTCACCGCAACCTCTGCCTCCGAGGTTCAAGTGATTATCCTGCCTCAGCCTCCCAAGTAGCTGGGATTATAGGTGTACCCCAATACACCCAGCTAATTTTTGTTTTTGTTTGTTTTCTTCTTTTCTTTCTTTCTTTCTTTCTTTTTTTTTTGAGACAGAGTCTCACTCTGTTGCCCAGGCTGGAGTGCAGTGGCGCGATCTCAGCTCACTGCAACCTCCACCTCCCGGGTTCATGCCATTCTCCTGCCTCAGCCTCCCGAGTAGCTGGGACTACAGGCGCCCACTACCACGCCCGGCTAATTTTTTGTATTTTTAGTAGAGATGGGGTTTCACCCTGTTAGGCAGGATGGTCTCGATCTCCTGACTTTGTGATCTGCCCTCCTCTGCCTTCCAAAGTGCTGGGATTACAGGCGTGAGCCACCGCGCCCGGCCTTCTTTTTTGTTTGTTTGTTTTTGTTTGTTTGTTTTTGAGATGGAGTCTTGCTCTGTCACCAGGCTGGAGTGCAGTGGCATGATCTCGGCTCACTGCAACCTCTGCCTCCTGGGTTCAAGTGATTCTCCTGCCTCAGCCTTCCGAGTAGCTGGGTCTAAAAGTGCATGCCACCACATCCAGCTAAATTTTGTGTTTTTAGTAGAAATGGGGTTTCACAATGTTGGCCAGGATGGTCTCAATCTCTTGACCTTGTGATCCATCTGCCTTGGCTCCCAAAGTGCTGGGCTTAATTTTTGTATTTTTAGTAGGGACACGGTTTCGCCATGTTGGCCAGGCTGGTCTCTGGACCTCAGGTGATCTGCCTGCCTAGGCCTCCCAAAGTACTGGAATTACAGGCATGAGCCACCGCACCCCACTAGCAAATCATTCTTGTTTGTGATCATGCATTTATCTCCAATTTCCTCCCCAACCCTATTTATTACTGTTCTCCCCAGTGCACCCACCAATCCATCCAAGCAGGTTTATCTACTGCCCCCCCATACTAAGCTTCCTGTTTTTTATTCCTGTTTGTACCTATTCTCCAAGACAAAAAAAGAGAGAGAGAGAGACCTAGGATTTTAAAACTGTTTCAACCTTCCTTCCTTCCTTCATGAAGATTTCTCCAACAGCCACTCCCATGGCTCTGTGTATACTCAGTACTTTTAAATAGTAGGTCTGTTTTAGCATTTGAGCTGTACACTAATTGTTTTGTTTGTATTAATTTGTCAGTTTGGAGGCATGGTCAATGTTTGCTATTCCTTAGGATTGTTTATATCAATGCTCCTGAGTAAGACTGGCTTATAATTGCCGAGACCAGCTTGGTTGGGGAGCCCCTAACCCAGCAGCGCTAGAGGAATTAAAGACATACACACAGAAATATAGAGGTGTGAAGTGGGAAATCAGGGGTCTCACAGCCTTCAGAGCTGAGAGCCCTGAACAGAGATTTACCCACATATTTATTAATAGCACACCAGTCATTAGCATTGTTTCTATAGATATTAAATTAACTAAAAGTATCCCTTATGGGAAATGAAGGGATGGGCTGAATTAAAAGAATAAGTTGGGCTAGTTAACTGCAGCAGGAGCATGTCCTTAAGGCACAGATCGCTCATGCTATTGTTTGTGGCTTAAGAATGCCTTTAAGCGGTTTTCTACCCTGGGCAGGCCAGGTGTTCCTTGCCCTCATTCCCGTAAACCCACACCTTCCACCTTGGATGTTATGGCCATCATGAACATGTCACAGTGCTGCAGAGATTTTGTTTATGGCCAGTCTTGGGGCCATTTTATGGCCAGATTCTGGGGGCTTGCTCCAAACATATAATTTTTAGTATACTTAATATTTGTTTGGTTTTGATATTAAGATCATAGTGTTCTCATAGAATTTACTGGAAAGTAGCCCCTTATGTCAATTGTATGGGGGTATTTCTTAAAAATTAGAATGATTTTGGTATTTAGTCAACACCATTGGTGTGTGTGTGTGCGTGTGTGTGTGTTTGTGTGTCAGAGACACAGAAACAGAGGCACTTCTTAACTAATGATTAAATTGGGAGGCCAAGGCGGGCAGATCATGAGGTCAGGAGATCAAGACCATCCTGGCTAACATGGTGAAACCCCATCTCTACCAAAAATACAAAAAGAAATTAGCTGGGCATGGTGGTGGGCGCCTGTAGTCCCAGCTACTTGGGAGGCTGAGGAAGGAGAATGGCGTGAACCCAGTTGGAGGAGCTTGCAGTGAGCCGAGATCGCCCCACTGCACTCCAGCCTGGGCGACAGAGCAAGACTCCGTCTCAAAAAAAAAAAAACTTATATAGTAGCTATTGAGCTACTTAGAATTTCCATTTCTTCAAAAATTGATTTTTTACTGTTATATTTTTAGGGTATTGTCTACTTGGTACACATTTTCAAATATATTAGCATCAGTTTTTCACAATATGCACTTATTATCTTTTAAAGTAACTTCTACCTCTATAGTTATGTCTATTAATTTCAAATATGAGTTTTTGTGTTTTTTCTTAGTCTCATTGAAAATTTGTATATGATACTTTTCTCAAAGAACCAACTGTTAGCTCTGTTACTTCTCTCTATCATTATCTTTTTTTTCTGTTTCATTCGTTTACCTGTTTATCCTTCCATTCATGTTCTTTGGGTTTATTCTCATTTTTTCTAACTTATGTTGGGTATTTGCTTCATTTTCATCTTTTCTTATTTTCTAATGTACATAACTAAAGCTACAGATTGCTCTCCATCTTTTGTGTGGCATCTCACAGTTTTTCATTTGCACAATTTTAATATTTTGTTAGTAAGTATTGTCTAACTTTCGTTTTTTTTTTTTCTTTTTTCGAGACAGAGTTTCACTCTGTCCCCAGAGAGGGCAGTGGCACGATCTAGGCTCACTGCAAGCTCTGCCTTCCAGATTCATGCCATTCTCCTGCCTCAGCCTCCCGAGTAGCTGGGATTACAGGTATGTGCCACCACACCTGGCTAACATTTTGTATTTTTAGTAGAGACGGGGTTTCACTGTGTTAGCCAGGATGGTCTCGATCTCCTGACCTCAAGTGATCTGCCTTCCTTGGCCTCCTAAAGTGCTGGGATTACAGGTGTGAACCACCACGCCTGGCCAGTATTGTCTAACTTTCATTATGATTTATGTAGACATTTGAGTTTAGAAAAATGCTTTTTTTTTTTTTTTTTTTTTTTTGAGATGGAGTCTTGCTCTGTCACCCAGGCTGGAGCACAGTGGCACGATCTCGGCTCACTGCAAGCTCCATCTCCCAGGTTCACGCCATTCTCCTGCCTCAGCCTCCCAAGTAGCTGGGACTACAGGCGCCTGCCACCACACCCGGCTAAGTTTTTTTGTATTTTTAGTACAGACGGGGTTTCACCGTGTTAGCCATAAGGTCTCGATCTCCTGACCTTATGATCTGCCTGTCTCGGCCTCCCAGAGTGCTGGGATTACAGGTATGAGCCACTGTATCCGGCCTTTTTTTTTTTTTTTTTTTTTTGAAGATACAGTCTTGAGCTGTCACCCAGGCTGGAGTGCAGTGGTGCAATCTCAGCTCACTGCAACCTCCACTGACCAGCTTCAAATTATCCTCCCACCTCGGCCTCACAGGTAGCTAGGACTATAGGTGTGAACCACTATGCCCAGCTAATTTTTTATAGAGACAATGTTTCACCATGTTGCCCAGGCTGGCTTTGAACTCCTGAACTCAAAGTGATCCACCTGCTCAGTCTCCCAAAGTGCCAGGATTACAGGTGTGAGCCACTGTGCCCAGCCAGCATCATTGCTTCTTGACTTCTCATGTATTTCCTTATCCCAGGCTCCCTTCACTCTACTCCAGCCTGCTGTGCTACACACAGGCGCAGCTACTGAAAGCCAGAGCTCATTGGGCTGATTCCTCAGGCCCTCCAAGAGCTTGGCCCCACATCCCTTCCGAGGGTCCCACAGCCCAAGTCTACCTGTTTGCTTGCCACACCTGACTTCCCCTTCTATCTTTTTATTATTATTGTTATTATGTATTTTATTTTGTTTTATTTTTTGAGACAGAGTCTCTGTCTGTTGCCTAGGCTGGAGCACAGTGGCACGATCTTGGCTCACTGCAACCTCCACCTCTTGGGTTCAAGTGATTCTCCTGCCTCAGCTTCCTGAGTAGCTGTGACTACAGGCATGCACCACCATGCCCGGTTAATTTTTGTATCTTGAGTAGAGATGGGGTTTCACCATGTTAACCCGGCTGGTCTCAAACTCCTTACCTCAAGGGATCCGCCCTCCTTGGCCTACCAAAGTGTTGAAATTACAGGCGTGAGCCACTGCGCCCAGCCTTCCCCTTCTATCTTAACCTGCTTCACCACACTTTCTCAATCCCCAGCTCCTGGAAGGGGCATCCCTCTTGTATTGTGTGACTCGACAACTCCTCAGGAGACTAGCAGCAAACAGCTGACTGGAGGGACAATTCAGAGAAGGGGCTGAGTCACTCCGATTTTTTTTTTTTGAGATGGAGTTTCGCTCTTGTTGTCCAGGCTGGAGTGCAGTTGTGCGATCTTGGCTCACTGTAACATTCACTTCCCAGGCTCAAGCGATTCTCCTGCCTCAGCTTCTCGAGTAGCTGGAATTACAGGCATGCACCACCACATCCGACTAATTTTGTATTTTTAGTAGAGACAGCGTTTCTCCATGTTGGTCAGGCTGGTCTCGAACTTCCAACCTCAGGTAATCCGCCCGCCTTGGCCTCCCAAAGTGCTGGGATTCAGGCATGAGCCACCGCACCAGGCCTTTTTTTTTTTTTTTTTTTTTTTTTTTTTTTTTTTTTTTTGTTGAGACAGAGTCTTGCTTTGTCGCCCAGCCTGGAGTGCAGTGGCCGGATCTCAGCTCACTGCAAGCTCCGCCTCCCGGGTTCACGCCATTCTCCTGCCTCAGCCTCCTGAGTAGCTGGGACTACAGGCGCCCGCCACCTCGCCCGGCTAGGTTTTTGTATTTTTTAGTAGAGACGGGGTTTCACCGTGTTCGCCAGGATGGTCTCGATCTCCTGACCTTGTGATCCGCCCGTCTCGGCCTCCCAAAGTGCTGGGATTACAGGCTTGAGCCACCGCGCCCGGCCCCTGCACCAGGCCTTTTAAATCAAATCTTCACTAGGCATGAAGGCTGCAGCAAGAGATGGTATCCAGGTGACCGGACACAGTGGCTCATGCCTGTAATCCCAGCACTTTGGGAGGCTGAGGCTGGCGGATCATGAGGTCATGAGATCGAGACCATCCTGGCTAACACGGTGAAACCCCGTCTCCACTAAAAATACAAAAAAATTAGCTGGGCGTGGTGGTGGGCGCCTGTAGTCGCAGCTACTTGGGAGGCTGAGGCAGGAGAATGGTGTGAACCCGGGAGGCGGAGCTTGCAGTGAGTGGAGATCGTGCCACTATACTCCAGCCTGGGCGACAGAGCAAGACTCAAAAAAAAAAAAAAAAAAAAAAAAGAGATGGCATCCAGGCAAATCAGCCCCAGGTGTTGCTCAAAAGAAAAGGAGACTCCACTTCACCCCAACCAGGATGACTAGAATCAAAAGGACAGACAATAAACTTTGATGAGCATGTGGAGAAATTAGAACGCTTCTACACTGCTGGTGGGAATGTAAAGTGGTGCAGCCACTTTGGAAACAGTGTGGCAGTTCCTTGAAGAGTGACACACATGACCTTGCAGTACCATTCCTATGGGATTTGCTCTGCTGGTGTAGATAGTGATCTTTGGTTCAGGAGCTGCTTTCTCCTCCCCCATGAAAATCATGGTCAGCTTTTGATTTTTATTTTCAAACCTTCTTGGTAATCGATTTTAAAATCATGAAGGCAGGCCAGGTGTGGTGGCTCATACCTATAATCCCAGCACTTTGTGAGGCCAAGGCAGGCAAATCACCTGAGGTCAGGAGTTTGAGACCAGCCTGGCCAACACGGTGAAATGCTGTCTCTACTAAAAATACAAAAAATTAGCCAGGCATCGTGGTAGACACCTGTAATTCCAGCTATTTGGGAGGCTGAGGCAGGAGAATTGCTTGAACCCAGGAGATGGAGGTTGTAGTGAGCTGAGATCACACCACTGCACTCCAGCCTGGGTGACAGCGAGACTCCATCTTAAAAAATAAAATACTTTGGGAGGCCGAGATGGGCGGATCACAAGGTCAGGAGATCGAGACCATCCTGGCTAACCTGGTGAAACCCCGCCTCTACTAAAAAATACAAAAAACTAGCCGCGTGAGGTGGCGGGCGCCTGTAGTCCCAGCTACTCGGGAGGCTGAGGCAGGAGAATGGCGTAAACCCGGGAGGCGGAGCTTGCAGTGAGCTGAGATCTGGCCACTGCACTCCAGCCTGGGTGACAGAGCGAGACTCCATCTCAAAAAAATAAATAAATAAATAAAAATAAAATAAAATAAAATAAAATAAAATAATGAAGCCACAGAAAGTACCATACAATATATTTAGTCCGGTCTTATGCCTTTTGCTCTGAGGAAAGACCCATCTTCCATTTCCCACGACAGTGTTTACCCAGGACTTCTTGGGGTGTCCTAATTTATTGTTGAGCAACTCAGTTTCATTGTTTGAAACCTGCTGGTTAAACAACTGATTCAGGCCGGGCACAGTGGCTCATGCCTGTAATCCCAGCACTTTGGGAGGCCAAGGCGGGCAGATCACCTGAGGTCAGAAGGTCCAGACCAGCCTAGCCAACACGATGAAACCCCCATCTCTACTAAAAATACAAAAATTAGCCAGGTGTGGTGGCGCATGCTTGTATTCCCAGCTACTCGGGAAGCTGAAACATAAGAATCGTTTGAACCCAGGAAGCAGATGTTGTAATGAGCTGTGATTGTGCCACTGCACTCCAGTCTGAGTGACAGAGTGAGACTGTCTCACAACAAACAAGTGACTGTCTCAAAACAAACAAACAAGCAAACAAAAAAAACTGTTCAGATTCCGTCCTCTGGAGTGATGCAATTTGGAAAATTACTGATTTTATATGTTGAGGGTGTCATGTTAAAAGTCCCCATATTCAGTGGAGCACATCAGAGTTCATGTTAATTTTGACATTTGTGCTCATATAAGTAGAGGGGGTGCTATGGTCTGAATGTTGGTGGCCCTCCAGAATTCATGTTAGACCCTAAGACCCAAGGTGATAGTATTAAGAAGTAAGGCCTTTGGGGGAGTGATTAAGCCATGAGGGCAGGGGCCTTGGGAATGGAATTAGGGCCCTTAGCAAAGTGGCTGAAGGGAGCCATCTTGCCACCCCTTCCGCCACTTGACACATAAAAGGCCATCCAGAAGCATGACCCTCACCAGACTCTGAATCTACTGAAGCCTCGATCTGGGACTTCCCAGCCTCCAGAACAGTGAGCAGTAAACTTCTGTTGTTTATTAATGACCCAATCTAAGATACTTTGTGACAGCAGCCCAAGGGAACTAGACAGAGGGGTCAACTGAAGATTTACGGGGGCTCTTCACTTTAGGAGGAGGTGTTTAACTGTGTGACTTGAGTTGAATAAGGAAGGGCAGGTGGGTAAGTGTGAGAAGCAGGGATGGTGAGGAAGAACAGGAAGGTCACTCTAGTAAATACAGTGTCACTGGCGGAGAAGAGATAGAAAAGGCGAGGACACTGGACAGGCACTGATTTTGGCACAGTGAGAAAGTTGTGGCTAGTGAAGGTATTTCAAGGGCAGAAATGCGGTATGTGGTTGAGGCTGTCACTGCACATCATTCACACTGAGGTGACTGGGAGGAGCCATGGGAAGGACAGAGAGGAACCGCAGGGAGCTCATTTTTAGCCCAGCTAAACAGGTGGGAGAAGGCCGCCATCTCTGTCCATGGGACAGCTTGCAGCTTCTCATCTGTCCTCTTCTTTTGTTTCCTTTTTTTTGGAGGGGGTGGGGAAACAGGGTCTCGCTCTGTCACCCGGGCTGGACTGCAGTAGCACAATCGTGGCTCACTGCAACCTCTGCCTCCCAGGCTCAAGTGATTCTCCTGCCTCAGCCTCCCGAGTAGCTAGGATTACAAGCGCATGCTGCTACGCCCGACTAATTTTTGTATTTTTAGTAGAGATAGGGTTTCACCATGTTGGCCAGGCTGGTCTTGAACACCCGCCTCTCAAAGTGCTGAGATTACAAGCGTGAGCCCCCACGCCTGGCCTGTCCTCCCTTTTTGACCTCCGTAGTCCTGCCGGGGCCAGATTATTTTGCTCAATTGTAGCTTGCTCTCCTGAAATAATCTGATGAACAAGATGATTTCGTGAAAGATGAATACTTCCAACAATAACTCCTCACTCTGAAAACAGGTAGATAGAGGAAAACAATGTATCACGCCTTTTAAGTAGGGATTGTACCACTTGAAAAGTAGGGGGGATATCCAACAGGTGAGTGCCAGTAGAAGGAATATATTCAAAATGACTGAAATAAAAAATACTTTTGCAATCCTTAATGAAAACAAAGGATTCAGGTAGAGATCACCAATGATGCCAATACCATAGGTGAGAGAGGTGGGTGGGAAATTGAAGATCCATGTGACACCAAAGTATCACCCCACAGAGCACTTCCTAATCATGGAGGTTGGGGGAAGAGGAGGGAAAAGAATGTTTATGATGGAGTGATATGGCTGTGACTACCTTAATACCATGACTAAACTTATCTAATAGTGGAACAATTAGACATTATGAGGTACCTATGCACTATTCTTGTCAAAAACATTTAAGTGCCTGTAGATGCAGCACTGTGGGGGGCCAAGGTGGGTGGATCACTTGAGCCCAGGAATTGGAGACTAGCCTGGGCAACATGGGGAAACCCCATCTTGAAATATATCTGTCCGGGCACGGTGGCTCACACCTGTAATCTCAACACTTTGGGAGGCGGAGGCAGGTGGATCATCTGAGGTCAGGAGTTTGAGACCAGCCTGGCCAACATGGTAAAACCCTGTCCCTACTGAAAACACAAAAATTAGCTGGGTGTGATGGTGCGTGCCTTGTAGTCCCAGCTACTTGGGAGGCTGAGGCAAGAGAATTGCGTGAACCTGGAAGGTGGAGGTTACAGTGAGCCGAGATTGCACCATTACACTCCAGCCTACATGACAACAGGGACATGCTGTCTATAAAAAAAAAAAAAAATATATATATATATATATATATATACACACATAGATAGATAGATAGATAGATAGATGTGCTCAATATTCACTCAGATTTAAGTAATCCTTTATTGTCTTTACGTAATTCCTTCCAATTTTTTTTTGTGTGTTGGGGGAGGGTGATAAGACTTCAAGAAGTTAACAATTGTGAGGGGGCGGGGTTTCTAGTGAAGAATAAGGAACAGTTTGCTTGGTGAACTGCCTTGAGGGAGGGGAGCTCAAAAGGGAATGGAACATTTGGTAAACATTCTTTCCAATTGTTTAAGAAGAGTTAGCAGAAACCTTTGAAGTTCCCAGTTGTCTCTTATCTTCCCACACAGCAGCCATAGCCTTTTTCATCTTTAGTCTTCTCTTTCTTTTTGAGACAAGGTCTCACTCTGTTGTCCAGGCTGGAGTGCAGTGGCGCGATCATGTCTCACTGCAGCCTCAACCTCTCAAGCTCAGGTGATCCTCCCACCTCACTCTCCCGACTAGTTGAGACTACAGGAATGCACCACCACGCCTGGCTAGTTTTTGTATTTTTTAATAGAATTGGATTTTCACCATGTTGCCCAGCCTCGTCTTAAACACCTGGGTTCAAGCGATCTTCCTGCCTCAACCTCCCAAAGTGCTGGGATTACAGGTATGAGACACTGTGCCTGGCCACGTGAAAATTATTTTTAATAAAACTTGTTTTTGAAAGCAGCTTTAGGTTAACAGAAAAACTGAGTAGAAAGTATAGAGTTCATGGCCGGGTGCGGTGGCTCACGCCTGTAATCCCAGCACTTTGGGAGGCCAAGGCGGGCAGATCTCGAGGTCAGTAGATCGAGACCATCCTGGCTAACACGGTGAAACACCATCTCTACTAAAAATACAAAAAAATTAGCCAGGCGTGCTGGTAGGCGCCTGTAGTCCCAGCTACTCAGGAGGCTGAGGCAGGAGAATGGCGTGAACCCAGGAGCAGAGTTTGCAGTGAGCCAAGATCGTGCCACTGCACTCCAGCCTGGGCGACAGAGAGAGATGCCATCTCAAAAAAAAAAAAAAAAGTATAGAGTTCACATATGCAGCCTGCCTCCACTTATGCACAGCCTTCCCCTCTATCCACATCCCCGCCAGACTGGTGCGTTGGTTACAATGAAAGAGCCTATGGCGACCTCACAATCACTCAAAGCCCGCAGCTGACCCACACTTGGCATTGCACGTTCTATGAGTCTGGACAGATGGATAATGTCATAATCCACCATTACAGTATCCTTCAGAATAGTGTCACTGCCCTAAGAACTGTCTGTGCTCTGCCTATTCATCCGCCCCACTTTTTTTTTTTTTTGAGACAGGGTCTCGCTCTGTTGCCCAGCTCACCGCAGCCTCCAACTTCTGGGCTCAAGCCATCCTCCCATCTCAGCCTCCCAAGTAGCTGGGACTACAAGGTGTGTGCCCCATGCCCAGCTAATTTTTGTATTTTCTGTAGAGATGGGTTTTCGCCACATTGCCCAAACTGGTCTTGAGCACCTGGGCTCAAGAGATCCTCCCCGTTTGGCCTCTCAGAGTACTGGGATTACAGGCATGAGCCATCTCTCCTGGCCAGATTTTTTTTTTTTTTTTGAGACGGAATCTCACTCTGTCGCTCACGCTGAAGTGCAGTGGAGTGATCTCAGCTCACTGCAACCTCTGCCTCCTAGGTCCAAATGATTCTCATGTCTCAGCCTCCTGAGGAGTTGGGATTATAGGTGTGCACCACTACACCCAGCTAATTTTTGGATTTTTAGTAGAAACAAGGTTTTACCATGTTAGCCAGGTTGATCTCGAACTCCTGGCTTCAAGTGATCTGCCAGCCTTGATCTCCCAAAGTGCTGGGATTACAGGCGTGCCTGTCCTCAGCGAGATTTTTGTATTTCTGTCAAAAACATCTTTGGGATTTTAATAAGAGTTGCACTGAATATGTTATTTTGCAGAGCTTTGTATTCTAACATTAGTAACTTTTAAAATCAATAAAAATTTTTCATGTTTAGGTCTTCTTTAATTTTTTTTTTTTTTGAGAGAGTCTTGCACTTCATACGGGCTGGAGTCAGTAGTGCGATCTCGGCTCACTGCAACCTCTGCTTCCTGGGTTCAAGTGATTCTCCTGCCTCAGCCTCCTGAGTAGCTGGGATTATAGGCACCCGCCACCACACCTGGCTAATTTTTTGTATTTATAGTAGAGACAGGGTTTCACCATATTGGCTATGCTGGTCTCGAACTGCTGACCTCAGGTGGTCCACCTGCCTCAGCCTCCCAAAGTGCTAGGATTACAGGTGTGAGCCACCATGCCCAGACAATGGAATTGCTTTCTTAATTTCCTTTTCAGATTGTTCATTGTTAGCATAGTGTATAGAAATGGAACTGATTTTTGTGTGTTGATTTTGCAGACTGCAGCTTAGTTTAATTAGTTTTGAAAGCTGAGTGTGCCAGTGTGTGTATGCATATAAGATCATATCCACTTTTGAGGTTGAGGAGATGGCATCATTGAAAGAGGGAAGAGTACAGTCCTGAGACCCAAGCGTATAAAGGCTGCTGTGAACTTGGAATCCCCACCTCAGGCCTTAGGCTGAGTTTCCTGGTCACAGAAGCTCAGTGGCTTCTCCATGGAGCTCAGGATGGATCCCAGCAGGTCACTGTCTTGGGAGTAACTGAGAGGGGGCTGAGCATCTTAAAAGGAACAGTGAAATGCCTTTAAGCCCGAAAACACATCCGTGGCAGAAAAGCCTCAACTGCCTGGGCCCACTGTGCCAGGCTGCACCCCACCCTGGCCAAACACCCCTGCACCTCCTTGCAGGGGGAAAAGACAAAAAAGATCATGTCACAGGCTAACAGAGATAATTTCACTTCTCCCTTTCCAATCTGGATGCTTCATTGCTTTTTCTTGCCTAATTGTTCTGGCTAGAATTCCATTACTTTGCTGAATAGAGGGGGCAAAAGTGGATGCCCCTGTCTTGTTGTTGCTCCTAGAAGGAAAGTCTGCAGTCTCTCACCAGTGAGTTTGATGTTAGCTAAGGGTTTTTCATATATGGCCTTTATTATGTTGAGGTAGTTTCCTTCTACTACTAGTTTGTTAGGTGTTTTTATTATGAAATAGGTGATGAATTTCATCAGATAATTTTCTACATCAATTAAGGTGATCATGAATCTCTTCCCCCTGCAATGAATGATTTTTTAATGTTGAGCAATCCTTGCATTCCAGGAATAAATTCCACTTGATCATCCTATATAATCTTAATAATATGCTGCTGAATTCTGTTTGCTGGTATTTTGTTGAGGATTTTTGCATCAATGTTCATAAGGAGTTAGTCTGTGGTTTTCTTTTCTTAGACTGTCTTTGTCTGGCTTTGGCATCAAGGCAATGCTGGCCTCATAGAATGAGTTAGCAAGTTTTGGGAAGAGTTTAAGAATTGGTGTAAGTTCTTCTTTTGCTGGGTGAGGTGGCACGCACTTGTTGTCCCAGCCACTGAGGAAGCTGAGGCAGGAGGATCATTTGAGCCCAGGAGTTCAAGTCCAGCCTAGGCAGGAAACAGAGATGCCACTTCTAAAAACCGGAGCAGGGGGGCGGGGTGCGGTGGCTCACGCCTATAATACCAGCACTTTGAGAGGCTGAGGCGGGCGGATCATGAGGTCAGGAGATCGAGACCATCCTGGCCAACACGGTGAAACCCCGTCTCTACTAAAAATACAAAAAAAAAAAAAGAAGAAAAAAAAGGGGGGTACAGGGGGATGTTTGGTTGATTTTACCAGTTGATGCCATCAGGTCCAGAGCTTTTCTTTGCCTGGAGTTTTTAGATAATTGATTCAATCTCCTTGCTACTTATGAGTCTGTTCAGATTTTCTATTTCTTTGTGATTCAGTCTTGGTAGGTATGGCATTTCTAGGAATTTGTCCGTAGCACCTAGGTTATCCAAGTTGTTGGCATACAATTGTTCAAAGTACTCTTATAATACTTATTATTTCTGCAAAGTAATGTCCTCACATTCATTTGTAATTTTATTTTATTTTTATTTTTTGAGATGGAGTCTCGCTCTGTTACCCAGGCTGAAGTGCAGTGGTGTGATCTCAGCTGACTGCAACCTCTGCCTCCTGGGTTCAAGCGATTCTGCTGCCTCAGCCTCCCAAGTAACTGGGACTAGAGGCATATGCCACCACGCCCAGCTAATTTTTGTATTTTTAGTAGAGACAGGATTTTTGAGGTCTGTCTTCTTTTTGAATATAGGTATTTATAGCTATACATTTCCTCCTTAGCACTGCTTCCGCTGTACCTCATAGGTTTTGCAATGTTGTATTTTCTTTTTCTAATTGTGTTTCTAATCCTGTTTTCTTTTTTTTTTTTTTTTTTGAGACGGAGTCTCGCTCTGTTGCCCAGGCTGGAGTGCAGTGGCGCGATCTCGGCTCACTGCAAGCTCCGCCTCCCGGGTCCACGCCATTCTCCTGCCTCTGCCTCCCGAGTAGCTGGGACTATAGGTGCCTGCTACCACACCTGGCTAATTATTTTGTATTTTTAGTAGAGATGGGGTTTCATGTGTTAGCCAGGATGGTCTCATTCTCCTGACCTCGTGATCCGCCCACCTCGGCCTCCCAAAGTGCTGGGATTACAGGCGTGAGCCACTGCACCTGGCTCTAACCCTGTTTTCTAATTGCCCTTGTGAGTTCTTCTTTGACCCATTGGGAGAGACGGATGAACAGGCAGAGCACAGAGGACTTTTAGGGCAGTGACGGTATTCTGCGTGATGCTGTAATGGTGGCTAAGGGTTGTGATAGACTGTGCGACAGCAAGAGTGAGCCTGAGTGGAAACTGAGAATGCTGGGTCATACTGTGGTGTCCTGCAGGCTCCTTGAGTGTAACAAACACACACTCTGGTGGGGAGGTTTCTAGAGGGTGGAGGCTTGGGGCGAGGAGGTACGTGGGAACTCTCTACTTTCTACTCAGTTTTGCTGTGAACCCAAAACTCCTCTAAAAATTATAAAGTCTATGAAAAAAAAATGCATCGGCTGGATGCGGTGGCTCACGCCTATAATCCCAGCACTTTGGGAGGCAGAGGTGGGCGGATCACCTGAGGTCAGGAGTTCGAGACCAGCCTGGCCAACATGGCGAAATCCTGTCTCTACTAAAAACACAAAAATTAGCCAGGTATGGTGACAGGCACCTGTAATGCCAGCTACTTGGGAGGCTGAGGCAGGAGAATCACTTGAACCCGGGAGGTGGAGGTTGCAGTGAGCTGGGATCATGCCAGTGCATTCTAGCCTGGGTGACAAGAGTGAAACATCCTTTCAAAAAAAAAATCATCATCTCCCACTCTCATCTTTGAGAAACAGTAGATGCAATGTATCTCATGCAATGGCCCCTGGGGAGCCGGGATCTGGGCTCCTGTTCTGGGCTGTACGTCCCACCCCCCTCCCAGCCTCTATCTCCTCAGTAAAATGGGGACAGCCACCTCTCTTCTCGCTCCCTCACAGTGGTGCATTAATCTCAGGCACAGGCCCAATAAATACAGATACAGCTCTCCCTGTCCAAGTGGGAGAAGCCTGAAATTCCCTCTCATAAACTCAAGCAGCCTTTCTCTGGGCTGCTACTGAGATACCCGGGCAGCCTGCAAAGCCTGGCTGCAGCCATCACAACTTTCATGCCCATGTTGCAGGGCTATGTTAAGGACCCACACAGGCCTGACATAGCCCTGCGCAACAGACGTGTAACACAGGCCATGTTTTCATTTTCTAATTGCCATATGAAAAAGTAACAGGTGAGGCCAGGAGCGGTGGCTCACACCTGTAATCCCAGCACCTTGGGAGGCCAAGGCAGGCGGATCATGAGGTCAAGAGATCGAGACCATCCTGGCTAACACAGTGAAACCCCGTCTCTACTAAAAATACAAAAAATTAGCTGGGCATGGTGGCGGGCGCCTGTAGTCCCAGCTACTCAGGAGGCTGAGGCAGAAGAATGGCGTGAACCCGGGAGGCGGAGCTTGCAGTGAGCCGAGATTGCACCACTGCACTCCAGCCTGAGCAACATTCCGGAATTGCATATGACTGGCCAGGTCTTTCATTCCCAGCCTGGGAAAGAGCCGGCCTGAATCTCCAGGGACACCTACAGGGTTTTTCTAAGGCCCATCCTGGAAAGCTGCAAGGTGCAGAGACAGCCTTAGAAGGGAGAGCGCTTCTGTGTGGCCACGATAGCAAAAATCATCCCGCTTTTGGGCTTGAAATCCCTGGTTTCCGCCGGGCGCGGTGGCTCACGCCTGTAATCCCAGCACTTTGGGAGGCCGAGGCGGGCGGATCACAAGGTCAGGAGATCGAGACCACGGTGAAACCCCTTCTCTACTAAAAATACAAAAAATTAGCCGGGCGCGGTGGCGGGCGCCTGTAGTCCCAGCTACTCAGGAGGGAGGCAGGAGAATGGCGTAAACCCAGGTGGCGGAGCTTGCAGTGAGCCGAGATCGCGCCACTGCACTCCAGCCTGGGCGACAGAGCGAGACTCCGTCTCAAACAAAAAAAAAAAAAAAAAAAAAAAAAAAGAAATCCCTGGTTTCCTAGCCTGTCTAGGAAAAGTCTTTTAGCACATGTACCACCCCTAGAATTTCCGGTAAACCAGCACCAGCCTGAAGATCACATTCTCATCAAAGGTTAGAAAGAAGAAAAACTCAAGCCATCCTGGGAAGGACCCTACCTTGTGCTACTAACCACCAAGACTGCTGTTTGTACAGCAAAAAAAAAAAAAAAAAAAAAAAAAAAAAAAAGGATGGACTCATCACACTCGAGTCAAGAAAGCACCACCCCCTCCAGAGTCGTGGGCCATAGTCCCACGGGAAAACTCTACCAAACTAAAGCTAAGAAAAATTTAACTCTTTTCATCTATTCTATTACCTTTTCTTCTTTCCTCGTTCTATTGCTGACCATCTAGTTATTAACATAACCAAGTCAATTTCACCTCAAACTATTGCATTTAATGCTTGCCTTGTTATACCATGTGAGGACTTCCCAAGTCAAAGACAGCTTTCTACTTCAGAAAAGTACTTCTGTCCCTCCTGACTCTCCTCAGACTGGGCATTAGTAAACTAGGACCATTTAATCTGGGGAGATTTCGATAAAGACCCCAGTGCCAATGCAGGAGTCCTGCCCCCCAATGTAGAGCTTTCATGCCATAGTTGGTCCAACATTCTGTGGGCCACTAAAGAGCAAGGATGGACTGCCCCAACCAGTTTTTGTAATTTCCTAAAACCATACATCCATTTTACTAGAGGATCATAGAAGTTAAAGATTTAAAACAAATGTTAGCAATTAAGACAAGACACCAAGATGCAAATGCCTGGTTAAAATGGATCAAATATTCTGTCTGTACATTAAACAAAAGCAATTGTTATGCTTGTGCACATGGCAGGCCAGAGGCCCAGATTTTCCCCTTTCCACTAAGGTGGTCCTCCAGTCGACCAGGTGTAGGCTGCATAGTAGCTCTTTTCCAGGATTCTACAGCCTGGAGTAATAAGTCGTGCCAAGGTCTCTCTGCTATATACCAAAGTCTGGCACCCTGCGGATCAGCCCCCAAGGGCCATCCAGCCTCTGTCTCCCAACACTAAGTTCACTTCGTGTCTCTCACGACAGGGAGGAAATTTAGCGTTCCTTGGAGACCTGAAAGGATGCAGTGAGCTTAATAATTTTCAAGAGGTTATCAATCAGTCAGCCCTTGTTCATCCCCATGCAGATGTGTGGTGGTATTGTGGTGGACCTTTACTGGGCACTCTGCTGAATAACTGGAGTGGCACTTGTACTTTAGTCCATTTGGCTATCCCTTTCACCCTGGCATTTCATCAACCAGAAGGAAAAAAAAATGAGATATTGTAAAGCAAGAGAAGCCCCTTATAGGTCTTTCGACTCTCGTGTCTATTTAGACGCAATTAGAGTCCCACAAGGAATACCAGATCAATTTAAAGCTTGAAATCAAATAGCTGCAGGATTTGAGTCAATATTTTGGTAGGTGACAGTTAATAAAAATGTAGATTAGATAAACTACATCTATTACAACCAACAGCAACAAGCTTTTCATGAATTAAAAGAAAAACTCATGTCGGCCCCAGCCCTGAGGCTACCTGACCTGACAAAACTCTTTACACTCTATGTGTCAGAAAGAGGAAAAAAATGGCAGTTGGAGTTTTAACCCAGACTGTGGGGCCCTGGCCAAGGTCGGTAGCCTGTCTCTCAAAACAACTAGACAGCGTTTCCAAAGGCTAGCCCCCAGGTCTACGGGCCCTAGCAGCAACGGACCTGTTATCACAAGAAGCAGATAAACTAACCCTTAGGCAAAACCTGAATATAAAGTCCCCCCATGCTGTGGTAACTTTAATGACTACCAAAGGACATCATTGGTTAACAAATGCTAGATTAACCAAGTACCAAAGCTTGCTATGTGAAAATCCCCACATAACCATTAAAGTTTGCAACACCCTAAACCCTACCAACTTGCTCCTGGTATCAGAGAGCCCAGTTGAACATAACTGTGTAGAGGGGTTGGACTCAGTTTATTCTAGCAGGCATAACCTCCGAGACCATCCTTAAACATCAATAGACTGTGAGAGGTACGTGGACGGAAGCAGCTTCGCCAACCCCTGCAAAGTGACTCTGAAGAAGATGACAAGTGGTGCTCCAGTCACACCTGGAAGCTGACTGGTCCACGCACAGCCAAAGCATGAGGAAACTCATCGCAGGACTCATTTTCCTTAAAATTTGGACTTTTACAGTAAGGACTTCAACTGAACTTCCTCAGACTGAGGACTGTTCCCAGTGTACATATCAAGTCACTGAGGTAGGACAAAAGGTTGCTATGGTCCTATTATTTTGTGGTTATTATAAGTGTACTGGAACTCTAAAAAGAACTTGTTTGTATAATGTTATTCTATACCAGGTATGTAGCCCAGGAAATGACTAACCTAATGTGTGTTATAACCCATCTGAGCCTCCCATGATCACAGTTTTTAAAATAAGATTAAGGACTAAGGACTGCTAGGGGCTCATAAACGATAGGAGTAAAGTCTTAGCCAAAGCAGAAGAAAAAAAGGTGCCCAAACAAGTCATCTTAAAATTTGATGCCTGTGCTGTTATTAATAGTAATAAGTTAGGAATAAGGTGTTGTTCTCTTAATTGGAAAAGAGGCTATATGGCAGAAAATAAGTACATTTGTCATAAATTAGGACTGCATAGAAATAAATATAAATACTTGTCTTGTGTCATTTAGGCCACCTGGATAAAAAAAAAAAATGGATCCAGTCCACCTTCAGAAAGGAAAAAATGGCCCTTCCTGTACCAAAGGACAATATAACCCCTCAGAGCTAGTAATAACCAACCCCCTTGATCCTCACTGGTAAAAAGAGGAGCATGTGACCTTAGGAATTGACACAGCAGGACTGGATCCTCAAGTAAATATCTTGGTTCCAGGAGAAATTTACAAACACTCTCCTGAACCAGTGTTTCAAACCTTCTATGATGAACTAAATGTGCCAGTACCAGAAATTCAAGGAAAAATAAGAAATTTGTTTTTGCAATTAGCCGAGCATGTAGCCCAGTCTTTCAATGTCACTTCATGTTATGTATGTGGAGGAACTGTAATGGGAGATCAATGGCCGTGGGAAACCTGAGAATTAGTACCTATAGACCCAGTTCCTGATTAATTCCTGGCTCAAAAGACTTACCCTGATAATTTCTGGGTCCTAAAACCTCAATTATTGGACAAATTGCATAGCTAGAGAAGGAAAAGAATTCACCCACCCTGTAGGACGACTTAGTTGTCTGAGATAGAAACTGTATAATAGTACCACAAAAACAGTCACTTAGTGGAGTTCAAATCACACATAGAGAAATTCATTTAGTAAATTTCCAAAGTTGCAAACCGTGTGGACCCATCCAGAGTCCCACCAGGACTGGTCAGCCCCCACTGGATTATACTGGATATGTAGGTATAGAGTTTACACCAAATTACCTGACCAGTAGGCGGGTAGTTGTGTTATTGGCACTATTAAACCATCTTTCTTCCTACTGCCCATAAAAACAGGCAAACTCCTGGGCTTCCCTGTCTATGCTTCCCGTGAAAAGAGAAGCATAGTTATAGGAAATTGAAAAAATGATAAATGTCCCCTGAGAGAATCATACAATATTATAGGCTGGCTACTTAGGCACAAGATGGCTCGTGGGGATACTGGACCCCCATTTACATGATCAACCAAATCATACGGTTACAAGCTGTCTTAAAAATAACCACTAACAAAACCAGCAGAGCCTTGACTATTCTAGCCTGGCAAGAAACTCAGATGAGAAATACTATCTATCAAAATAGATTAGCTCTCAACTACTTGCTAGCACCTAAAGGAGAGGTCTGTAGGAAATTTAACCTTACTAATTGCTGCCTACACATAGATAATCAAGAACAAGTAGTTGAAGACATAGTTAGAGATATGACAAAACTGGCACATGTGCCTGTGCAAGTGTGGCATAGATTTAATCCTGGAGCCATGTTTAGAAAATGGTTCCCAGTGCTAGGAGGATTTAAAACTCTTATAACAAGAGTTATAACAGTAATAGGAACATGCTTACTGCTCCCTTGTTTGCTACCTGTACTTCTTCAAATGACAAAAAGCTTCATCGCTACCTTTGTTCTCCAAAATGCTTCAGCACAAGTGTACTATATGAATCACTATCGATCTGTCTTGCAAGAAGACATAGGTAGTAAAAATAAGTGAGAACTCCCACTATTAAGAGTCTCAAAGGGGGGGAATAAGGGAGGAGACCACCCCTCATATTGTCTTATGCCCAATTTCTGCCTCCAAATAAAGAAAAAGTAAAAACTAAAAGGCAGAAATGAAATCCACAAGCAGACAGCCCAGCGCCACACCCTGGGCCTGGTAGTTAAAGATTGACCCCTGACATAATCCGTTATGTTATCTATAGATTACAGATATTGTATAGAAAAGTACTGTGAAAATTCCTATCCTGTTTTGTTCCGATCTAATTACCGGTGCGTGCAGCCCCCCAGTCACATACCCCCTGCTTACTCAATTGATCATGACCCTCTCACATGCACCCCTTTAGAGTTATGACCCCTGAAAAGGGACAGGAATTGCCCACTCAGAGAACTCGGCTCTTGAGACAGGAGTCTTGCTAATGCCCCCGGCCGAATAAACCCCTTCCTTCTTTAACTCGGTGTGTGAGGAGTTTTGTCTATGGCTTGTCCTGCTATAGTACTCCATCTCATCTTTTTACTTTGCATTTCCAGTTTGCCTTGCACAAGGTCTCTTCTTCCTCTGTGGCTCCTCCACTTACATGTGTCTACCTGCTAATTGGACAGGAATATGCACACTAGTTTTCCTTACTCCCAAAATTCAATTTGCAAATGGGACCGAAGAGCTTCCTATTCCCCTCATGACACCGACACGACAAAGAAGAGTTATTCCACTAATTCCCTTGCTTGTCAATTTGGGACTTTCTGCCTCCACTATTGCTCTTGGTACTGGAATAGCAGGCATTTCAACCTCTGTCACGACCTTCTGTAGTGTTTCTAATGACTTCTTTGCTAGCATGACAGACGTATCATAAACTTTATCAGTCCTTTAGGCCCAAATTGACTCCTTAGCTGCAGTTGTCCTCCAAAACCACCAAGGCCTTGAGTTACTCACTGCTGAAAAAGGAGGACTCTGTATATTTTATTTTATTTATTTATTGAGATGGAGTCTTGCACTGTCCCCCAGGCAGGACTGCAGTGGCCGGATCTCAGCTCACTGCAAGCTCCGCCTCCTGGGTTCACGCCATTCTCCTGCAGCAGCCTCCCAAGTAGCTGGGACTACAGGTGCCCACCACCACGACCGGCTAATTTTTTGTATTTTTAGTAGAGATGGGGTTTCACCGTGTTAGCCAGGATGGTCTTGATCTCCTGACTTTGTGATCTGCCTTCCTCGGCTTCCCAAAGTGCTGGGATTACAGGCATGAGCCACCGCGCCCGACCAAGACACATTTTCTTAACAGATCAAATTCGTCTGCCTGAGCTCTCCCTAAAAGCACAGGCCCGCAATGCTGTATTTCCTTCCTGGGAGGAGGAAAAGCACGCCTCCTCCGGCTCTGAGTCCCGCCTCGTCACCATTCCGATTGACACTCAAGCTGACCAATCAGCGCGCTGGCGGGAGCGTGGCGCTGCTCCTCTGAAAGCACATGCGCACTGTACTGACTCGGGAGATGGACGGCCGCCGTGTTTTGGGTCCGATCTGGAGTGGCTGGCGGCGGGGCCTGGCTGTAAGCACAGCGCCCGAGGACGCAGGCTTTGGCATCGAAGCCCGGTGATTAAGTACCCCCTCCCTCATGCGGGACGGAGGCTAGGGCAGGGGGAAGGCACGTGCGGGATCTGCATCAGGTAGATGTTACCCGAAAACAGCCCCTTGGCCTCTCTCAGCCTCGGTGCCCTCGACTGTAGGATGGGACCGGTCGTACCTGAATTTTCGAGGTCAGCCTAGACATTGTGAGGCATTTGTCAGAGGCCGCAGGTTTTGGGAAGAGGCGTCGGGAGATAGGAATGGGCGGCACCTCGGGACGGAATGACTCCCATTGCTTCTCCCTCGTTGTCCAGGCATCACAGGCAACCCCGCGGCTCCCGCCTACGGTCGGGGCCCCTCGGGGACCAGCTCTTCCCGGGGCTGCTGCCAAAAAACCTCAGTCGGGAGGAGTTGGTTGATGCGCTGCGGGCAGCCGTGGTGGACCGGAAAGGTGAGGGGTGAGAGGCACGGCCGCACAGGGATCGGGAGGGGACTGCCGCGGAGTGAAGCCACGGGATCAGCCCTGCTTCTGCCTCCCACTAGCAGCATGAGCTGGGACGAGCCACCTAATTTGCACCCTCTCCCCGCTTTTAACCTTACTGCCATGATGCAGTAGGGTTAAGAGTGGGGAGAGGATGCAAATAACTATCAAGCCTTGCACATAGCCGGCGCTCAGTTACAGGAGTTGCTATACTAGATTATTGTTTATTGGCCGCGGTGGCTTACGCCTGTAATCCCAGCACTTTAGGAGGCTGACGCGGGCGGATCACCTGAGGTCAGGAGTTCGAGACTAGCCTGGCCAACATGGTGAAACCCCGTCTCTACTAAAAATACAAAAATTAGCCAGGTGTGGTGGCGTCCGCCTGTAATCCCAGCTACTGGGGAGGCTGAGGCAGGAGAGTCACTTGAACCCGGATAGCAGAGGTTGCAGTGAGCCGAGGTCGTGCTACTGTGTTCCAGCCTGGGGCAACAGAGCAAGACTCAGTCTAAAAAAACGACAACAAATTATTGTTTATTGATAGACAAAACACAGGCTTTGAGTCAGACATCTAGGCTCTGTGATCAGCTTGCTGTGTGGCTTTAGGAAAATAACTGAATTTCTCTGAACCCCACTCTCCATTCAGTGATTTATTTCTTTTCTCAACTATTTCTTAAACATATGCTGTGTTCCAGGCACTGTTCTAGGCAGGTATACAGTGCTGAAAAAGATAGATATGGTTTCCGCTCTCAAGGGAGAAATGGATTTCTCTCTAATGGGAGAAATGGGTGTCAGAAAATAAATGAACAAGTTACTAGTGATAAGTGCTATGCATAAACTGAAACAGGATGTTCTTTTTTTTTTTTTTTTTTTTTTTTTGAGACGGATTCTCACGCTGTTGCCCAGGCTGGAGTGCAGTGGCGCGATCTCGGCTCACTGCAAGCTCCGCCTCCCGGGTTCACGCCATTCTCCTGCCTCAGCCTCCTGAGTAGCTAGGACTACAGGCGCCCGCCACCGCGCCCGGCTAATTTTTTGTATTTTTAGTAGAGACGGGGTTTCACTGTGGTCTCGATCTCCTGACCTTGTGATCCGCCCGCCTCGGCCTCCCAAAGTGCTGGGATTACAGGCTTGAGCCACCGCGCCCGGCCGAAACAGGATGTTCTAATGGTGAGGAACTGTAGGAAGAGGGCAGACGTTGGATTGGAGATTCAGACCTCTCTGTGATGTGACATTTGAGCCAAGGTGATGGGGAGCCAGACCTGGGAAATTTGGGGACAGAGGAAACAGTAAGTGCCAAGGCTCTGAGGTGGCAGAGGAACAGAAAGCAGTTCAGTTTGGTGTGCGGTAGATAAGTCACGTCTGAGAGTCATGATGGGGCCATGTGCTAAGAGTGTGAGAAAGTGCTCTGGAAATTCTTAAGTGCTGCATAAAGGGTTACTGTTGCTTTTGCTGATGTTCATGTGATGTATGTTTCAGGACCTCTAGTGACGTTGAACAAGCCACAGGGTCTACCAGTGACAGGTACAGGCCGGGTATGTGGGAAGGGAATGCAGCAGAAGGGGGTTTTGTGTCTGGGGAGGGAAAAGTGAAGGCGTGAAGCTTTGGCCTCTTGTAATTTTTCTTTCTTACTTTCCAGGAAAATCAGGAGAGCTGACGTTGTTGTCAGTGCTGCCAGAGCTGAGCCAGTCCCTGGGGCTCGGGGAGCAGGAGCTTCAGGTTGTCCGAGCATCTGGGAAGTAAGTGGTAGGGGTGATAGGAAGCTAGGAGTACAGGCATCCATCTATGGTGGGGAAACAGCTGCTTTGGGATATGCTGACACATTTTCCATAGGAAGGTTTGAGATCGTAGAGGTGGATACAGGTACAGTGAAGAGGAGGAAGCTGATGACTCTGGGTTCAAATCCTCAAGTACAAATGGTGTGATACCAGGCAAAGCATGACACCTCCCTGACGCTGGGCACAGTGACTCACGCCTGTAATCCTAGCACTTTAGGAGGCCAAGGCAGGAGGATCACTTGACCCCAGGAGTTCGAGACCAGCCTGGGCAAAATAGACCCCATCTCTGGAAAAACAACAACAACAAAACCTTCCCTGAGGCCGGGCATGGTAGCTCATGCCTGTAATCGCTAGGACTTTGGGAGGCCGAGGTGGGAGGATTGCTTGAGTCCAGGAGTTCAAAACCAGCCTGGGCAACATGGCAAAACCCTATCTTTACTTAAAAAAACAAAACAAAAGAAACACACACACACACACACACACAAGCTGGGCATAGTAGCACATGCCTGTAGTCCCAGCTGCTCGGGTGGCTGAGATGGGAGAATCACTTGAGCTCAGGAGATGGCAGCTGCAATAAGCTGAGATCCTGCCACTGTACTCCAGCCTAAACAACCTGAGTGAGACCCTGTCTCAAAAAAACAAAACAAAACAAAACCCTCCCTGAGCCTCAGTTCCCCTAATGGTAAAATAGAGAAAATAATACCTATGCTTAGTGTGCAGTCATTTCTCCATGACTGTACTTGTGGCAGGCATTGCTAGTCGATCCATGATACTCTTTCCTCTAACTGCCATCAATTAAAGATGGTACTTGAGATTAAATATTTCTGCAGTTCCACAAACTCATGAGCTTTTTTGTGGGGAACTTATTTAAGAGCTACTATGTACAGAATTTCTAGTAGAGTTCTGGCACATGGTAGACAATCCTTAGGACATTTGGCTCTGAGCTCCCTGGGGGCTGGGAAAAATGAGAAACACATTAAGCTACAAAGTCTTGATATCAAAGAAGGGGAAACCTTACTTATTTCTCAGGAGGTGGTCTAGGTTATAGTCCTGGTGTTAGTGTTTGGCCTGAAGCAGGTCAGTGTTCCTTCCTAAGAGTTTCCTTTTTAGTGGGTGAGTTCAAGGGACTTTAATTTGTGTAATTTGTCTCCTTATTCCAGGGAAAGCTCTGGGCTTGTACTCCTCTCCAGCTGTCCTCAGACGGCTAGTCGCCTCCAGAAGTTCTTCACCCATTCACAGAGAGCCCAGAGGCCCACAGCTACCTACTGGTGAGAGGTGCTGGGAGGTTCTTAAGGTGGTGGGGAGGGCCCAGCAAGCCACTGTGTGACCTCCTCCTGCCCCTTCCTCAGTGCTGTCACTAATGGGATCCCAACTGCTTCGGAGGGGAAGATCCAGGCCGCCCTGAAACTGGAACACATTGATGGGGTCAATCTTGTGAGTCCAGGTCTGGGCAGGGAAGAGGAGGGATGCTTCTAGATACAGTACCCTACGGAGAGGAGTCAGGGGTATGGATTTGGGAGGGCTGGCTCTCCTGTCCCCTAAAACAGGCAATTGACCACTGCCTATACTGTGGCCCTGCCCAGAGTCTGTTGGGAGCAGGGAGGGTCTGGGTATAGCTCCCAGGCCTGTGTAAGGCTTGTTCACTCTTGACTGGCACCACAGACAGTTCCAGTGAAGGCCCCATCCCGAAAGGACATCCTGCACGGTGTCAAGAAGACTCTCAGTCACTTTCGTGTGGTAGCCACAGGCTCTGGCTGTGCCCTGGTCCAGCTGCAGCCACTGACAGGTAGGTCTGCACCCCAGCCAGCCTTTAAAACTGCACTTGATTTGGGAGACTGAGGTGGGTGGATCATGAGGTCAGGAGTTCAAGACCAGTCTGGCAGGGATGGTGAAACCCTGTTTCAACTAAAAACTATAAAAATTAGCCGGGCACGGCCGGGCGCGGTGGTTCACACCTGTAATCCCAGCACTTTGGGAGGCCAAGGTGGGCGGATCATGAGGTCAGGAGATGCAGACCATCCTGGCTAATGCGGTGAAACCCCGTCTCTACTAAAAATACAAAAAATTAGCCGGGTGTGGTGGCAGGCGCCTATAGTCCCAGCTACTCGGGAGGTTGAGGCAGGAGAATGGCATGAACCTGGGAGGTGGAGCTTGCAGTGAGCTGAGATCGCGCCACTGCACTCCAGCCTGGGTGACAGAGTGAGACTCTGCCTTAAAAAAAAAAAAATTAGCCGGGCACGGTGGCAGGTGCCTGTAATCCCAGCTATTCGGGAGGCTGAGGCAGGAGAATCGCTTGAACCCAGGAGGCAGGAGTTGCAGTGAGGCAAGATCACGCCTCTGTACTCCAGCCTGGACGACAGAGTGAGACTTCGTCTAAAAAAAAAAAAAAAAAAAAACTGCACTTGAGCCGGGCGCGGTGGCTCACGCCTGTAATCCCAGCACTTTGGGAGGCCAAGGCGGATGGGTCACTTGAAGTCAGGAGTTCAAAACCAGCCTGGCTAACATGGTGAAACCCCGTCTCTACTAAAAATACAAAAATTACCTGGGGTTGGTGGCATGCACCTGTAATCCTAGCTACTTGGGAGGCTGAGGCGGGAGAATCACTTGAACCTGGGAGACTGAGGTTGCAGTGAGCGAAGATTGCACTATTGCACTCCATCCTGAGACAGAATGAGACTCCGTCTCAAAAAAAAAAAACAAAAAACTGCACTTGGCTCAAGGGGGCAAGGGGCTGGGGAGATGGTGGTATCAACAGCAGCCTGGGAAGCATTTGATGGCCCCCAGAGGTGTATGTGACCAGGCCCAGCTAGAGGAGGCAGCTTCAGGCTAGCACCCCAGCAGGAAAAAACAGTCCTTATGGCTGATGGCTTCAGCAATTAAATCAGGGTTGCATCTCATCATGAGTGGATCCCACAGCCAGGCAGATTGATAGCTGTGGTTGTCCTGACGTGTTGTGTGTCCCTCTCTGGATGCAGGGGCCGTAGTACCGACCTCACTGAAACATGTGATCTGAGAAAGGGGGTGGTGTTTCCCCAAAGGAAAGCAGGAGGGGTGATACTGGGTGGGACAGAACGAGCAGCTGCCCACTGTCTCTCCGGGCTCTCCTGTTGCCCAGTGTTCTCCAGTCAACTACAGGTACACATGGTACTACAGCTCTGCCCTGTGCTTGGGGACCACACATACTCTGCCCGTGTGGGGACTGTCCTGGGCCAGCGATTTCTGCTGCCAGCTGAGAGCACCAAGCCCCAAAGACAGGTACTCCAGCCCACCTGCTTGCTGCTTTCTGAGGGGTGGAGGGAGAAGTGAGCATGGACAGCATCTCAAGACCTTATCTTTGCAGCTTGGGACTACTGGGAGGCAGCCCTTTTGGCTCCCAAGGCTGTATCTGTACCCACATCTTGGTGTGTGGCCTTGGGCAAGTAACACTCTCTTGAGCTTCATTCTGTCTGTGTGTTCAATAAGGGAGTTGATGTGGCTGATTTCTAAAACCCTCTTAAGTCTGCCATTCTTTGAGTCTGGTACAAAGGGTCAAAGGCATGCATGTATTAGGACACCAGATGCCTCTACCTGCTCTAACAGAGTAAGCCCAGACTACCAGAATCTTAACACAAGAACTGTGCCCTCATGCTAAGGTCAAATAACGGGAGTGGGCTCTGCTCCAAGCAGTAAGTACTCAGGGACCCAGGCTGTTGATATCCAGCCAGATAAGGGACACAGTGTAGGTTCAAGTGGGTAAGGCTTTTCTGGGCCAGGTGTGGAAGTGGCATACATACTGCCACCTACATTCACTTGGCTAGAGCTCACTCACGTCTCACCAAGCTGTGAGAGGGCTGGGAAATGGAGTTGAGGCATGTGCCTAGGAGGAAACTGATTGGGTGACCCCCTAGCCAGTCTCTGCTGCAGTGTGAGTGCCTGTATGAATGTGCACATCTGTGTATAAAGAAGATGTGATTAACAGCAGCAGAACAGTGGGGAATAGAGGAAGCGCCCGCCTTACTCCCATTTCCCTTAGAGGTGGGTACCCAGCTGCTTGGAAAATGTGGGGCTCAACACAACGTACCTCTCTGCTCCAGGTCCTGGATGAAGCCCTCCTCAGACGCCTCCACCTGACCCCCTCCCAGGCTGCCCAGCTGCCCTTGCACCTCCACCTACATCGGCTCCTCCTCCCAGGCACCAGGGCCAGGGACACCCCCATCGAGCTCCTGGCACCACTGCCCCCTTATTTCTCCAGGACCCTACAGTGCCTGGGGCTCCGCTTACAATAGTTCTCCCTCTGTTCCTGACCCCCTCACACACACTGGAAAGTGAGGGTGGGGGCTCTGCAGTCGGACAAACCTAAGATCACATCCTGGACAGGCCACTTGCTTGCTGTGTGGCATTGAGCAAGTAAGTTTACCTCTCTGGACTTGTGATAATAAAAGTTCCTACCTCATGTTATGGTTTTGAGGATTTGCTAAGAAAGTAAATGTTTATTACAGATCTTGCTTTCTGCTGAGTTGACTATGTAGTCTTTTTATTTGGTGGTTTCCATCCTGATCCTAGCTGGGAGATGTTAGATTTTTGTGTGTTTGTGTGGTAAAATACATATAAAAGTTACCATCTTGGCCAGGGGCAGTGGATCACTTGAGCCCAAGAGTTCCAGACCAGCTTGGGCAACATGGAGAAACCCTCTCTACTAAAAATAGAAAAATCAGCTTGACGTGGTAGCACATGCCTGTAGTCCCAGCTACTTGGGAGGCTGAGGTAGGAGGATCACCTGAGCCAGGGATGCAGAAGTTGCAGTGAGCTGAGATCGCACCATGCCACTCCACTCCAGCCTGGGCCACAGAGTAAGGCCCTGTCTCAAAATAAAATTTACCATTTTAGCCATTTTAAGTGTACAGTTCTGTGGCATCAAGTATACTCACATTGTTGTGCAACCAGCACCACCATCTCCAGAACTTTTTTATCTTATAAAACTGAAATTTTGGCCAGGTGCTGTGGCTCATGTCTGTAATCCCAGCACTTTGGGAGGCTGAGGTGGGCAGATCCCTTGAGGTCAGCAGTTTGAGACCAGCCTGGCCAACATGGTGAAACCTCGTCTCTACTAAAAATATAAAATTAGCCAGGCACAGTGGCAGGTGCCTGTAATCGAAGCTACTAGGGAGGCTGAGGCACGAGAATCACTTGAACCTGGGAGGTGGAGGTTGCAGTGACCACGAGATGGCACCACTGCACTCCAGCCTGGGTGATAGAGTGAGACTGTGTCTCAGGGCTGGGAGCTATGGCTCATGCCTGTAATCCCAACACTTTGACAGGTGAATCACCTGAGGTTGGGAGTTCGAAACCAGCCTGGCCAACATGGTGAAACCCTGTCTCTACTAAAAATACAAAAATTAGCTGGATGTGGTGGCAGGTGCCTGTAATCCCAGCTACTTGGGAGGCTGAGGCAGGAGAGTCACTTGAACCCAGGAGGCAGAGGTTGCAGTGAGCCGAGATCACATGACTTCACTCCAACCTGGGTGACAGAATGAGACTCCATCTCAAAAAAAAAAAAAAAAAAAACTTTCTCCCCATTAAACATTAATTCCCCATCCCCCCAGCCCCTGTTAGCCACCATTCTGCTTCTGTCTCTATGAAGCTGACTGTTCTAGGAACCTCATAAGTGGAGATGTTAGATCTTTTTCTTTAAAAAATTGTGAAATATGGCAAACATCAAAATATGCCTAAAACATGTCTATGATTTTTTTTTTTCCTGAGACAGTGTCTCCCTCTGTCGCCCAGGCTGGAGTGCAGTGGTGCGATCTTGGCTCACTGCAAGCTCCACCTCCTGGTTTCACGCCATTTTCCTGCCTCAGCCTCCCAAGTAGCTGGGACTCCAGGCGCCCGCCACCACTCCTTGCTAATTTTTTGTATTTTTAGTAGAGACGAGGTTTCACCGTGTTAGCCAGGATGGTCTCAATCTCCTGACCTCGTGATCCACCCACCTTGGCCTCCCAAAGTGCTGGGATTACAGGCATGAGCCACTGTGCCCGGCCATTTCTATGATTTAAAATAATACCATCACGGGGTGTGGTGGCTCATGCCTGTAATCCCAGCGCTTTGGGAGGCCAAGATGGGAGGATCACTTGAGCCCAGCAATTCAAGACCAGCTTGGGCAACATGGTGAAACCCTGTCTCGGCCGGGCGCGGTGGCTCATCCCTGTAATCCTAGCACTTTGGGAGGCTGAGGCGGGTGGATCACCTAAGGTCAAGAGTTTGAGACCAGCCTGGCCAGCAAGGTGAAACCCTGTCTCTAGTAATATAAAAATTAGTCAGGCGTGGTAGCCTGAACCTGTAATCCCAGCTACTTGGGAGGCTGAGGCAGGAGAAATGCTTGAGATCGTGCCATTGCACTCCAGCCTGGGGGACAAGAGCGAGAGTTCATTTCAAAATAAAAAAAAAAAAGAAAGAAAGAAACCCTGTCTCTACAAAAAATTAGACGTGGTGGTGCACGCCTGTAGTCCCAGCTATCTGGGAGGCTGAGGTGGGAAGATCACCTGAGCCCAGGAGGTTGAAGCTGCAGTGAGCCGGGTTCTGCACTCCAGCCTAGGCAACAGAGTGAGACCCTGTCTCAAAAGAAAACAACAGGCCAGGCATGGTGGCTCATGCCTGTAATCCCAGCACTTTGGGAGGCTGAGGCAGGCAGATCACTGGAGGTCAGGAGTCTGAGACCAGCCTGGCCAACACGGCGAAACCCTGCCTCTACTAAAAATAAAAATGCCTGGCATGGTGGTGGACACCTGTAATCCCAGCTCCTCAGAAGGCTGAGGTAGGAGAATTGCTTGAACCCAGGAGGTGGAGGTTGCAGTGAGCCAAGGTCGCGCCACCACACTCCAGCCTGGGCGACAAGAACGAAACTCCATCTCAAAGAAGAAGAAAACAACAACAAATACCATCATCCCCTCAGTGTCCACAGAGGATTGGTTCCAGGACCCCCTTCAGACACCAAAAATCTGATACTAAAACCCTCAAATCACTTATATGTAAAATGGCACAGTGTTTGCATATAGCCTACATACATCCTCCTATATAGTTTAAATCATTTCTATATTACTTATAACACTTAATGCAATGTAAATATATAAACAGTTGTTATACTGCATTTTAATTTGTATTTTTGGTTGTATCATTTTTTATTTATTTTTTCATCTGTAGTTGGCTGGGTCCACAGATGTGGCACCTGTGAATAGGGAGGGACAATTGTAATTATAAAGTAGTACCCATATTACTCCCCTTGGGGCACGAAATACAAGCACCCACTCCTTTCTTGTAGAGCAGCAATTGTCAACCCTGGCCCTGGATTAGAATCCCCCCCCAATCCCTCAGGAAGCTTAAGTCCCCAATTCTGCACCCCCAAAGATTCTGGCTTAATTGGCCTGGGGTGGATACCCTGGCACTGATCTTTTAAAAAACTACTTGAAGGGGTTCTACTGTTCAGTCTAGGTCAGAAACGAATCCCCTGGTTTGGGAGAATTACTTTGTTTTCAAGTTGACTGCATACATATGCATCCCTAACCAATGTATTTCATTTTTTTTTTTTCTTTTTGAGACTGAGTCTCGCTCTGTTGCCCAGGCTGGAGTGCAGTGGCCGGATCTCAGCTCACTGCAAGCTCCGCCTCCCGGGTTTATGCCATTCTCCTGGCTCAGCCTCCCAAGTAGCTGAGACTACAGGCGCCCGCCACCTTGCCCGGCTAGTTTTTTTTTTATTTTTTAGTAGAGACGGGGTTTCACCGTGTTAGCCAGGATGGTCTCGATCTCCTGACCTCGTGATCCGCCCGTCTCCGCCTCCCAAAGTGCTGGGATTACAGGCTTGAGCCACCGCGCCCGGCCATGTATTTCATTTTGCCTGGTTTTGAAGTTTCTGGAACCACACTGTATATACGCTTTCATGATTTGCTCTTGCTCCTAATTGTAAAGTGCATCTGTGTTGTATGGTGTATGGTTTGAATTCCATACTTGGAATAGACCAGTTTGCCCATTCTACTGTTAGTGGACAGTTAGGTCATTCGGCTGTTACCACAATGCTGCTGTGAATCTGCTTGTATGCATTTCCTGGTGCAGTTACACAAGGATTTCTGGATTAGAATGTCTGGCCTGGTGTGTTAGTTTGTTAGAGCTGCCACAACACATTTACACAGCCTGAGTGGCTTAAAATGTATTAATGTTCTTTTGGTTTAAGAGGCCAGAAGTCCCAGCACCACCTCACTCTTGAAGTCTTGGGGGTTAGAATCCTTTCCAGATTATCGGATGGCTCCAGGTGTCCCTTGGCTTGTGGCTGCATCACATCAGTATCTGTTTCCATTTTCTTTCTTCTTCTTTTTTTTTTTTTTTTGAGATGGAGTCTTGCTTTGTGGCCCAGGCTGGAGTGCAGTGGTATGATCTCAGTTCACTGCAACCTCCGCCTCCCGGGTTTAAGTGATTCCCCTGCCTCAGCCTCCCTAGTAGCTGGGACTACAGACGTGTGTCACCACGCCCAGCTAATTTTTGTATTTTTAGGAGAGACGGGTGTTTCACTATGTTGGCCAGGCTGGTCTTGAACTCCTGACCTCAGGTGATCCACCTGCCTCAGCCTCCCAAAGTGCTGGGATTACAGGAGTGAGCCACCGTGCCCAGGCTTTTTTTTTTTTCTTTTTTAATTTTTATTTTTTGAGACAGTCTCGCTCTTGTCACTAGGCTGGAGTGCAAGCAGCATGATCTCGGCCCACTGCAACCTCTGCCTGCCAGGTTCAAGCGATTCTCATGCCTCAACCTCCTAAGTAGCTGGGATTACAGGTGTATGCCACCAGATCTGACTAATTTTTGTATTTTTAATAGAGATGGGGTTTCACCATATTGGCCAGGCTGGTCTTAAACTCCTGACCTCAAGAGATCCACCCACCTTGGCCTCCGAAAGTACTGGGATTACAGACCTGAGTCACCGTACCCGGCTTGCTTCCATCTTCACGTGGCTTTCTCCTCATGTCTGTCTGCTCTTCTGGGTTTTTTGTTTTTGTTTTTGGAGACAGGGTCTCATTCTGTCACCCAGGCTGATGTGCAGTTGTGCAAGCATAGCTTACTGCAGCCTCAAACTCCTGGGCTCAAGCTGTCCTCCTACCTGTGCTGAGTAGCCGGGACTACAAGCACACACACTGCACCCTGGTAATCCTTTTAAAAATTGTAGACTGGGCGCAGTGGCTCACGCCTGTAATCCCAGCACTTTGGGAGGCCGAAGTGGGCGGATCCCAAGGACAGCAGTTCAAGACTAGGCTGGCCAACATGGTGAAACCCCGTTTCTACTAAAAGTACAAAAATTAGTTGGGTGTGGTGGTGCGTGCCTGTAGTTCCAGCTACTCAGGAGGCTGAGGCAGTGAACCCGGGAGGTGGAGGTTGCAGTGAGCCAAGATTGCACCACTGCACTCCAGCCTGGGCAACCAAACAAGACTCCATCTCAAAAAAAAAAAAAAAAAAAAAAAATTGTTGAGATGGCGGCTGGCCTCAGTGGCTCACACCTGTAATCCGAGCACTTTGGGAGGCTAAGGTGGGTGGATCACTTGAGCCCAGGATTTCAAGACCAGCCTGGGCAACATGGCAAAACCCTGTCTCTACAAAATATGCAAAAAAAAAAAAAAAAAATAGCCAGGTGTGGTGGCACGCACCTGTAGTCCCAGCTACTTGGGAGGCTGAGGTGGAAGGATCATCTGAGCTCAGGAGGTGAATATTGTAGTGAGCCAAGATGTTGCCACTGCACTCCAGCCTGGGTGAAAGAGTGAAACCTTGTCACACACACACACCCAAAAAACAACTGAGTTGGGGTCTTGTTATGTTGACTAGGCTGGTCTTGAACTCCTGGCCTCAAGCAATTCACCTGTCTTGGCACCCCCCCATCCAATGTGCTGGGATTACAGGCATGAGCCACTGCACCCAGCCTTCTTACTCTATTTTATATATATATATATATATTTTTTTTTGAGACAGAGTCTCGCTCTGTTGCCCAGGCTGGAGTGCAGTGGTGCGATCTCGGCTCACTGCAAGCTCCGCCTCCCGGGTTCATACCATTCTCCTGCCTCAGCCTCCTGAGTAGCTGGGACTACAGGCGCCTGCCACCACACCTGGCTAATTTTTTTTGTATTTTTAGTAGAGACAAGGTTTCACCGAGTTAGCCAGGATGGTCTCGATCTCCTGACCTTGTGATCCGCTTGCCTCAGCCTCCCAAAATGCTGGGATTACAGGCATGAGCCACTGCGCCCGGCCTCTATTATATTTTTTAAAGCAGGGTCTCAGTACGTTGCCCAGGCAGGCTACCCTCCAACTCCTGGCCTCAAGCAATCCTCCCGCCTCAGCCTCCTTATCATTTTTTTTTTTTTTTTTTTTTTGAGACAGAGTCTCACTCTGTTGCCCAGGCTGGAGTGAAGCGGCATGATCTCAGCTCACTGCAACCCCACCTCCGGGGTTCAAGTGATTCTCCTCCCTCAACTTCCCGAGTAGCTGGGATTACAGGCACATGTCGCCATGCCCGGCTAATTTTTGTATTTTTAGTAGAGACAGGGTTTCGCCATGTTGGCCAGGCTGGTCTCAAACTCCTGACCTTGGGTGATCCACCTACGTCAGCCCTCCTGAAATGCTAGAATTACAGGAGTGAGCCACTGGCCTTTATCCTTTCTTATGAAGACACTTGTCATTGAATGTAGGCACCACACTGGTCATTGGGATTATCTCATTTAAGATCTTAAACTTATTTACATCTGCAAAGACTTTTTTTTTGGATAGAGGGTTTCACTATGTTCCCAGGCTCAGAGTACAGTGGCATGATCACAGCTCACCACAGTTTTGATCTTCCCGGGCTCAGGTAATCCTCCCACCTAAGCTTCCCGAGTAGCTAGGACTACAGGTGCGTGCCACCACACCCGGCTAGTTTTCTGTAGAAACGGCTTCACCATGTTGCCCAGACTGGTCTTGAACTTGTGGGCTCAAGTGATCTCCTGCCTTGCCCTCTCAAAGTGCTGGGATAACAGGCATGAGTGACCATACCCAGCTACAAAGACTCTTTTCCTACATAAGGTCACATTCACGGGGTCCAGGTAGACATCTCTTTTCAGGGACCACAGTTCAACCCACTACAACTAAGCAGTGCCACACTTTTCTTCAGGTAGGTGTGGCTTATTGGATATTTCATTTTTTTTTTTTTTTTTTTTTTTTTTTTGAGACGGAGTCTCGCTCTGTCGCCCAGGCTGGAGTGCAGTGGCGCGATCTCGGCTCACTGCAAGCTCTACCTCCTGGGTTCATGCCATTCTCCCGCCTCAGCCTCCGAGTAGCTGGGACTACAGGCGCCCGCCACCACGCCCGGCTAGTTTTTTCTATTTTTTTTAGTAGAGACGGGGTTTCACCATGTTAGCCAGGATGGTCTCGATCTCCTGACCTCGTGATCCACCCGCCTCGGCCTCCCAAAGTGCTGGGATTACAGGCTTGAGCCACCGCGCCCGGCCTGGATATTTCATTTTTAGGTGACCTTGGCCCCTTGCTGAAGAAGGGATAGACCCACTCCCTCTGCAGAAGGGCTGAGGTTTAGGCAAGGTCAACTCTTTCCCCGTCTCATGACATTAACATTCCTATGCCCATTAGGTGTCATTCTGCTAGCCCGGCTTGTTCTCTGGTGTTGGGGGGCTCTCCGTGGTCGGCAGTTCTGGCAATACGTCCCTGAGTCTACTCACTGCCACATGATCTTGGGCAAGCCATGCCTCCTCTTTCAGACTCAGTTTCTTCATCTGTAAAGTGAAGGCTCACGCTCCCCACCTCTGGATCGGAGATGCTGGGGGAGTCCCTAAATAGGAAGCCCCATGTCTGTCCTTAGGTGAGAGTTCTGGGCCTCGCTGCATGGCGGAGCTGCTGATGGCCTCAGGCTCTTGCTGTGGACCCTGAGGTACATGGCCTCGCCCCACCCACTCTTGACCCTCCAACAGCAATGGAGCCAAGCCCCAAATACTTCACTTGTTTCTTTTTATTTGGTGTTGGATCCAGGAAAAGGGCAGTGGGGAATCGAAGCAGGGGCTTCCCTAGCTTCATACCCCCAGGCCCCTGTGCCTCTGGAATGTACCAACAAGGGGCAGGGGTTTCAGGGGGCTCAGCCTCTTCATGGGGCACGCCTCAGCCCTGGGTTTGTCGCAGTTTGGCCTTGAACTTGCCTTTGGCCTTGACCTTCCTACGGGTGCTAGGAATTGTTCCGACTTCAAAGGGCAGAGGCAACAAGGCACTTCCAGCTGGGGGCCTCGGAGGCAGAAGAGAGCAGGAGCCTCAGTGTGAAAGGAGGGGAGAAGAGGGAGACGGTCAGAAGTCTGTTGAGAAAGGGGCTTCTGAGGGAGACAAGCTCTTCCCTTGGGGTGCCAGCCAGCCTGGGAGCTGCCGTCTGCCTGTGCCCTCCAGCCCTGACCCCATGCTCAGCACGGTCCACTGGGTATGAGCCACAGGTCGAGGCCCACCTTTCTTGGCTTCAGGATGCTGGGTGCCACCTTGAAATCAAGGTTAGGTGGGAGGGAAATGAAGACCTTGGCCGTGGGTAGAGTCATCAAGGCCTTGCCTGTGGTCGACAGGGCCTTAGTGCCCACCAGCTTGCTGTGCTGTCGTCTGAGGATCTGGCCCTGGTGTCGGAGTACATGGGGAGAAGGCAGCTGGGCCTTGGTGTGGAGGCTGGGGAAGTGGTGAGGGGCTGTGGGAGCAAGAGAAGCTGTGAGGGCCTGGGGGGTCCCAAGGTGGCCTAGCTGCCCTAAAAGGTGTGTGTGGAGGATGGGGGGATGTGGAGGGGGCGGGGTAAAGGCAGATGGAGCCCTCCGGGTTCCTCCTCCAGAGGCAGTGAGAAGAAAACAGGGTAGAGTCCAACAGACCTGGGTCTGCATCCCAGCTGTGCCCCTTCTGAGCTGTGCAACCTTGGGCAACTTCTTTAAACTTCCTGATACCTTGGCTGGAAAATGGGGATAATAGCACCTACCTTGCTAGGCTGGTGTAGGCACTAAAGGAGCTGGGCAGGTAGTGGCATGGGGCACACTGTTAAGTGCTGGACACATGTTAGTTATTTTCCCCAGAGGTGACTGCTTGAAGGCAAAGGCAGAATACTGCAGTGGGAAAAGCGTGGGCGCTGGAGAGAACAACCTGGGCTTAAGTTCTGGCATCTTTGAAATAAGGTCGTCTTTGAAATAAATCACTCTGCCTCGCAGAGTCACTACTTTGGAGGAGACAATACTTATTTGGCCGGGTTTTTTTTGTTTTTTTTTGACAGAGTTTTGCTCTTGTTGCCTAGGCTGGAGTACAATGGTGCAATCTCAACTCACTGCAACCTCCGCTTCCCGGGTTCAAGCGATTTTCATGCCTCAGCCTCCCAAGTAGCTGGGATTATAGGCACCTGTCACCACACCCAGCTAATTTTTGTATTTTTTAGTAGAGTAGAGATGGGGTTTCACCATGTTGGCGAGGCTGGTCTCAAACTCCTAACCTCAAGTGATCTGCCCGCCTCGGCCTCCCAAAGTGCTTTTTTTGTTTGTTTGTTTTTAAGACAGCATCTCGCTCTGTCTCCCAGGCTGGAGTGCAGAGGTGCAATCATAACTCACTGCAGCCTTGACCTCCCGGGCTCAAGCCATCCTCATTAGCCTCGCGAGTAGCTGGGACCACAGGCTCGCGCCACCATGCCCAGCTAATTTGGCTGTGTATTTTTAAAGAATACTTTGTGAGTAGTGGCTTTTACTTGCTACTGGTGGCTCTTTGGTGGGGTGGCTGATCCAGGTGGTTAGGAGGGGCCTGGAGAGCAGGAATAAATCACCTTGGGACACTTGGGTGTTTTGGGCGAATGGTCTTACCCAGAGCCTGGGGGTTCTTCGGACTCAACGGCAATCTGTTCAAGTGGTGGGGTTGCCTGTCCCCACTAGAAAAGGTCATAGTGAAAATGCAGCCTATCCTGGTGCTGGGGGCGTCCCACTCTGGGAGATTGGGGCAGACCAGGGCTGTGGCACTTTTCGCCTTGCCTTTCTTCCCCTTTCCGAGGGCTGAAGTGGTGGCAGTGGAGACTGGCTTCTCACTGTGCCCCAGGCTCCTGGCCCCAGCACCTTTCCTAGAAGCTGACCTGTGGATAGGGGTCCCCGAGTCCTTGCCTTCCCTAGAGCCTCGCTGGGTCAGCAGAGGGACTGCTGGGCGGACCCCCATCCGCCGATGACACATCGCCATGGGCTTCTTGATGGTGGAGCCCTCTACCAGGAGCCGGATGCCCACATACTGGGGCACCTCCACAGCAGGCTGTGGGCAAGAAGAGGAGACAAGGCCCACTCAGTCAGTGGTAGTGGAATCCTTGGCCCAGCGGGACCCAGGGTAGAGATGGGTGGAATTACTTTCTGAGGCATCCGGTCAAAGAGACATTTCTGAGCTGAGAAATGGAAAGCCCAGCTCTGAGTCAGTACCTAGAGTCACAGAGCTCCAGGAATTGCTAGCCCAGAGGAATGGGGGAATCCCAGCCATGTCCCACCAGCACCCCTCAGCCACATTTCCCTCCTAAGCTGCCCCCAGCCCCTGCTGGAATGTGTGTGGCTCCACTGCACAGGCTACCGCAGGTGGACAGCTTCCTGAGCTCAGCCAATCAGATTCTCTGCACAGGGAGTTTGAGTTACGCCACCCAGACAGGTAAGAGGCTTGGAGCCTCCCTAGAGCCTCGTGTGAACCCAGGTTATGGGGGAGCAGAAATTAAGAACCTTAAAGAAGACAGTCTGTGGAGAGAATGAATTAGCGAATACGCAGAGGAAGGCAGAGAGAAGGGTCCAAGGAGAGGGACTCCCTTACAACTCTCAGTTCCTATCAGGCCAAGCTGTGTGTCCTGCCCTCAGCTGGGCTCCAGGAGAGCTCCCTGTGCCTCGCCAGCAACCTGGAGTCAACTGGAGGTATCTTCTGTGCCACTGAAGGATCCTGATCAGAATCTATCTAAACATCAGAATTACTTGGAGCTTGTTAAAAATACAGCTATCCGCCGGGCACGGTGGTCACACCTGTAATCCCAGCACTTTGGGAGGCTAAGGCTGGCAGATCACTTGAGGTCAAGAATTCGAGACCAGCCTGGCTAACATGGCAAAACCCTGTCTCTACTAAAAATACAAAAAAATTAGCAGGTCATGGTGGCAGGCACCTGTAATCCCAGCTACTTGGGAGGCTGAGGCAGGAGAATTGCTTGAATACAGGAGGCGGAGGTTGCACTGAGCCGAGATCGCGCCATTGCACTCCAGCCTGGGTGATAAGAGCGAAACTCCGTCTCAAAAAAAAAAATAAATAAATAAATACAGCTATTGCCGGGCATGGTGGCTCATGCCTGTAATCCTAGCACTTTGGGAGGCTGAGGCAGGTGAATATCTGAGGTCAGGAGTTGGAGACCAGCCTGGCCAACATGGCAAAACCCCGTCTCTACTAAAAACACAAAAATTAGCCAGCCATGGTGGGCACCTGTAATCCCAGCTACTTGGGATCTAAGAAGGAGAATCACTTGATTCCAGGAGGCGGAGGTTGCAGCGAGCCGAGATAGCACCACTGCACTCCAGCCTGGGTGGCAGAGCAAGACTCTGTCTCAAAAAAAAAGAAAAATTAAAAAAAAATTCTTTTTAATCAAATAAAAATATAGCTATCAGCACTCCCGAGTGGCCCCAAATGATGAGGGAAAGCTCATCTTTAAAGAAGAATCTCAGCTAATAAATGCAGAAGGAACAACAGAATTAGACATTTGCCATTTTGCAACTCTAATAAAATAGGCAATAATCAAAACTGGTATCAAAACAATTAGATGAATGGATGACAGGAAAATGACAGTCATCTGGACAGAGCCAACACAACACCTTACAAAAAAATTAATTGCAAAGGGGAGATGTAGCTTATAATGGAGAGATCTCGTAACCACCGCTGTAACCCACAGTCAAACTCAGCAGCACTAACTGTGAGACACTGTCAAAGGATGTGCCTTGTGATGCCACATGAGGTACCCAACATCACCTCTGAAGTGCTCTTGGCAAAAATGTTTAACCTGAACCTCATCAAGCTGTCTGACCTAACTTCTAGTTCCTGAGACAATCAGCTAACAAAAGACCAAGGTAAATAACACCATAAGGAAACAATCAGATAAATCCAGAATGTGGGACAGTTCTACAAAACAACCGGCCTGGCCCCTCAAAAGATCAAAACTGTGGTGTCAAAAGGCACTGGGGCTGGCCTAGATGAAAAGAGACAAAAAACCAGTGCAAGGTGTGAGCCTTCACTATGTGCTGGCCTAAAAACAAAAACAAGAACAAATCAGCAATAAAAGACATTTAGAGGGCTTGGTGCGGTGGCTCATGCCTGTAATCCTAGCACTTTGGGAGGCCGAGACGGGTGAATCACGAAGTCAGGAGATCGAGACCATTATGGCTAACACGGTGAAACCTTGTCTCTACTAAAATACAAAAAGTTAGCCAGGCATGGTGGCGGGCGCCTGTAGTCCCAGCTACTCAGTGAGGTGGAGGCAGGAGAATCGCTTGAACCTGGGAGGCGGAGGATGCAGTGAGCCGAGATGGTGCCACTGCACTCCAGCCTGCATGATAAAGCGACTCTGTCTCAAAAAAAAAAAAAAAAAAAAAAAAAAAAAAAAAGATGTTTGGGGGAAATTTGAAAAATGCAGATGCGTAGTCACCTCCCCAAGCTAGACATCTTGGGTCAATCTCTGGGGGTGGAGCCTCCTGACATCCATACCTTTAGAAGCTTTCACATGCTTCTGGCCTGGGCACTGGCATTGGGAGCACTGCACTACAATGGCACCTTTTCCCTCAGCTTGCTCATATTTTCCTGCCCATGTATTTCCCCATTTACATTTTTTGAAACCAAAACGCCAATATATTAATTTAAGAAACGATCGGGGCTGGGCGTGGTGGCACACGCCTGTAATCCCAGCACTTTGGGAGGCCAAGGTGGGCGGATCATGAGGTCAGGAGATCAAAACCATCCTGGCTAACACAGTGAAACCCTGTCTCTACTAAAAATACAAAAAATTAGCCGGGCGTGCTGGCGGGCGCCTGTAGTCCCAGCTACTTGGGAGGCTGAGGCAGGAAAATGGCATGAACCCGGGAGGCGGAGCTTGCAGTGAGCCGAGATCGCGCCACCGCACTCCAGCCTGGGCAACAGAGCAAGACTCTTATCTTGAAAAAAAAAAGAAATGATCAATAACTGTAATAAAGACGAGGTCACTTAGGTCACGTGATCGGTATGCTCTCTTCCTGTAACCAAACCTTGACAGAAGCCGAATGCTAATCAGAAGCCACTTAAACTGCCACAAGAAATTCTATCCAGAGCTCAGAAAGCTTTACAATCAATTTTCTGACTGATTTTTTAAAATGCTGTTCTATTTTACAAGTAGACTCCAATCTCTCTTTGAAGCAAGATGAGTGAAATAATTATAATACTAATAATAATAGTAGCTACCAGTAATTGCCTATTACTATACATTCAGGCACTTTACAGGTTATACATGATGAAACTCCTAACCTTATTAGGTAATAACAACATTAGCTAAAACTTAGTAGCATTTACTATGTGCCAGGCACTATTCTAAAGTACTTTACTGGCTGGGCACGGTGGCTCCTGCTGTAATCCCAGCACTTTGGGAGGCTGAGGTGGGCGGATCACCTGAGGTCAGGAGTTCGAGACCAGCCTGGCCAACATGGAGAAACCCTGTATCTACTAAAAATACAAAAATTAGACAGGCGTTGTGGTGGGCACCTGTAATCCCAGCTACTTGGGAGGCTGAGGCAGGAGAATCGCTTGAACCCAGGAGGTGGAGGTTGCAGTGAGCCAAGATCATGCCACTGCACTCCAGCCTGGGCAAAAGAGCGAGACTCGGTCTCAAAAATAAATAAATGAAAATGAAGTACTTTACTTATCAACTCATTTAATTCTCACAACTCATAGTACCTAACTTTGTGAGTTAGGTACTATTTTTATTCTTACAGATGAGGAGACCTAGGGGTTAGGAACTTGTCCAAAGTCACACAGCTTGTTGTCACTGAACAGTAATTTGAAACCAAGGAGACGGCCGGGCGTGGTGGCTCAAGCCTGTAATCCCAGCACTTTGGGAGGCCGAGACTGGCGGATCACAAGGTCAGGAGTTCGAGACCATCCTGGCTAACCCGGTGAAACCCCGTCTCTACTAAAAAATACAAAAAAAAAAAAAACTAGCCAGGCGCGGTGGCGGGCGCCTGTAGTCCCAGCTACTCGGGAGGCTGAGGCAGGAGAATGGCGTGAACCCAGGAGGCGGAGCTTGCAGTGAGCCAAACTTGGGCCACTGCACTCCAGCCTGGGAGACAGAGCGAGACTCCATCTCAAAAAAAAAGAAGAAACCAAGGAGATTCCAGAATCTCTGCTCTTACGACTATGCTATATGCCTCTCTAGAAATATTATCCCCATACACTAATTCATTTTATTCTCCCATTCCCATGAGAAAGTTGGTAATAATATCCCCATTTCAAAGATCAGGAGACTGAGGCTCAAGGAGGTGAGGTCACCTTAGCAGGACCAGGACTTGAATCTGGGTCTTAAACTGGGTCTGACTGCAGAGTACTATGCTCCACTATGGGGCTGCCTGGAAGAGGGTGCAGACTCTCTGGGGTCCTGCCTGGGCCCAACCTCCTCACCTGCTTATAGATGAGCTCAAAGGCTCCTGTGTCACAGTTGCGGTCCAGCCGCCGGTCAATGACCACGCGCAGGGTGTCAGCTTGCACGCCAGCACAGAGCCGGGCTGTGACTGCCGTGGAGGGCGCCATGGTGGGGCTGGCGTTGATCTCAATCAGCCAGGGCTGGAAGTCCTCCCCGAACACAAAGTCAGCACCATAGAGCTCAAAGCTGGCCTTCCGACACTGCACAGTGTCCTGGGAGGTCTGAAGTGCATGGATTACAGCATCCTTCATGCCAGGCACGATGATGGTGGACCAAGCATTTGGGGCCCCCATCTCCTGCAGGTGGGCCTGGAACCTCTGGCTGGACCACATGTTGTCTGGGGGAAGCAGTGGATGCCGATGGCATGAGTTCTCCAGGTGCTTCTGGATGGAGTTGTTACACAGGTGCACTGAGCTGGGGCAGAGAGCAGAAAACTGAAGTCCAGGCCCTTGTGTCTCTCCCATCCAAGTTCAGGGAGGACAGGCAAGTCCTGGAACCAGCCCTGGGCCACCCTGCACTATTCAACTGGAGATGGGGCCCTACTGGGAAGGACAAAAAGGACAGAGGCCTGGGCCCCACCACATTCCTTTAGGGCCAGAACTACTGTTATCTCTCAGGGCTGCTCTGAGGGCGCTAATTATGGGGGCCACAGTACTAAGTGCTTTGTGCATAGTCTCAGTTAACCATCTCAGTGTTTGGAAGATAAGAGGGTGGGTAAGGGTATGGCCCCGTCATCACCAGGACGTGGTCAAGTGCCATCTCCACACTAGTTGTGAGACCTTAGGCAAGTCGTCTAACCTGCGTGCTCTTCCATCTGCAAAATGAGGGTAGTAACAGTACCCACTTCACTGTTTTTTATTTTTTTCCTCAGACCTGGTGAACAGGAAGTATTCACTGGGTTCTTATGAAGAATAAGATAAGGGATACAAAGTGCTTAGCACTATCACATATGAAGCACTCAATAATTGATAGCTATGAATTTCATACTACTGCCTCCATTCTTCAGATGTGGAAACCAAGGCTTAAATAGGTTTTCACATGACCAGAGTCAAACAACTTGGAAGCTGCAGAGACAGAATTTGAATTCAGGCTTCAACAAGGCTTTCTCTCACCCCAGAACTTAACACGACATCTTGGTTTTCAAAACTTCTGACCTCCTTTCCCCTGCTCTACATTTGCTTCCCTTTTTCCCCCAACGACAAATATAATCTTTTTTTTTTTTTGAGACAGAGTCTTGCTCTGTTGCCCAGGTTGGAGTGCAGTCGCACGATCTCAGTTCACTGCAACCTCCACCTCCCAGGTTCAAGCAATTCTCCTGTCTCAGCCTCCCGAGTAGCTGGGACTACAGGTGCCCGCCAACACACCCAGCTAATTTTTATATTTTTAGTAGAGACGGGGTTTCACCATATTGGTCAGGCTGGTCTCGAACTCCTGACCTCAGGTGATCTGCCTACCTCAGCCTCCCAAAGTGCTGGGATTACAGGTGTGAGCCACTGCGCCTGGCCCAAATAATCTTTGAACCTGTTAGATAATTTCACTTGTGTTCATTGCTTGTCTGTTTCTCCCTGCTAGAATGTAAGCCCTTGAGAGCCAGGATCTTGTTTTGTTCACTGCTATACCCCAAGTGCCCAGAACAGTGCATGGCATAAGGTACACACTTGATCAAATCTGTTGGAGGGGCCAGGCACAATGTAATCCCAGCACTTTAGGAAGCCAAGGTGGGACGATCGCTTGAGCCCAGGAGTTTGAGACCAGCCTGGGCAACATAGTGAGACCCCATGTCTACATAAAAGAATTAAAAAATCAGCTGTGGTACATGCCTGTGGTCTCAGATACTTGGGAGGCTGAGGAGGAAGGATTGCTTGAGCACAGAAAGTCAAGGCTACAGTGAGCCGTGACCATGCCACTGCACTCCAGCCTAGGCAACAGAGTGAGACCACCCCCCGTCAAAAAAAATAAAAATAAAAAATCTGTTGGATGCAAGGACAGCTGGCTGGATGAGAGCCCGCCTGCCTGCAGTCTGTGCATGGAGCCTAGCGCTGCTGCGCGAGTCCCCTGCACTGTAATTGCCTGTTTGCTTGCCAGTTCCCCAACTAGGCAGGGAGCTTGTGGGAGGCGAACAGAGGGGCTCACTTGTCCAGGTTCTTCAGGGAGAAGGGCTGTGTGGAAAAGCGGATATAGCTGTCGCGGTAGAACCACACAGTAAGTGGGTTCCAGTCAGTTACCAGGAACCACTGTCTCAGGTCAAACTTGGTGCCAAAGATGAGCAGGGGCCGCTCAATATACTTCTGCACCACCCATTTGCCGTCCTTCATCACCATGGGGTTGCCATTCACCAGCTTCAGCATCTCCTCCAGGTGGTCCATGCATATGATGCCTACGGGGGAGGAGGGCAGTCAGGGATTGAAAGGTCAGGCGTGGGCTGGGAGAAGGGCCAGCTTGTCATGAGCTCTCATCCCCTCGGAGCTGATAGGGCTGCGTGGGTAAGGTGGTCTCCCTCAACCAGAACTCAGTTCCCTTTGAGAAAGCCAGGAATTTGCTAAGGATTTTAAATTTTTCCTAATTAACCAGTTTTGTTTGATTAAATAGGAATATATACATGGCTACAAATTTAAAGTGCTGGGCTTTTTTTTTTTTTTTTTTTTTTGAGACGGAGTCTTGCTCTGTCACCCAGGCTGGAGTGCAGTGGCGAGATCTCAGCTCAGTGCAAGCTCCACCTCCCGGGTTTACGCCATTCTCCTGCCTCAGCCTCCCGAGTAACTGGGACTACAGGCGCCCACCACCACACCCGGCTAGTTTTTTGTGTGTTTTTTTAGTAGAGATGGGGTTTCACCGTGTTAGCCAGGATGGTCTCGATCTCCTGACCTCGTGATCCACCCGTTTCGGCCTCCCAAAGTGCTGGGATTACAGGCTTGAGCCACCGCGCCTGGCCTTTTTTTGAGACAGTCCTGTCGCCTAGGCTGGAGTGCAGTGGCACGAGCCCGGCTCACTGCAACCTCCGCCTCCCAGGTTCAAGCGATTCTCCTGCCTCAGTCTCCTGAGTAGCTGGGATTGCAGGTGCCTGCCACCACGTGTGGCCAATTTTTATATTTTTAGTAGAGACAGGGTTTCACCATGTTGGCCAGGCTGGTCTCCAACTCCTGACCTCAAGTGATCCACCCGCCTCGGCCTCCCAAAGTGCCGGGATTACAAGCATGAGCCACCGCGCCCGGCCAGTGTTGGGCTTTTTAAAAGTATGTGCACCTATTACTTTCCTACCAATAATAAATAGACTATAAAACAAAACAAAAATTAGACAGTACAAAAGGGCAGACAATAAAAATTACATCTCCTTGTCCAGGGGCAGCCAACTGCTGCTTCCAGGTCCTTATGGATATCCTTCCGGATCATGTGAGAGCCTACACATGCCTTAGTTTCCCAGGATTGTATAAATTAAAGCATGTTAAGGATTTGGAATCATGCTTTAGATGCATGACTGCATTTAATCCTCACCTCACAGGAGGTATTATCATCCTCCTCATTTCACAGATGAGGGAACTGGGGTTCAGGGAGGTGATAAAACCTGCTCAAGGTCACGAAGAATATCAGTAGCAGAGCTAGGACTCAAACCCAGGCAATCTGGCTTCAATAGACCTACACTATTAACTTCCTTGGCCTTTACTGGGAGATGGGAGGTGCCAAGGCAGGAAGTAGGAGCTGACCCCCACCTCGTCCACGGGACTTGGCTCCCGGCTTCACAATCCAGATGTTGCGATCCCCTTCCATGTCTATCTGGGGTACCACGGCCCGCAGCTGCTGCAGGATGTCCTCACAGCGCTGGACCTGAGTGTCGAGGTGCCTGAGTTCTGCCCCTTCGCTGTGGGGAAATGATGGAACTTGGGCAGGGCTGGACCTGGGACATGTGGGCGGAGAGGGCAAGGGGAGATATATTCCACCACCCCCCACTGTCTTCCAGGCAGCCTCGGTCACGCCCTCCCTGCAGATATCCATAGGTCCCTCCCAAGCCTCCGGCCCCACCTTCAAGCCACCCCTGAAATCCTAACCTCCCCAGACTACAGGAAAGGGAAAGGTTGATAAAATTCCATTAACTGCAAACCACCCCCTACCCCAGCACTCCACCTGTGCCACTCCCCTTCCTATTACATTAAAACTGTCTTTGACAGAATTTAATCTTTCCAGTTCCTAATGATAAAGCACCACTATGTGCCAGGCACTGTGACAAGGGCTTTCCATATATTTTCACTAATCCCCTCAAGGCCCTGCCAGGGAAGTATTACTGATACCCCACCCCCTGCCCCCCAACTTTTTTTTTGTTTTGTTTTTTGGAGACAGGGTCTTGGTCTGTCACCCAGGCTGAAGTGCAGTGGTGAAACCATGGCTCACTGCAGCCAGGAACTCCTAGGTCCAAGTTTCAGCCTCCCAAGTAGTTGGAATTACAGGCATATGCCACCACATCCAAGCTAATTTTTATTTTTGGCAGAAATGGGTCTTATTATGTTACCCAGGCTGGTCTTGAATTCCTGGCCTCAGGCGATCCTCCTGCTCAGCCTCCCAAAGTGCTGGGATTGTAGGCATGAGATACCACACCCAGCACTGGTCCCATTTTAGAGAAATGTAAACTGGGCCAGGCACGGTGGCTCATGCCTGTAATCCCAGCACTTTGGGAGGCGGAGGCAGGCGGATCACCTGAGGTCAGAAGTTCGAGAACAGCCTGGCCAACATGGCAAAACCATGTCTCTACTAAAAATACAAAAATTAGCCAGGCATGGTGGCAGGTGCCTGTAATCCCAGCTACTTGGGAGACTGAGGCAGGACAATCACTTGAACCAGGGAGGCAGAGGTTATAGTGAGCCAAGATCCCGCCACTGTACTCCAGCCTGGGCGGGTGACAGAGCAAGACTCGGTCTCAAAAAAATAAAATAAAATAAAATAAAATAAAATTAAAATAAAAAGTAAACTGGGCCAGGCACAGTGGCTCATGCTTGTAATCCCAGCGCTTTAGGAGGACGAGGTGGGCGGATCACGAGGTCAAGAGATCGAGACCATCCTGGCCAACATGTGAAACTCTGTCTCTCCTAAAAATACAAAAATTAGCCAGGCGTGGTGGTGGGCACCTGTAATCGCAGCTACTCATTAGGCTGAGGCAGGAGAATCGCTTCAACCCAGGAGGCAGAGGTTGCAATGAGCCGAGATCACACCATCGCACTCCAGCCTGGGCAACAGAGCGAGACTCCATCTCAAAAAAAAAAAAAAAAAAGTAAACTGAAGCTTTGAGAGTTAAGGGACTTACCCAAGGCCATACACTGAAAGCTGAGTGGTACAGCCAGGATTCAAACTCTGTCCTGTCTGATTCCTCCATGCATAGGTGCTTTTGGGGGTTCATTCCTCTCTTAATCTGCGCCTAATATTGGCTGATACAATGTTAGCCTAATTCCTTTCAAGCACATCTATATCACACCTCTTCTTGCTTTTCTCCCCATCATTTACCCCCACCTGACACATCTGCTTATTTGGTTATTGTCTGAATCCCCTAACTAGAATGTAAACTCTGTAAGAGCAGCAACATTTTTTGTAGTTGTTCTCTGCTGTAATCCCCATCCCCAAGCACCACACCTGGCACTCAGCAGGTACTCCCTAAAAGTTTGCTCAGTGAATTAACGGATGGCTCAGCAAGTACTTTGGTAGGAGCCTGCCTCAGCAACTGGGCTGCACAGACAGGGTTTCATGGACAAAGAGTGACCCTGTTCTCTACAGGACAGAAAATGTCCTGAACTAAACCAAGTCACAAAATACACCAGATGGCTACCTCATCCAGACTCTCCCATTTCTTTCCTTCTGAATGAATAGGACGGGAGCCTCCTATTCAGGGAAAGCTAACTCTGTAACACTTTAGCATCTTGAATGTCTCCAGTCATGGAGAACTTTCTCTTTTTTAAGGAGGAGGCAGCAGCCATTGGGGGAGTGCCAGGAACAGGTACAGCAAGATGCAGGGGGCTAGGCAAGGTCTCCCAGCAGTACTCACACCTATGTCCTGATAAACTTTTCTGTGGTCCGTAGCATGAAGCATCTGTTCAGTAATCTGTGATGTGGCCCAGGAAAGTATCACACAGGAGTGTAATTTGAAAAAGTATATTCGACATGACAATATGATTTTATAGTTAGTGAAAAGAAAAAAAACAACAACAGTATTTTAATGAAAAGTCAACCTTGATGAAAACCTGGCTGGCTTAGTTCTTAAAATCCAGGATTCAAACAAACAAACAAACAAACAAAAAACTGGGTGGCTTTTTTTTTTCGAGACGGAGTCTCGCTCTGTCGCCCAGGCTGGAGTGCACTGGCGCGATCTCAGCTCACTGCAAGCTCCACCTGCTGGGTTCATGCCATTCTCTTGCCTCAGCCTCCCCAGTAGTTGGGACTACAGGTGCCCACCACCACACCTGGCTAAATTTTTTGTATTTTTAGTAGAGACGGGGTTTCACCGTGTTAGCCAGGATAGTCTCGATCTCATGACCTGGGTAATCCGCCCACCTCAGCCTCCCAAAGTGCTGGGATTACAGGTGTGAACCACCGCACCTGGCCACTAATTTTTGTATTTTTACAAAAGATGGGGTTTCACCATATTGGCCAGGCTGGTCTTGAACTCCTGAACTCATGATCCACCAGCCTTGGCCTCCCAAAGTGCTGGGATTACAGGCATGAGTCACTGCCCCGAGTGGATTTGTTTTTTAAAAAAAAGTTGAGAAGCATTAACAGTAAATATTGAATGAATTAGGCCAACCAAACAAACAAAAAAAAAACACAAATTTTTGTTTGTAGGCCCACCAAACAAAAATCTGCCAGGCCTGGTGGCACATACCTGTAGTCCCAGCTACTCAGAAGGCTGAAGTGGGAAAAATCACTTGAGCCTGGGAGGCAGAGGTTGTACTGAGCCAAGATTGCACCACTGCACTCCAGCCTGGGTGACAAAGTAAGACCCTGTCTCAAAAAACTAAACTAAAATAAAATATTGAAGGAATGTATGAATGCTGGTCATTTGTACTGAACCATTCAACACTGTGTACGTCTGTTATATGATGCAATATTTTATGTAATCCCGACTTTAGAGAGATTCCTATAGCCCTCTAGAACCTGCCCCCACACACCAGAAATAAAAAGGACTCGTGCTTCATGACTAATGTTCTAGGTCTCGAAAATTCTTTTTTTTTTTTTTTTTGAGACGGAGTCTCGCTCTGTCACCCAGGCTGGAGTACAGTGGCACGATCTCGGCTCACTGCAACCTCTGCCTCCCGGATTCAAGCAATTCTCCTGTCTCAGCCTTGGCCTCCCAAAGTGCTAGGATTACAGGCATGAGCCACCGCCCCGAGTAGATTTGTTTTTTTAAAAAGTTGAGAAGCATTAACAGTAAATATTGAACGAATTAGGCTGAGTGCAGTGGCTCACACTACTCAGTGGCTCCTGAGTAGCTGGGATTACAGGCATGTGCCACCAGGCCAGTTAATTTTCGTATTTTTAGTAGAGATGGGGTTTCGCCATATTGGCCAGGCTGGTCTCCAACTCCTGACCTCAAGTGATCTGCCCGCCTCCGCCTCCCAAAGTGCTGGGATTACAGGTGTGAGCCACCACGTCTGGCTGCCTTGATAATTCTTAATTTAAGATGGGTAGCTTTACATTTTCCAGTAGCTAAAGAGAAAGTATTGGGTCACCTAAGTTATTTCCTGACATTTAGAAAAGATGCAATGAATTACTTGCTAATGACGTGGATCTGCTGCTCATGTCATTCATTAGTTCTCCGGTTTCCCCTATTGAGTAATTAAATCTGTCCATTTGTTTCTGTTCTTCAGTTTCCCCTATTGAGTAATTAAATCTGTCAATTTCTTTCCATTACCACCACCCCAGCTGAGATTCCTAGCACTCCCACTTGGCTTCCTGCAGGTCTCAAACCTTGAGCTGTGTCCCGGTTGAGAACAGAGGCTACGCTTCATTTCTGGTACCTGGCACAATGCTTGGCACATTGGAGTTGCTCAAAAAATGCTTACTGTGTGTTCTGCCTTCCGGGCTGTTCTCCCTCCAGTCGCTTCTGCATGCTTCTCCTGAATGGAATCTCCCTAAAGCAGCACCAGGCTCACCTTTATCCTCCCTTCCCCCGCCTGAGAACCTTTCTCCAAAGTGTGTTCAGAAAACACTGCCCCAGGCCAGGCGCGGTGGCTCACACCTGTAATCCCAGCACTTTGGGAAGCCGAGGAGGGCGAATCACGAGGTCAGGAGATCGAGACCATCCTGGCTAACACGGTGAAACCCCGTCTCTACTAAAAATATAAAAAATTAGCCGGGCGTGGCGGCGGGCGCCTGTAGGTAGTCCCAGCTACTCGGGAGGCTGAGGCAGGAGAATGGCGTGAACCCAGGAGGCAGAGCTTGCAGTGAGCCGAGATCGTGCCACTGCACTCCAGCCTGGCGACAGAGCGAGACTCCGTCTCAAAAAAGAAAAAAAAAAAAAAAAAAAAAAAGAAAGCACTGCCCCTCAGGATGCTTGGTGGGAGGCAGGGCAGGGTGGGAGCCTACAGAGAGAGTATACAGGATACATTCTGTAGGCTTACACCACCCAGAGGTTCTGAAGAGTACTGCCCCAGGGAAGCCTCTTTAATTAACTGCTTAATCCAGTGTTTTCCAAATGTGATGGACCACAAAAGCCCTTTTTCCATAAAATCTATTTACTTCCTGGAGAATTAACATCCATACAACACACACTTTGGGCAATGTGCTGTCCATTTGGTGGCACAAGCCATGCTCTTAGAGACTATGCTATGCCAAGAACCAAGAAGAGTGGCCCAGACCCTATCATGGAGGCAGTGGGAGTCCTTGAGGGTTCCCGAGCAGAAGAACAGCAGGGTAAATGAGCGGGAGGCTTGGGGAAGGGGTGGGGGCTGCCCAAGACAGAAAGGGCCTGTCCCTAAACACCTGCCCACAGCCCAAAGTCCCAGCTGCAGGGGACTCACTGGACCACTTGGTAGTAGCGCTGGAGGAAGAGGGACCAGCCCTCGGGGGTGAGGTACAGTGGGGCCTCCAGGTCCTTGTCGATGTCCATGTGGGCCAGGTTGCTAAGGTACTCCTCGCACGCACACAGAGCTTCATCCACAAACTCTGGGGACACCAACACTGGGTTTTTCTCCTGTTTCTTGCGCTGCTTGTCTCCTGCACATAGGGAGGGGCCTGTCACGATCCCATATCCAGGCAGGTAACCTGACACATGCCACAGCCCCCATTGTCCTGAGGCCTGTCACTTACATGCGGCCCAGCACGTACCTAGATAGATTCCTTACTGCCCTGGGATGTGTCACTTAGCTGAGGCTTTGCTCTAAATTCACTGCAACTCTAGCACTTGCCCCTGGCTCCCACTGTCCCAGGACCTGTCACTCACTTAAGACTCGGCCCTAAATGTCCCCAAGTCCTCTGACAGCACCTATAGCCTCTCTGCCCCTGGGACCTGTAAGACACCTGAGGCTCTGCCTAAAATGCACCTGGGAGCCTTGGCCTATGTGAACCCAGTTATACATGAATACCCCTCCCCCACGTCTGACACAGCTTCTTAAGTCCACACACCAGAAATCCAGACCCACTCCCAGAATCCTGACACAGAGCTACAACCCTTAGCCCACAGAAGCACTAACCTCTGTGTGCACTGTTATTGCACAAGGCCCTGACACACCTGAAAGTGATTACAGAAACTGACCCTTCAGAAGACCCCCATGCACATCCACAGACCTGACTCACCCGGAACATCGCAGTGCACTGAAGACTCTGATATACAGCTGAGGCCCTCAGACCCCTGCAGCCTGACCTATACCATAAAAGCTTAAGCACGGGGTCTCTAGCCACACCCGAGGCCCTTTTGCCCCTTATCCTGGCACACAACCAAGCCTTCCCTGTACGTGACACATGCAAGAGACAGCAATGGGGAGGTCTCCCTCTGGAAGAGGCAGGGATTTTCCTCCTTCCTGGAGAGCTGCCTCTACTTCCCTGAATCCCTCACTGATGGGTCCCTGGATTACAGGACTAGGAGCCTGGAGGCACGAGCTAAATCCAGAAAGGGAAAGGGCAGGCAGTGGTTGGGCTGGCATGCAATGATAGTGAGGGTTCCTCTGTGTCCCCCTCCACTCCAAGCTCTTCCTTATGTTCAGGCCTAAGCTGTTCTCGGGCCATGTGTAAAGCCCAGTTTCACTGCTTCCTCCTCCTCAGAGACCTGAGCTCCTCACAGGCAGGGACGGACCATGTCTTCTTAGTCTCCCCTCTCCAGGGTGCTTGGCCACATGCCAGGCCCATGGGAGGGCGGAATGAGGAGTGGATCAACTAACAAATGGATGGGAAGACAAGTGTCTAGGTACCTGGGACAGAAAAATGGATGAGTGGATGGACTGGAGGACAGATAGGTAGTAGACAGGAGAATGGAATAGCAGGTAGGTAGATGGGTAGATGGATCTGTGGAAGGATAGGTAGGCAGGGAGTGGATAGATGGATGGGGAGTATGGAGCTGACGTCAGGTAGATGAATGAAGAGATTAACAATGGGTGACAGGTGGGAGGATGGAAGGATGAATGGAAGTGTGGGTGGGTGAATCAGTAGATCAGAGAGTGGGTAAATAAGTGGGTACATAGGTGAATGGATGAGTGGATGGATGGATGGATGGATGGATGGATGGATGGATAGATGGGTAGACGTGAATCATACACAGATGTGTGAATGAACCAGTAGGTGGGTGGATGAGTAGATAGGTAGAAGGGCAGATAGGTGGAAGGGCAGATGGGTGGAGGATAAATGGGTAGAAGAGTGGAGGTAATCACAGTACTTACCTGAGGCCTCTTCCTCTACTGCCTGGATAGGGTATGACTTCCACTCAGACTTCACCACCAGCTTGAGAACGTTGCGGGCAGCTGTCAGCCAGAAGTCCTCTGCTCCCAGGCCAGGGGATACCCTGCTCAGCCCCTAGGCCTGAGGCCTGTTCTGGTTCCAGAACCTGATCATGACTTGCCCCATTTTGGATCCAGAACCTGACTCTACCTTTTCTGACTCTAGAGCCTGAGTTTAGAACTTGCTCCTGTTTCAGGCCATGCGCAGTGGCTTATGCCTATAATCTTAGTACTTTGGGAGGCCGAGGTGGGTGGATCACGAGGTCAGGAGAACGAGACCATCCTGGCTAACACAGTGAAACCCCGTCTCTACTAAAAATACAAAAAATTAGCTGGGTGTGGTGGCGGGCGCCTGTAGTCCCAGCTACTAGGAAGGATGAGGCAGGAGAATGGCATAAACCCGGGAGGCAGAGCTTGCAGTGAGCCAAGATCGAGCCACTGCACTCCAGTCTGGGTGACAGAGTGAGATTCTGTCTCAAAAAAAAAAAAAAAAAAAAAAGGACTTGCTCCTGTTTCAGTTGTGGAACCAGACCCCAAATCTGACCTGACCTGGATCATATTCTGCCTTCAGAATCTGGCTTGGACCCATTGTCTGATTTATTTCTTCTGTTCATCACCTACTTTTGATACTTATTCTATCCTGAGAACCAGACTATGTCATATTTCAGATTTTGAATGTAATTTAAACCTAGCATAGAATCTGGATCCAAATTCTAACCTGAATTTAGAACATATTGTGGAATTGGAACCTAGTCTGCCTTAGAAACCCAAAGCCTGCAGCCTTTTTTGGAACCCAATTCAACAAGTGGAACTTGATATAAGCCTGGAATCTGTTCTGGATTCCAAACTCAAGGGACTGACCAGCTTTTAGAACCTGCTCTAGAATATAAGCCAAGCTACCTGAGCTTTTCTGGAGGTCAGAGTTGACCAAGCTAAGAGGCTCATTAAGGGAGGGCACATTAGGGAAGGATAAGGATTGAGGGTGGAAAAGGAAATCTGCTGGGGCAGACGAGGACATGAAGAGAGGCCTGTTGCTCTCCAACATGAGCCAGAGCTTCAGCCCTGCTCCGTCAGCCTGAGGTCCAGGCATGGGGCTGGGGGTCTCCTTACCTATGAAGGCTTTTTTGTCATCCTCAGCCCCCAGGCGGTAGCAGCGTGGGAAGAAGGAATTGGCATCAACCTCATCAAACCACGGCAAATTCCGGAGATTGAGACATAGACCCACCTACGGAGTTAGTGCTGAGAGGGCAGGGCGGGACTGCCCACACTCAGCACACACCCAGACAGCTCAGAAAGACCCCAACTGGATATGCTCTCAGAGCCTTGGCCCCACTTGCAAGGTCTGAGTTGCTCACATCTATCACCATATATTTGCCTGGGCAGTGTCCTTTGCCAAGAATGCCTGACGTCCCTCCTGTCCACCCTTTCACATTTTTTTTTTTTTTTTTGAGATGGACTCTCGCTCTGTTGCCCAGGCTGGAGTGCAGTGGCGCGATCTCAGTTCACTGTAAGCTCCGCCTCCCAGATTCATACCATTCTCCTGCTTCAGCCTACAGAGTAGCTGGGACTACAGGCACCCATCACCATGCCCGGCTTATTTGTTGTATTTTTAGTAGAGACGGTGTTTCACCGTGTTAGCCAGGATGGTCTCGATCTCCTGACCTGTGATCTGCCCGCCTCGGCCTCCCAAAGTGCTGGGATTACAGGCGTGAGCCACTGCACCTGGCCCACCCTTTCACATTCTTAAAGAGCTGCCAAGGCCAAGCGCAGTAGCTTACACCTGTAATCCCAGCACTCTGGGAGGCTGAAGTAGGAGGACTGCTTGAGGCCAAGACCAGCCTGGGCAACATAGCAAGACCTCACCTCTTAAAAATAGAACAAAACAAGAGCTGCTTCTTCTAGAATCCTTCCTAACCCACACCAATAATATAATGGCAGGTCATTATTATAAAGCCCTTCATCCTTGCCACAATCCCAGAAGACAGTCCTTACTGGTATTCTCACTGAAAGATGAGAAAACTGAGGCTCAGAGAGGTGAAGTCACTTGCTAAGAAACCCAGGTAAGGCTGGGCATGATGGCTCATGCCTGTAATCCCAGCACTTTGGGAAGCTGAAGTGGATCACCTGAGGTCATGAGCTCAAGACCAGCTTGGCCAACATGATGAAACCCCATTTCTACTAAAAAATACAAAAATCAGCCAGGTGTGGTGACACGCACCTGTAGTCCCAGCTACTCAGGAGGCTGAGGCAGAATTGCTTGAACCTGAGAGGCAGAGATTGCAGTGGGCAGAGATTGCACCACTGCATTCCAGCCTGGGAGACGGAGTGAGACTCCACTCAAAAAAAAAAAAAAAAAAAAAAAACCCAGGTAAGACAGAATGGGTTCATTAGCCAGATATCTTTTGCTTAGGAGGTTAAGAGTCTGCTTGCTCACTATCATTGGGTTTGGTGATTGTTCTACCTCCAGACCCATTTGAATGCCGGAGCCCATTTTAGTCACTATATCTACACATGCCAGATACGGTGCAGGGGCTGGATTTGAACCAGCCAGATGCTGGTCAGACTCCAAATCTTCTGAATTATATACTTCCCCTTGCCCTGAGAACTTCCTCTTACTAACAAGGAGAGCAGGGAGGAGGGCTGCCAGCCCAAGGTCGGGGAGTTGGAGGCTGCCCTGCCTGCTCCTCTAGGGAGCCCACCTTTGTGGTAAAGGAGCCAGCCCGGGCGTAGTGGTTTATCATCTGATCCTTGGAGAGGAAGCGACAGTCGAGCACATCCCGCCGAGTGGTCCAGATGAAGTAGGGGGTCTCATTCTGAACCATGCGGGACTGGGGAGACAGGGAGGAGACAGAAACACAGAGGCCAGTGTGGGTAGCAGGGCCTAAGGCAGCCTCTCCCTGCCCTGCTGAGCAGGGTGGGTGAACAGGAAGGAGAGGATGCTTCCAAGGTGGACTCTAACCCACACATCATCTTTGTGTAAGTCAAGATTTCTCTTCCTCCAGGGCACAGGTGGGCAGAGGCCAAGCCAGCCTTTCAGGTTCCTTTTGGCCTTAGGGATGCCACAGGTGGCAACGTGAGAAGAAGGAGTTGGCATTAGCCTCATCAAACCACAGCAAATTCCAAAGACTGAGACATAGACCCACCTATGGAGTTAGCCGCTGAGGAGGCAGGGCCCCTAAGGGTGCCCCCAAGCAGTGACAAAGCTGCACAACTGAATGTCACACTTTGTTCTGGCCCATGGTCATCAGTGACTTGCCCAGGGGCAGGACGGTGACTCCAAGCTGATGGGCACACAGCCTGTGACAAAGGCTCTCTCATGGACCCCACCTCTCTCCATCCTTCCTACAATTCTGGGAGGTGGGATAATTATTCATAACCAATGTCAGCACATGCTGGGCCCTGCTCTAAGCACTTTCCATGTCAGTTCATTCAAGGTTCACCACAATTCTACGTGGTAGGTGCTAAGGTAATCTCTATTTTGCAGATGAGGAAACTGAGGCATAGGAAGGCAAGTGACTTGCCCAAGGGCTCATGAGATTGACCCATATGAAGCTGCCAATATTCAGCCATTCCTGACATAGAGAAATGGCTTTTTTTTTTTTTTTTTTGAGATGGAGTCTGATTCTGTCGCCGAGGCTGGAGTGCAGTGGCGTGATTTTGGCTCACTGCAACCTCCGTCTCCTCGGTTCAAGTGATTCTTCTGCCTCAGCTTCTCTAGTAGCTGGGATTACAGGTGTGTGCCACCAGACCCAGATAATTTTTTTTTTTTTTGTATTTTTAGTAGAGACGGGGTTTCACCATGTTCCCCAGGCTGGTCTCGAACTCCTGACCTCAAATAAGCCCCCCACCTTGGCCTCCCAAAGTGTTGCGATTACAGGCGTGACCCACCACGCCCGGCCAGAAATGGCAATTTTATATAGTTGACCTCAGTAAGTGGCACTACCAAGATGGAAACCCAAGTACCCTCACCTCAACATGCATGTCCTCCACATCATCACACCCAACTCTTTCAGCTTTTTTTTTTTTTTTTCCAGATGGAGTTATCGCTTGTTCTGTCACCCAGGCTGAAGTGCAGTGGTGCGATTTCAGCTCACTACAACCTCCATCTCCTAAGTTCAAGCAATTCTCATGCCTCACCCTCCCGAGTAGCTGGGATTACAGGTGCCCGCCACCACGCCTGGCTAATTTTTGTATTTTTATTTTATTTTTGAGACAGAGTCTTGCTCTGTCGCCCAGGCTGGAGTGCAGTGGCGTGATAGCTCACTGCAACCTTCGCTACCCAGATTCAAGCAATTCTCCTGCCTCAGCCTCCCAAGTAGCTGTGATTACAGGCATATACCACTACACCCAGCTAATTTTTATATTTTTTTAATAGAGACAGGGTTTCACCATAGTGGCCAGGTTGGTCTTGAACTCCTGACCTCAGGTGATCCATCAGCCTTGGCCTCCCAAAGTGCTGGGATTAAAGGCGTGAGCTACTGTGCCCGGCCTTTATTTTATTTTTTATTTTTATTTTTTGAGACAGAGTCTCACTCTGTCGCCTAGGCTGGGATGTAGTGGCGTGATCTCAGTTCACTGCAACCTCCACCTCCTGGGTTCAAGCAATTCTCCTGCCTCAGCTTCCTGAGTAGTTGGGATTACAGGTGCCTGCCACCACACCGGCTAATTTTTTTTTGTATTTTTTTTTTCCAGTAGAGATGGGTTTTCACCATGTTGGCCAGGCTGGTCTCGAACTCCTAACCTCAAGGGATCCGCCCGCCTCGGCCGCCCAAAGTACTGGGATTACAGGCATAAGCCACCCCACTCCGCCTCTTCCACAGCTTTTTAAGTCCTTCCTTCCTACCTTCACTTACCAAGAGCAGAGGGAGAAGGTGAACTATGGGGTTTTTATTTGAAGGGGGAGTTACCATGCATGGAAGCTGTGCTGGCATCTGGTATGACCTAGCAGAGCTCTGAACCACAGGCCAGATGGGACACAGGCCTGATGTGTCCCTCCCCACTCTGCGGCCCTATCCAGCCTTTATTCACTTATTTCTTTTTTAGAGATAGAGACTTGCTCTGTTGCCCAGGCTGGAGTGCAGTGGTGCGACCATAGGTCACTGCAGCATGTAATTTCCGGGTTCAAGCGATCCTCCCATCTTAGCCTCCCGAGTAGCTGGGACTATAGGAACATGCCACCACACCTGGATAATGTTTTTCTACCTTTTTTTGTAGAGACTGAGTCTTATATGTTGCCCAGGCTAGTCTTGAACTCCTAGCCTCAAGTGATCCTCCCACCTTGGCCTCCTGAGTAGCTGGGACCACAGGCATGAGCCACCATGCCCAGCTCTATCCAGCCTTTAAAGAAGCAGTTTTTACTACAGATAGGGAAACTGTGGCCCAGAGAAAGAAAGGACTTGTCTGAGGTCACCCAGCTGGACACCAATGCTCTCCCTCTAAGCAGGCAGCCCCTGCTTCATCTTGTCCCCCAGGGCCCTCACCATCAGAGCATGTGTTCCATCTAGGTCATCAAATTTCAGTAAATCATCCAAGTCGAACAGCTGTGGTGGCTGGAACTCCTCATCCTCATCTTCATCTTCTGTGGATGCAGAGGCCAGAGCTGATGAGTTTCCTCTCCCTGCCCCATAGTCCATAAGGCCTCAACCCTGGGACAGTGGGAACCAAAGAAAAGGGACTCAGGAGGGACAGTTGTGGAAAGGGAGGGAACCACTCACCATCCTCAGTGGTGTCACTGTCACCCATCGCTGAGCTATCCAGATCCTTCTGGGGTGGCAGCAGGGTGGGGCCTGAGCGATGGACCATCTTCTTCTCCACCCAGCCCCTCCGGCGCAAGAGACACCGGATCACTGGGTAGCAGCCTTGGATTGTAAAGATCTTCTTCTGCTGCAAGGTGAGAGATGGATACTTCTTCAATAAGTATTATATAAGTACCAGACATAGGGGATATAAAGGTGAACCAGACAGTATGGACACTGCCATCAGGAAATTTTTATATTCCAGTAGGAGAAATAAACAGACTATAAATAAGTAGAGAAATAAATATGCATGGTAATAATAATAGCAATGGCTACTATTTATTGAGGACCTACTATGTGCTGAGCACTTACATGCATTACTAACAATACATTAAGCATTTTTGTTTTGTTTTGTTTGAGATAGGGTCTCACTCTGTTGCCCAGGCTGGAGTATAGTGGCACAATCTCGGCTCACTGCACCCTCTTCCTCCTGGGTTCGAGTGATTCTCCTGCCTCAGCCTCCTTGAGTACCTGGGATTACAGGTGTGCACCACCATGCCCAGATTTTTTTTTTTTTTTTTTTTTTTTTTTTTGAGATGGAGTCTTCCTCTGTCACTCAGGCTGGAATAGTACAATCTTGGCTCACTGCAACCTCCACCTCCCGGGTTCAAGCGATTCTCCTGCCTCAGCCTCCCCAGTAGCTGGCAGTACAGCTGTGTGTCACTACGCCCAGCTAATTTTTGTATTTTTAATAGAGACGGGGTTTCACCATATTTGCCACACTGGTCTCAAACTCCTGACCTTAGGTGATCCACCCACCTTGGCCTCCCAAAGTGCTGGAATTACAGGCATCAGTCACCGCACCCGGCGCCCAAATAATTTTTATATTTTTTGGTAGAGACTGAGTTTCACTGTGTTGGCCAGGCTGGACTTGAACTCCTGGTCTCAAGTGATCCTCCTGCCTTGGCCTCCCAAAATGCTGGGATTACAGGTGTCAGCCACCTCACCCGGCCAATACTATGCATTTTTATTAGATACTGTTATCTCCATTTTACTGGCTATGAAACAGAGGCATACAGAAGTTGAGCAGGGTGCCTGAGGCCCCACAGTGGTTAAGCAAAAGAGCAGCGATTTACATCCTGGCAGTTTGGCTCCAGAAGCTGCATACTTAATGGGATCCAGAGAAACTACTTAGAAATACATGGCCAGGGAAGGTTGAAAGGAAGCCACGAATGCACAGAACTGGGAAATGGCGATTCAGGCAGAGGGGAATGCATGTGCAAAGGCCTTGAGGCTGGAGAGAGGTCAGAAGGAACTGAAGGGAGACCAGAGTGAGTGGAGCATGGAAAATGATGGGGAAAGCCCCAGAGGAGGTAGGCAGTGGCCAGACTGTGGAAGGCCTGCAGGCCTCAGAACGGACTTGGATTTCATACTAAGAGTGTCGTGAGCAAAAAAGGGTAACTGAGGGAGTCTTTCCAGGCTTGGCTTGCTGCTGTATGGCAAAAAGATGAGGGGACAGGATGGAGGCAGACCAGTTAGGAGGCTGTCATGGTTTGCCTAGGAGAGAAATCACAATTACTAAAATGAAAGTGGTTACATCACGGACTGGAGAAGGTGCTAGAGTTGAGAATCGTTTTGGAGGTGGAGATGACAAGTGGTTTTGCTGATGGGATTAGACCTGTGGGTGAAGAAACAGAGAGATAAGATTTCTGGCCTGAGGAACTGAGAGATGGGAAAGACCAGAGACTGGCGAGGACAACAGGTTTGGGCAGGAAGATCAAAGTCTGGTTTGGGACCTGAATTTGAAATGCTTGTTAAGTTTTCTGGGTGTAGATGATAGGTAGGGGGCTGGATCGACCGGATGTGGAGTTCGAGGCTGGGCTGGAAGGGGCACAGAGGGGGTGCAGCACACTGACCGGACTCAGCCAAGGACACAGCCAAAGGAGACAGACCTGGGGAAGGGGCCAGGGGGCCACTAATGGCCAAGGAACCTTTAAAGGCCACTGAAAAGCGGCAGCCAAAGAGGGAGAAAGGAAAACGAGGAGCGTGCAGTCAGCCAGCCAAGGGGAAGGGTGTGTGGGGCAGCGGTGTAGAAAGATACAGGGTGCCCAACCGAGATCAAAACAGAAAGGCACTGCTGGGTTTGGCTCCCTGGAACTCACCAGGCACCTTGATTAGAGTGGGACATCACAGGGAACCAGAGTGGAGGGAGCCCAGAAGTTTGGTGCTGAAGGGGTAAATGGGGAGGTAGTTGAAGATGGGTGTGGTGGTTGGGGGTTTTTGCTGTTGTTTTTTCTTTTGCTTTTGTTTTTTAAGGATATAAGAAAACAGCGCAGGGAGACAGGTTGAGCCGCTCCCAGGGCCCTTTCTAAGCGCCCCCGCCCCTCCTCTGACCTTGACAGCTCTCTCCACGTAGATTTTGGCGTTTCTGAGCCGGTTCATGTGAGACGCCTTGGAGGATCCTCGCCAGAGGACCGGGAAACCTGCAGAAAGATGCGGAGTAGGGGCGGGGTAGACTGGGCCTGGGCCTAGGGTCTCGGCCCAGGATCTTTTCTCGCCGCCGATAGCCACGCCTCTTCTCTGCCTCCGGCCTTCATCCAGATGTCCACCCTCGGCCGCTCTTCTCCCGACCCCCATTCCCTCCCTCCACCCCAGCATCTTGTCGTCCTCGCAGCCGCTGTAGGCCAGAGTGAACGGGCCGCACGGGGCCTCACCATCCTGCGGAGAGGGGTCATCCAGGACCGGGGTGTGCGGGGGGCCGAGGGGGCGGGGATCCGCGGCGCCCTGGGCGTGGGTGCCTGGGACCAGCGTCTTGAAGGCGCGGCCGAGGCGGCGCGCAGGAGCGGGGCTGCCCGCCTGGCATCTACCGCCTGCGTGACCCTCCTCGGGCTGGGCGGAGGCAGGGCCGGGCCATGGCAGCCTCCTAGGTGGACGGAACTCGGAGCGGCAGGCCAAGGGGAAACTGGTGCGTGGCTCGAGCGGCTGCGGCTTTCGCAGCCAGTTGCACACCGGGCCGCCCCCCTGGCGGTACCAGGAGGCCGAGACCCGGCGCCCGGGCCCCAGCTCCCCAGCGCTCAGGAGCAGCGGCGCGTCGGGGCCCTGCATGCGCCCCTCGCGGCGCTCGCCCTCCCAGCGCCCCTGATCCCGCCTCCCCTCCGCGTCGCTGCCTCCTCTCCCGGGAAGGTCCTGCCTAGGCTCGAGCCTTGTCCTCCGTTCCAAGCCCCGCCCCGTTTGCTATTGCCTTGGAAACCATTCCCTGGGCACCATCAGACCGCTCGGGGTTGGTTGGGGGCTGCGGTGGGCCCCGGGGCAGTCAAGCAAGGGCTTCCTCAGGACCTGGGGCCTCACCCACACCCTTGATGAGTGGAGCACTGAAGGCGGAAGAGAGCACTGAGCCCCAGTTAGTGTCGCGGTTCCTTATCCAGTACTTCCTGGTGCCACTGGCCCTGGGGTTTGGGCGATTCTACAGTATTTATAGGCGCTAACAAATGGCCCCTGATCTCATGGAGCTTACAGCCCAGTGAGGGGAATAAAAAGTAACAAAGGAAGGGAATAGTTACAGGTATAATAAGGGCAATGAACAAGCAGAGGTGAAACCAGGAAGAGGACGCATTTTAGATGAAGTGGAGGTAGAGGATGTCCTCTCTGAAGAGGTGACACATTTAAGCTGAAGATGTAAATGCGAGGAGTCAGGAGTCACCAGGGAAAAGGGAGGAACAGCACTTCAGGGAACAAACAGTCCCAGCAACAGCCGAGAAAGGTTAAGAACTACAAGACAGCCAGCGTGGCTGGAGCCTGGCGAGGACAGATCAGACCTGCCGGGCCTGGCAGATGGGCCTAGGGTAAGGTCCTTAGCGAGGGCAGCATATGGGGGTAACACGAAAGTGCAGAGCACACCTTCCCCAGGAACTTGGAAATGGAAAAACTGATCATCATTTGAGTCAACTGTGAAAGAAATGTAATAGATCAGAACAGTTATGCCTGGCCCCCAGGCTAACACTGTAAGCAACCTTTTTGGAGCACTGGCAAAGTATTATCCTCAAAAGTCACAGGGGAGATAAGGTTCCAAGATGTTAAACAATTTGCCTCAAATCACAGAGCAGAGGCAGCATTGCAACCCAGGTCTGACTCCAAAGCCTGTCTCTTAAACACCTGTATGTTATCACACAGAAGGTTGCCTGTTAGTCACAGAAGGACCACACAGGGACAGTTTGAGAGGCCAACTCTAGCAGTGCCCATGCAGGCAGAGTTGAAGAGAGTACCCTGGTCAGAGCCCAGCTTTGTTAGTCACTGGGGAGATGTGCTCTTAAGTGAAGGTGGATTCCCCACCTTTCTGTCCAGCTGACCCCAACCCCCTTTAGCTGATGGCTGGACTTCCCAAAAAGCACATCCCCAGGAGAGGTGATTTAGGGAATTTGGACCCTGGGAGAGAGATACGTGACAAATGAGGGTTGTGGCTGGCTCACCCAGGCAATGCTCTCCTGTGAGGGTTGTTGAGTGACCAGCTGCTATACCCTATTAGTCACCCAGTTTCACTGTGACCACCTTTAACATTCACTGCAAAGCTAGAACATAGCCATGTGCCCTGGAGGAGGGAACATCTAATTCAGAGGGGTAGTGAGGTAGGTCACAGAGGTAATGTCATAAAGGGGATGATAACACTTTGGGAGGCTGAGGCGGAAGGATCACCCAAGGCAGCCCAGGCAACATAGCGAGAACTAAAAAAAACAAAAAACAAAAACAAAAAAATTAGCTGGGCGTGGTGGCACAAGCCTGTGGTCCCAGCTACTCAGGAAGCTGAGGTGGGAGAATCACTTGAGCCTGGAGAAGCTGAGGCTGCAGTGAGCCACGATTGCACCACTGCACTCCAGCCTGGGTGACAAAGCGAGACCGTCTCAAAAATGGAAAAAAAAAAAAAAGGTGGCGGGGGAGAGGGGCAATAGCTGTTCAGGTTGCCCTCGCGCCCTCCTGCCTTTAACATCACCTTGTCCACCCCATCAAGAGAGACCCCTCTGGCCATCTGGAGGAATCCCTTTTCAAAGCTCAGCTCAAAGGTTAACCCTTCTTGAAGCTTACCCTGACACCCTCTCCTATATTTACCCCTTGGCCCCCAGACTTCCAATATTAAACATAAAACACTTCAGTGAACCTTTTACATACCTAGCCCTTTTCCTGGACCTCCAAGTCTCTTCAAGGCAAGGATAACATCATGAACACTGGAAATTATTCAACAGCCCAGCCACTGGGCTGGTGAACAACTACGGTTGTCAGTACCTGTGTGGCAGGGACCATGTCAGATTGTTCATATTCATTATCTCTACTTTATAGACTAAGAAACTGAGACACAAAATAGAAATAACTTGACCAAATTTGTCAAGAAGAATCAGGACTCAAACACAAGGGTTTTTTTTTTTTTTTACTTCGAGGTGTTACTAAGGTATAGTGCTATCCAATGGAACTTTCTGCAATGATAGGAATCTCTATGTATGTGTTGTATATGCTCTGTCTATATATGCTGTTATACATGGTACAGTCATTGGTAGCTGTTAAGTTGCCAGTGGGACTAGGGAACTGGATTTTAAACTTATTTAATTGTAATAATTAAAATTTAAATAGCCACTTGTGGATGGTGATTACTGTTTTGGCACAGACAAAAGTCTACTCTCTTGCTCACTGGCTAGATTTGGGGCAAGTTATTACATCTCATGTTTGGAATCACAGTTTCCTTATCCACCAAATGGGAGCACTGTTTCTCTGAGGTTACTTTTTAGCCCAAGTAAGTTCATTATATGAAAAGCACCCAAGCTCTGTATAGGCAGAGAGAGCAGTTTCAGAAATGAATGGTGCCTGGACTACAATGAATGGAGTCTCTGGGTTGGGGACCCTGGTAGGAATAATGGCGGGACCAATCATGAGATTGCACCCAGTGGGGAGCTCCAGGCACAATCACCAGCCATCTAGTCTCAGGGAAAAGAAGCCCCACCTCCCCTCCTTTCATACACACAGACAGCAAAGACCTCATGCAGCCCCAAAGGGGCAAAAAGAGACTTTAATTAGGGGAGGGAGGATCCACCAGAATCAGAAAAGGGACAGCTAGCGTGGGAGCAGACAAGCCAGAACAGGCAGGAGGAGGGCCCGGCTGGGAAGCTCTGGAGGACTCACCTCGCAACCTCTGGCACAGGCACTGGCACTGACGGACAAGGCGAAACAGCGGCCCCTCTCAACTAGGAGGGTACCCAGTGGCCCCTGTAGTCAGGGGTTGCCTGGCTTTTGGGCCCCAGGTCCTAGGCATGACTGGTGGTCACCAATTTGGCCCTTGTCCCCAACCAGTGCTGGGGGGCCATCTTCAGGCAGAACTCAGGAAGCTGGCAGAGGGTTCCCACCACTTATATTGGGGCCAAGGAGGCTTGGGAATAAAAGGGTAAGGGAGAGAAACTGGAGTCTGAAACCTCCCTCCCTCCCCACCTGGGATGGCATAGGAGAGAAAAAATAAAGTCGCCTTCTGGCTCCAGGCCCGCCCAGACCCACAGCAACCAATAAGGTACAATCACTGGGACCAGTCACAGTCACTGGAGGTGGAGGTTTAAAAAAAAAAAAAAAAAAAAAAAAAAAAGACAAAAAGGTTACAGTATCCTACAAGCACAGAGTTTAAGTTTCAAGACGTTAAAAAAAAATCTGTCCCGGCCCAGGGCACTGAACATCAGAAGCCAGCCTGACCAGGCATGTGTGGCCTTGGGGCAGGTCCACAGCTGCTTTCTTGCCCAGCTAGCAAGCACATCACCCACCTCCCGCATCAAATGCCCACCCCAACCCAGCTCCCTGCCGCCGCTGCCGCCGCTGCTCTGGGGAGTGACTCCAGGACGCCTTCGTGGAGACATGGGTAGTCTGAGGGGGAAGGCCACAAGATCCAGCCAGATAGTTTAAAACTGTCAAGAGAACCAAGAGGCAGTGCATGGTGGTTATTATTGCATCCTGGTAGGACTGCTCTAAGGAGGTGCATGAACCTGAGCTGCCACTGTGCTCATATCTCTGATGGGCAGAGTTGGGTCCCAGGACACCTTGTGGTCATGCTCTAATTCAGCCAGCTTTCAGAAGTGACCTATGGGCACCAGCCCTAAGCCTAACACTAGATGAGGCAGAAAAATTAACAGCCATGGAGCTTATCCACAGCTCCCCTGTGCCCTGGCATGGAGGCTGCTAGAAAGCCCTGTCAGCGTCCTGCCTGGTGAACTGGGGTTGCTTTCTTTAGGCATGGGGGCTCTCATGCAAGGGGCTTGGGGACTCAGAGGGCCAAGTGGAGAAGGACCCAGGTTCTGGTACTTTTGTGTCAAGCTCTGGATGATCCTCCAACCAAGACAGGCCCTTGAAATGTTTTCTGCCCTCAAGGGACCCCCATGCTGCCTAGGACAGCCCTGGACATTTTAGAGACCAAAGGTTGTGAACCAATGGTCCATGCCTGAAACCAGCCCAAAGATGAGCACTGTATGGCCCACATGGTGTTTAAAAGAATATGAATTAGTTGGCCAGGCGCGGTGGCTCACGCCTGTAATCCTAGCACTTTGGGAGGCCCAAGTGGGTGGATCATGAGGTCAGGATATTGAGACCATCCTGGCTCACACGGTGAAACCCCATCTCTACTGAAAGTACCAAAAACATTAGCTGGCCGTGGTGGCAGGCGCCTGTAGTCCCAGCTACTTGAGAGGCTGAGGAATGAGAATGGCATGAACCCAGGAGGCGGAGCTTGCAGTGAGCCACACTCCAGCCTGGGCGACAGAGCGAGACTCCATTTCAAAAAAAAAAAAAAAAAAAAATGGGGGCTCAATGGCCTGGAGGTGTGTGGGAGCCAGCCCCTGCAGATGAGGCATGTGCTTAGCAGCTCCTCATCCTGCCCACTCCACGGCTACCCAACCTTTGGATGCACCTGAATGTGTGACCCCGACAAAGGTTATGGTACTATCTTAGACCTCTGAGTCTGAAAACCCAGCTCCACATTCTGGTTCCTCCTTACTGGCTGAGGGACCTTGGACAGGTGCTTTTGCTTCTAGAGCCCCAGTTTATTAATCTCTAAAATGGCGATAATAGCTGACTCAAAGATTGTTTTGAGTAATAAACGGGATATGTGAACATACTTTTTTAGGTGTCTAATTCTGTGTGATGTAATTATCATAAATAAGTAAATGATTGTTGAAATGAGTGAGCCAATATTGGAACAAGAGCTATTTTCCCCTTCCAGTTCAATCTAGAGGGTTCCTAGTATCCTGGTCATAAAACTTCAGTGCTGCAATACATGGAAAGCTTACTATGTACCAGGTGCTATGTTTTACACACATGGTCTCACTTAATGCTCAACCACTCTGAAAGATAAGTATTAATTACCAGACCTTCATTTCACAGCTGAGGAAACTGAGGCTTAGTTGAAAGTTCAGTGACATGCCTGAGTAGGTGGTGGAGCCTGGATTCACACACAGGTGGTCTGCCTCCACAGCTGAGTGAGCTGAACAACCATGCTGACCTGTGCATACACTATGGCTACTCTGTATACTGGCCACCCTCAGTATAATTAAATCCCAAGGGAAGCGGGTATAATTTCCATTTTTAGGAATCTGAGCTCCTTCTGGACTGGGTGTGTACTTACTAGTGGGAGTACACACTAAGTCTACCATCTAGAGATCACAGCCACTCTGGGTGGAACATATCAACAAACCGAAGATTGTTTGGAAAAAGGAGAAAAAAAAAGAAGGCATGTTCTGAATATCTAAACAACTAAGAACTATGTCATCAGTTCATCAATGTAAACAATTCTACCTCTTCAAATGACTACGTGCTTTCAATTAGAAAGGCATAAACAATGTAAGAGGAATCTGGAGGACTGATATCATGCAAGTGATAGAAAACAGGTTGAAGGAATCACGACTAAGCCTGAGAAACATGCTGAAGGGAAGTACTGAAGTCTATTTGAGAAGTGGAATTATAACATGATTAACTGTCCTATATTCCTAGAAAATTCACATGCAGACTTCACTTGTCTCGCTTGGGGTTTGAATAAGATAGAGGTAAGGCCTTTGTGAACATCTTGAGATGCAGAAATGAGTGTCCAAGTTCCTATGAGGGACTAGGAGACATCCCAGACACCCAAACATAGAAAACGCCTTGTAGCTCTCAGAGATGAACTTGGGGTCCTCTGGCTCCAAAGCACCTGACTGACCTGCTGTGCCCAGGGGTCCTAGAGAGCTCAGAAGATATAAACACACTGCTTGGACCCCTTTCCCACCAGATGCTAAGTTCTCAACATGACCCCCAGATCCTTTGGACTCTGGAAGGAAAGCTGAAAGGCCTCTACTCACATTCTTAAGGAACTCCTCAGCCACAATGCGGGCACGGGCATTGACTGACAGCTTCATCTCACTGATCTCCTTGTCAATCTCCTCCATGAAGTGGATCACAAAGTCCACTAACTTGTGTTTGTACATCTGCTCTGTGTGGAAGTTGGTGATCAGAAAGCTGATATCATATCCCTAGGGAAGAAGACAGTAGGGAGGAGGAAGAGAAGGAACAGGAGAGAATTAGCACCCCAGGGGAACTAAGCTGGTCACGTCCTCCACTCATCCACATGGTTCCCACTGGCTGTGATCTTCTCCCAAGCTACACACCCTTCCAGTCAGCAGCCCAGCTGCTCTGGGGGAGGGTGTCTAGGTTGGATCCAAGCAACTGAACCCAGTTGAGAATTCTGTGTGTATCAGACATCTCTGGAAGACTATCTGGCACAAAGAACTCTGCATTGAGAATGAGTCAAGGGACTTGAAGTCTTGTTACAGAAGAATCTAATCAAACAACAGGGAACATTTCGTTCAGAGAAGAGATGATGTGGAAGATGGGTGGGATTAAGGTCTTTTTCTGCTGGAGGGCTGTGGGAGAAAGAGCAATTTTATTTATTCCAGGTGGCCCCAGAGATTAGATCTAGGACCAGGAGAGAAAATTTGGCTCAGGATGAGGAAGAACTTGGCCAACACGCCTGACGTGTCTGATGATGGCACATGCTGCTGTGTGGTAGTTGCTCAGTCACTGGGGATATTTTAAGTTGACCTGGCAAGGAGTCTGTGGAGAAGATTCAAGTAAAAATTCAGGCAACAACTGACCCAATGTTAACTGTGGCTTTAAAAGACTGATTTGGTGGGCCGGGCGTGGTGGTTTATGCCTGTAATCCCAGCACTTTGGGAGGCCGAGGTGGGTGGATCACGAGGTCAGGAGATCAAGACCATCCTGGCTAACACGGTGAAACCCTGTCTCTACTAAAAATACAAAAAATTAGCCAGGTGTGGTGGCAGGCGCCTGTAGTCCCAGCTACTTGGGAGGCTGAGGCAGGAGAATGGCATGAACCCAGGAGGCGGAGCTTGCAGTGAGCCAAGATCACGCCACTGCATTCCAGCCTGTGCGACACAGCGAGACTCTGTCTCAAAAAAAAAAAAAAAAAGAAAAAGAAAAAAGAGGCTGGGCGCGGTGGCTCACGCCTGTAAACCTAGCTGAGGCAGGTGGATCATGAGGTCAGGAGATCAAGATCATCCTGGCTAACACGGTGAAACCCCGTCTCTATTAAAAATACAAAAAAATAAGCTGGGCATGGTGGCAGGCACCTGTAGTCCCAGCTACTTGGGAGGCTGAGGCAGGAGGATGGCATGAACCTGGGAGGTGGAGTTTGCAGTGAGCTGAGATTGCGCCACTGCACTCCAGCCTGGGCGACGGAGCCTCCGAGACTCCGTCTCAAAAATAAAAAAAAAGAAAAAAGAGAGACTATGATTCACTTTTGGAGGCCGAAGCAGGCGGATCACCTGAGGTCAGGAGTTCCGAGACCAGCCTGGCCAACACAATGAAACCCTGTCTCTACTAAAAATACAAAATTAGCCAGGTGTGGTAGCGTATGCCTGTAATCCCAGCTACTCAGGAGGCTGAGGCAGGAGACTCGCTTGACCTGGGAGGTGGAGGCTGCAGTGAGTGAGATTGTGCCACTGTACTCTAGCCTGGGCAACAAGAGCAAAACTCCATCTCCAAAAAAAAAAAAAAAAGAGAGAGAGAGAGAGACTATGATTCAGTTGGCAGAGCTTAGAAAGGATTTCTAATTCACTGAGCTCTTTCTGATGCTAGACTATAGGCTCTGGGAATAAGCAATATGTCTTACCTTTTCTGCCTTTTTTTTTTTTTTCTGAGACGGAGTCTTGCTCTGTTGCCCAGGCTGCAGTGCAGTGGCACGATCTCGGCTCACTGCAACCTCCACCTTCTAGGTTTAAGCAGTTAGTTCTCTGCCTCAGCCTCCTGAGTAGGTGGGATTACAGGTGCCCACCACAACGCCCAGCTAATTTTTGTATTTTTAGTAGAGACGAGGTTGCACCATGTTGGCCAGGCTGGTCTTGAACTCCTGACCTCGTGATCCACCCACCTTGGTCTCCCAAAGTGCTAGGATTACAGGCGTGAGTCACCACACCCGGCCCTTTTTCGCCTTTTCTATGGCTGAGGTAGACCCAACTTTTCCTAAGTTTCTAATCCTCTTTGCTCCCACTCTGAGATGAAGGCCAACTGTCAATTCAGGCAGTGGGTGCCAAACAGCTGGAGGAGCACTGATCCTGGTTCTAGAAACAATCCCAGGCCATTGCGATACGCAGGGTCCTGGGTATCGCAAACTCATGGGTCACAGGGTCTCACCTCCACAGGCTTCCTTCGAAGGATAAAGAAGTTCTCTGCTCGCATCATCATGAAGCGCATGAACTTGTGGCATAAAATCTTCTCGATCTCATCGGCCTGCGGAGTGCAAGAGAGAAACGTTTCTCTAAAGCTGACACCCAAGGCCAAAAACACCTTGTAGCCTGGTCTTCTGACTCCAATTTCTCCAAGGCTCCCAGGACACAGTGAGGTTTGGTACTCGGAAGGATCATTGAAGTGGGGGACCTGGCTGCCAGCTGAAACAAGGGTCTACCTTGGGCCATCTGTTAATGAGGACCCATTCCAGAGAGGTAATTCTTATAGTCTTCTATGGCTTCTTTCAGAGTCTACAACTGTACTCCAAGCTGCCCTTCCCATTCTCATTTCACTAGTGTTACATTTCCCAGGGTGTTTTGTAGCACCACCTGGGCTATCAGAAATAACCTTAGGTGATCTCTGCTTTAATAACACTGAACATTTCTGAAGTTTCTCCCTTCTGAACTCTCAACATTTCCCTTTTTTTTGAGACGGAGTCTTGCTCTGTCGCCCAGACTGGACTGCAGTGGCGTGATCTACGCTCACTGTAAGCTCCACCTCCCAGGTTCACGCCATTCCCCTGCCTCAGCCTCCCCAGTAGCTAGGACTACAGGTGCCCACCACCATGCCTGGCTACCTTTTTTTTTTTTTTGGTTTTGTTTTGTTTTGTTTTTTGAGACGGAGTCTCGCTCTGTCGCCCAGGCTGGAGTGCAGTGGCGCGATCTCGGCTCACTGCAAGCTCCGCCTCCCGGGTTTACGCCATTCTCCTGCCTCAGCCTCCTGAGTAGCTGGGACTACAGGCGCCCGCCACCGCGCCCGGCTAATTTTTTGTATTTTTAGTAGAGACGGGGTTTCACCGTGGTCTCGATCTCCTGACCTTGTGATCCACCCGCCTCGGCCTCCCAAAGTGCTGGGATTACAGGCGTGAGCCACCGCGCCCGGCCTTTTTTTTTTTTTTGAGATGGAGTCTCACTCTGTCGCCCAGGCTGGAATGCAGTGGCGCGATCTCGGCTCACTGTAATCTCCGCCCCCCGGGTTCAAGCAATTCTCCTGCCTCAGCCTCCCGTGTAGTTGGGACTACAGGCGCATGCCACCACGCCTGGCTAATTTTTGTACTTTTTTTTTTTTTTTTTTTTTTTTTGAGACTGAGTCTGGCTCTGTCGCCCAGGCTGGAGTGCAGTGGCCGGATCTCAGCTCACTGCAAGCTCCACCTCCCGGGTTTACGCCATTCTCCTGCCTCAGCCTCCCGAGTAGCTGGGACCACAGGCGCCCGCCACTTCGCCCGGCTAGTTTTTTGTATTTTTTAGTAGAGATGGGGTTTCACCGTGTTAGCCAGGATGGTCTCGATCTCCTGACCTCGTGATCCGCCCGTCTCGGCCTCCCAAAGTGCTGGGATTTAATTTTTGTACTTTTAATAGAGACAGGGTTTTACCATGTTGGCCAGGCTGGTCTTGAACTCCTGACATCAAGTGATCCACCCGCCTTGGTCTCGCAAAGTGCTGGGATTACAGGCATGAGCCACTGTGCCTGGCCCCGAACTCTCAACATTTCTAAAGGAAAATTATTGTTGCTGGTTGCTAGTATGCCCTTAACATCTCCCAACACTTGTTAACCTCCCATTTTAACAAGGAAAGCAGGCCCCAGGGTTAGAACTTTCTGTAGAAAACATTATGTAGTCTGCATTTAACAATATTGTTTTGTTTTCATCCTGTTGAAAGTTTAGAGTTGCCTTCTACTGGCCAGGCATGGTGGCTCATGCCTGTAATCTCAGTACTTTGGGAGGTTGAGGCGGGCCGATCACCTGCGTCCGGAGATGGAGACCATTCTGGCAAACATGGTGAAACACCGTCTCTACTAAAAATACAAAAATTAACTGGACGTGGTGGCGGGTGCCTGTAATCCCAGCTACTCGGGAGGCTGAGACAGGAGAACTGCTTGAACCTGGGAGGCAGAGGTTGCAGTCAGCCGAGATCATGCCACTGCACTTCAGCCTTGGCGACAAGAGTTAAGAATTCGTCTCAAAAAAAAAGGAAGCAGAGGCTAGGTTTCCTGCACTCTGAATCTAGAATCTGGGTCACTGATCTCTCAGATGGGGACCCCTGGACTGAAAGAGAGCTCCTTACGCTGGGCCTCCTCCATGGTGAACTTACCTGTTTCACAGCGATGCTGACCCGGACAGAGTTGATGGAGCCCTCAATCAGAACCTTTTCCTTCTCATTCCTGCTGATGGTCACAGGTTGTAACAGGAGCTCTTTGCTACTCCTGAAAACACAATGTGACAGAGTCCTCTGTACTACAGAGGGACAGAATAGTCAGAGTGACCCCATGGCAGGTCCTGGAATCACTATGAGACCACAGAGTCCAAGGAATAGAAGACTCACAAGCAGGGGTGCTCCAAGATGGGGGCCAGTGAGTGTGTTCTTCAGCAGAAAGAGCACAGGCTCTGAAGTCAGGGCGAAAAGGTTTTGAAATCCAGCCTCCTCTGTTACTTTCCTTGGGCAAGTTACCCTGTTGGAATCTCAATTTTCTCATCTGTAAAATGACTCTGATTCCTAATTCACTGGCGAGGACTGAGAGAGATCAAAAAGGGTCAAATGTCTAATAGCGTGCCTGGTACAGAGTAGGAGCTTTACAAAAAACAGCTATTTTAGTAACGACAAGTTGAACATCCCCAATCTGCAAATCCGAAATCCAAAATCTGAAACTGGCTGGGCGTGGTGGCTCATGTCTGTAATCCCAGCACTCTGGGAGGCTGAGGCAGGTGGATCACTTGAGGTCAGGAGTTCGAGACCAGCGTGGCCAACATGGTGATATCACATTTCTACTAAAAATATAAAAATTAGCTGGGCATGGTGGCGCATTCCTGTAATTCCAGATACTCAGGAGGCTGAGGCATGAGAACTGCTCGAACTCAGGAGGTGGCAGTTGCAGTGAGCCAAGATCACACCACTGGACTCCAGCCTGGGTGACAGAGCAAGACTCCGTCTCAAAAAAAAAAAAAGAAAAAAACTGAAAGTTTCTGAGTGCTGACAAGATGCTCAAAGAGACGCTCACTAGAGCATTTTGGATTTGGGATTAGGGATGCTCAACTGGTTAAGTATCTGCAAATATTCCACAATCTGAAATACTTCTGGTCCCAAGCATTTTGGATAAGAGATACTCAACCTACACGGGCAAACCAATATACCATTTAGGAATGTAGAGAGAACACCTGTCTTGGAGGTAAGGAAAGGCTAAAATTGAACACAGTTTGGCTTCCTTTAATTATCAATCCAGAAATGATTCATTTGCCTCTGAGACCCCTATGAGTTCAGGTTCCAAGGTAATGCCTCTGAATACCTAGAGATCTGTAATAGTAATTAATTGTGGTGTGGTGTCTCTAAACTGTAAATCATTTTCAAAGGCCCACTGGAAATCATGTACATTAAGCAGTATAACAGGGCATATCCTAACATCAGTTATTTATTTATTTTTTTTTTTGAGACGGAGTCTTGCTCTGTCGCCCAGGCTGGGGTGCAGTGGCCGGATCTCAGCTCACTGCAAGCTCCACCTCCCGGGTTTACGCCATTCTCCTGCCTCAGCCTCCTGAGTAGCTGGGACTACAGGCGCCCGCCACCTCGCCCGGCTAGTTTTTTGTATTTTTTAGTAGAGATGGGGTTTCACCGTGTTAGCCAGGATGGTCTCGATCTCCTGACCTCGTGATCCACCCATCTCGGCCTCCCAAAGTGCTGGGATTACAGGCTTGAGCCACCGCACCCGGCCAACATCAGTTATTTTTAAAATTCAAAATTAAATCATACCATTAATGTGATAACCCAGATTATCTCAGTTATGTACGTACCAGATTGAATTTTATTTACTTTTTTTTGAGATGAAGTCTTGCTCTGTCGCCAGGCTGGAGTGCAGTGGCACGATCTCTGCTCGCTGCAAACTCTGCCTCCCGGGTTCGAGCAATTCTCCTGCCTCAGCCTCCTGAGTAGCTGGGACTACAGGCGTGCACTACATGCCCAGCTAATTTTTGTATTTTTAGTAGAGACAGGGTTTCACCATGTTGGCCAGGATGCTCTCGATCTTTTGACTTCGTGATTTGCCTGCCTCAGCCTCCCAAAGTGCTGGGATTACAGGCATAAGCCACCGTGCCCAGCCTCTTTTACTTATTTTTTGAGACAGGGTCTCACCCAGGCTGGAGTGCACTGTCACGATGTTGGCTCACTGCAACCTCTACCTCCCAGGCTCAAGAGATCCTCCCGCCTCAGCCTCCCAAGAAGCTGGGACTACAGGCATGTGGCACCAAGCCCAACTATTTTTGCATATTTTTTTGGTAGAGATGGAGTCTTGCCATGTTGTCCAGGCTGGTCTTGAACTCCTAGACTCAAGCGATCTGCCCACTTCAGCCTCCTCAAGTGCTCAGATTAAAGGGGTGAGCCACTGCACCAGGCAATGGCTTGCACCAGCCATTGCACCAGATTAAATTTTAAAGGGGAAAAAGATATTTATGAAATGGAAACTAGATAAGAGAAAATCATTCAAAATGTGGAGTATTTGGATTAGGGTGTCAGAGTGTCTAGACTGGTAGGTACAAAAAAATCCCTGATCATTACATTAGAAAAGTATGAAGATGGCATCTCAGATAACTAAATTATCTGACTATTCCTTAAACTACCAGTGTTTTCAACAATGCCACAGGAAAGACTTCATCAACAGCCCAGCTCTGAGAAGTCATACCTTGTGTCAAGCAATCTTGTCTTTTCCCCTGGGTTCTGTCCTGCCAACCCACTGACCCTATTTTCCTTTTTTTTTTTTTTTTTTTTTTTTTTTTGAGACGGGGTCTCGCTCTGTCACCCAGGCTGGAGTGCAGTGGCCGGATCTCAGCTCACTGCAAGCTCCGCCTCCCGGGTTCACGCCATTCTCCTGCCTCAGCCTCCCGAGTAGCTGGGACTACAGGAGCCCGCCACCTCACGCGGCTAGTTTTTTGTATTTTTTAGTAGAGGCGGGGTTTCACCAGGTTAGCCAGGATGGTCTCGATCTCCTGACCTTGTGATCCGCCCGTCTCGGCCTCCCAAAGTGCTGGGATTACAGGCTTGAGCCACCGCGCCCGGCCTGACCCTATTTTCTTAACTCCAAATTGGGAATCACCATTCAGCTGGCAGCAAGACAAAATGTCAACTGCAGCTGTCCTGACTACTCTGGGACATAATAAGTTCACGGCACCTTCTTGACAGCAGCCATCTCTGCGTGCCACACCCCTCATCCCCACCTTGACTTGTCCTTCCCTACCTGACTTCCACTTCCGGCTTGTTGTGTCGTTCCACAACCTGGGAGGAGAAGTTCTCCAGGCAGAGGGCAGCCTGCAATGTGGCCCGCACGGCACTCAGGTAGGGGCGGAGAGTGGCAGTCTATAGGAAATAACACAAAGGGAAGGGAAGATCAAAATCTGTCATGCCAAACCCACTGATCCCCTATTCCAGCTCCTATGAAGCCAGGTAGCACTGAGGGTGCAAGGCTCTTAAGACACCACTGTGAACAGAACAAACTAGGCCTTTGAGACGCCTTCCAAGGTGCAGAGTCATGGTTTTCTTTTTTTTTTTTTTTTTTTTTGAGACGGAGTCTCGCTCTGTCACCCAGGCTGGAGTGCGGTGGCCGGATCTCAGCTCACTGCAAGCTCCGCCTCCCGGGTTCACGCCATTCTCCTGCCTCAGCCTCCCGAGTAGCTGGGACTACAGGCACCCGCCACCTCGCCCGGCTAGTTTTTTTTTTTGTATTTTTTAGTAGAGACGGGGTTTCACCGTGTTAGCCAGGATGGTCTCGATCTCCTGACCTCGTGATCCGCCCGTCTCGGCCTCCCAAAGTGCTGGGATTACAGGCGTGAGCCACCGCGCCCGGCCATGGTTTTCAACAGGAGGCAATTTTGCCTCCCAAGGTACATTTGGCAATGTCGAGATATTTCATTTCTTTCTTTTTTAACCTGGGGTCACACCAGAGGAATGCTGAGACATTTTCAACTGTCATGACTTGGCGGGGAGGCGAACTGCAGGCACTGAGTGGACAGATATCCAATAAACATACTACAATGCACTACAAAGAATTATCGAGTCTCAAATATCAAAAGTGCTGAGGTTGAGAAAGTGATCTAGAGACATACCAGTGAATGCATGATTGTCTTCAATCTATTAGGCCAACAAATGTATATACTGTTTGCCAGGCACTGAGCTAACTGGGAATTCAAAGATGATTAACACTCTCTCTACCCTCAAACAGCTCAACTGGATAGCAGATATACAGAAAATAACTATGATATAAAGATAAAATGTTGAAATATTTAGATTTACAAGTAATCTATATTTGCAGAAGAAACTGGTTTTGAAAGTGAAATGGGATTAGGAGGATTTTATAATGAGAAAAAGTAGAGTAAGGACATTCTTTTTTTTTTTTTTTTTGAGACAGACTCTTGCTCTGTCACCCAGGCTGGACTGCAGTGGCACGATCTCAGCTCACTGCAAGCTCTGCCTCCTGGGTTCATGCCATTCTCCTGCCTCAGCCTCCCAAGTAGCTGGGACTACAGGCGCCCGCCACCACGGCTGGCTAATTTTTGTATTTTTAGTAGAAACAGGGTTTCACATGTTAGCCAGGGTGGTCCTGATCTCCTGACCTTGTGATCCACCAGCCTCAGCCTCCCAAAGTGCTGGGATTACAGGTATGAGCCCCACACTCGGCTAGAATAAGGACATTCTTAGTAGAGGGATTAGCTTCTAGATGTACTGGTCAGTCCTTATATCAGCCAAATTCTTTCCCACCTCAGGGCTTTACACATGCTTGACCATCTATTTGTAGGCTTTTTTCCTCTTTCTTTGCCTAGGTCATCCTCCAGATCTCAGCTTAATTAAGGAAAGCCTCTTAGGCCTTCACTTCCGCCTACAAAGCATTTATTACAATTTACAATAAAATGTCTTTCATATCTTTTTAATTTTTATTTATTTATTTTGAGACAGAGTCTCGCTTCTGTTGCCCAGCCTGGAGTGCAGTGGCGCGATCTCTGCTCACTGCAATCTCCGCCTCCTGGGTTGAAGCCTTTCTCCTGCCTCAGCCTCGTGAGTAGCTGGGATTACAGGTGCACACCACCATGCCCGGCTAATTTTTGTATTTTTAGTAGAGATGGGGTTTCACCATGTTAGCCATGGTTGTCTTCAAATCCTGACCTCAGACAGTCCGCCCACTTCAGCCTCCCAAAGTGTTGGGATTACAGGCGTGAGCCAATGTGCCTGGCCTTTATTTTATTTTATTTTATTTTTGAGACAGAGTCTCACTCTGTTGCCCAGGCTGGAGTGCAGTGGTACAATCTTGGCTCACTGCAACCTCCACCTCCCGGGTTCAAGTGATTTACCTGCCTCAGTCACACAAACAGCTGAGATTACAAGTGTGCAGCACCGTGCCTGGCTAACTTTTGTATTTTTAGTAGAGACGGGGTTTTGCCATGTTGCCCAGGCTGGTTTCAATCTCGTGACCTCAAGTGATCTGCCCATCTCGGCCTCCTAAAATGCTGGGATTACAGGCGTGAACCACTGCACCTGGCCTCCTTCATGCCTTTGTAAAGTGATTTCTCCTTTATTAGGCTGTAAACCTCGTGGTCAACAGACCATATTTATTTTACTCACAGCTATATAGCCTCCAACCTAGCTCAGTACGTAACATGTAGAGTGTCTTACTCATTTCCTGTAGAATAAATGAGCAAAAGAAATAATTAAGGTTAGAGTAACACAAAAGGACAGCAAGAGTTCCAGAGTAGTAATGAGTACAATGTTTCTGTATATGAGAAGCATTTTAGATTCACTAAATGAGGCTGCAGTGGTAGACTGAGGTCAGATCATGGGGAATCTTGAATGCCAGACCAAGTTTAGCTTTTCTCTTAAGGGGGTAAGGAACTACTGGGGCTTTCTGAGGAGGAAGTTCATGACTGCAGCTGCATGGTAGCTCTGTGAAGAATGATTTGGAGAGGGAAGTGAGACATACAGCAGACTGTGTCACCAGCAAAGAGTATCACAAGTGTTGGACTGACATTAGATGGAGTGGATAATGGAACTGAAAAACAACTTCCCAGGGGCTTATGCCTGTAATCCCAGCACTTTGGGAGGCCGAGGTGGGTGGATCACCTGAGGTCAGCAGTTCAAGACCAGCTTGGCTAACATGGCAAAACCCTGTCTCTACTAAAAATACAAAAAAATTAGCCACGACGGGTGCCTGTAATCTCAGCTACTTGGGAGGCTGAGGCAGGAGAACTGCTTGAACCCAGGAGACTGAGGTTGCAGTGAGCCGAGATCTGGCCACTGCACTCCAGCCTGGGCGACAGGGAGAGACTGTGTCTTTAAAAAAAAAAAGAAAAAAACAACTTCCAACGAACTGTGGTCCAGTCATTCAATTAAATACTACTTAGCAATAAAAAAGAGTAACTATTGATACACACAACATGGTTGACTCTCACATGTACTATGGTAAGAAGGTACACTTAAAAGCCTGCATACTAAAGCATTCCATTTACATGACAATCTGAAAAAGGCAAAACTATAGGGGTTAAAAAAATCAGTGGTTGTCGGGGGTGGGAAGGAGGAAAGGTGTGATTACAAAAGGGCTCGAGGGAATTTTTTGGGGTGATGGAAATATTCTGTATTTTGGTTGTAGTAGTGGTTACATAACTTGACTTTTTTTTTTTTTTAAGACACAGGAGGCCGGGCGCGGTGGCTCACGCCTGTAATCCCAGCACTTTGGGAGGCCGAGACGGGTGGATCACGAGGTCAGGAAATCGAGACCATCCTGGCTAACACGGTGAAACCCCGTCTCTACTAAAAAATACAAAAAACTAGCCGGGCGAGGTGGCGGGCGCCTATAGTCCCAGCTACTCGGGAGGCTGAGGCAGGAGAATGGCGTGAACCCAGGAGGCGGAGCTTGCAGTGAGCTGAGATCCGGCCACTGCACTCCAGCCTGGGTGACAGAGCGAGACTCCGTCTCAAAAAAAAAAAAAAAAAAAAAAAAAAAGACACAGGATCTTGCTATATTGTCCAGGCTACAGTGCAGTGGCTATTCACAGGCGTGATCACAGGGTACTACAGCCTCGAACTTCTGGGCTCAAGTGATCCTCCTGCCTAAGCCTCCTGAGCGGATGGTACTACAGGTGCATGCCACCATACCCAGCAAGTTTTTGTCAACACTTTTTTTTTTTTGAGATGGAGTCTCGCTCTGTCGCTGGAGCGACAGGCTGGAGTGCAGTGGCACGATCTCGGCTCACCGCAAGCTCTGCCTCCTGGGTTCACGCCGTTCTCCTGCCCCTGCCTCTGCCTCCCGAGAAGGTGGGACTACAGGCGTCCACCGCCACCCTCCCGGCTAATTTTCTGCATTTTTAGTAGAGAAGGGGTTTCACCGTGTTAGCCAGGATGGTCTGGATGGCCTGACCTCGTGATCCGCCCACCTCGACCTCCCAAAGTGCTGGGATTACAAGCGCGAGCCACCGCGCCCGGCCTTTGGCAATAGTTATAGACAGTAAACCTAAAAAAGGTGACTGGCTCCGTGACGCCTGTCCTTTCATGAATAAAACAGACGTAGTCTCATACAATACCTCAAAAAACTTAAATTTTTAAAAATCAAGACGCATGTGCTCCATTAGAAAAAAAAAATCCAGATTTCTAGCAGGGATACGAGTTCACAAAGTTTGCCAGGATAGGGAACTCAGGAGGAAGAGCAAATTTAGAATGGAAGATGAGTTTTGAACTAGAGGTGTAATTTCACGGTCTCTTCAAGATACCCAGGCAAACCTTGAAAGAGAGCTGAGAAGCCAGATTAGGAGTCATCAGAGTGAAGAAAGTCATCGAAGCCAGCAGACTAGATCGGTATCACCAGGGAAGGTGTGACGATGAGGGAGGTGGTCATCCAAAGTCACAACTCCCAAGAATACCCACATGTATGAAAAAGGGAGGACTTTCAGGAAGGGAGGGATGAGCAGTATCACAGCTAACAAACACTAGGGCTGACACAGTTCAGTTCTGACCAGGAGGGGCCTGAATGGAAGCAACACGAGAGATCCTCCAGTGGGGTGGAAGCAGGGCTGGAGGTACCAAGAGTGGGATAAGGAAGTGTGGCCGCCTGCCTTAAGCAACTGTAGGGTCAGGAAGGCAGAAGACAAAGGGCGTATTTAGTGAAGCTCTACTGTGGATAGGCAGATGGACCCGCTACATGCCTCAGCGGCCCTTCGACGGGCTAAGAGGCCGACTACGTACCCTCGAAACGCTCCAAAGAGCCTAGGAAGCCCCACTTCCAGCTTCCTCCAGGGCTCAGTAAAAGCCCCTACCTGCTTGGAAGGCTGATCACGAAGCCGCAAGGCCCGCTTCAAACCAGGGAGTACCCCTACTCGCCCCTTCCTCACCTCGGGCCCCCGCCCTCTTTCTCCAACCCTCATGGTGTCCCCACAACCCCCCGGCATCCCTCAGCCCCGCGCCCCTGCGGCAAAGCCACATCTCCCACCGACCCACTGCCCTGAGGCTGAACAGCTGGGGGTCCCTGGCCGGGGGCCCGGCTCTCTCACCATCGCGGGCGCTGGCTGGGCCGGAAAGCGGAAGTATGGAAGTGGCCAGCCCCGCGATGCCTGCCCTTTCGCGAGAAGCGCAGCCTCTGTCTCCGCCCGGACTTCCGGATGGTACCATCTATGCTCTGAGCGGGATAGGGAGCCCTTGCGAACGCTTGGCCCTTCCGGAAGTTTTCCACCTAGGGCTGTCTCGGTATCCTTAAACTCTTGCACTCGAGTCACTACTTAAGCTTCTCCAGGAATGGGAGCAGCTCCCCTTTGTGCCTTCGGCCTTCTTGTTACCTTTGCCACAGCCTCCCCCCAGGTATGCAATGGTACAGCCCAGCTTCAGATTGGGCACCAAATTAGGACAAGCTGAAGCGGAGGAGCCCTTCGTTTCTTCCGGTTCTGTGCCCCCATCCTTTCTCTCGCCCCTCCTACCCGCAGCTCCTGGGGCTCAGCGGCGCTAACTGCAGCGCCGAGATCTCCGCCGCCAAGCCCCGCCTCCCGCCTCCCGCCCCGGGCTATGCCCTGGGGCGCGCCTGAGGCCAACCACCCGCACCCCACCTCTAGCGGGCTTGCTCGAGGCCCACCTTCTCCCCACCCCCGGCAAACTTCAGTAGGCTCGCCCTCGCTGACTCCCCGCCCCCGCGTCAACTGCAAGGGGCCCGCCCATAGCCAGTTCCGGGGCGGTTGCTCCCATCGACCGGAACTCCCCGCCCCCTCCCGCGGCCCTGGGGCCGTAGGAGGCCGCAGTGAGGAGGTAGAGGGGGCGGGGGTCGCGCTAGGGTGTCCCTAGAGAACGAGGACTCTGAAGGCGGGACATTTGGGCGACCCCCGGGCGGGGCCAGCCATTAAATAGTCCCATTTCTGTGCCAGACACTGAACTGGGCTCTTGACGGGCATCATCTCTTAATCCTCAGAACATCCCAGGGAGGTAGGTACCGTTGTTATCCCCATTTTTCAGATTCAGACTTTTAATGGGGAAACAGACCGAGACTTCTTTTGTTCCCATTTTACAGATGGAAAAACTGAGACTCAAAAAGGTTAAACAACATGTTCAGGGGCACATAAGTAGAGAATGGTAAAGCCTGGACTTGAACCCGGGTCTGTCTGGCTTACCAGCCCACGTTCTAAACCACTATTAGTGACTAGAGAAGGGAGAAAGGTGGAGTAGGATAAGAAAAGAGGCCAAGAGTCCCAGAGAACATGGTAAGAATGGGGTGCTTGGAACTCAAAGTCTTAGCAGAACCCAAGAGAAATAGAAGGGAAGGAAAGAGCATCAGAAAGGCAAGGCAATGCATAGTAATATAGCATGGTGATCAGGGGTGCAGACTCAATATAGCGGGGTTCAAATTGCATCTTGGAAGCATAGGCACATACCCACCCTTACAGAGTCTCAGTTTCTTTCTCTGTAAAGATATCACAACGGTCCTTGTTCATGGTGCTGAGTGAGAAATTAAGTGAGATAAGCTGATAAAGTGCTTTGCGCCTAGCTTGGTACACAGTTAAGTGCCCTGTGAGTAGGAACTGTGCCATCAATTTTGTCAGTAAGGGACTGAAGCCTGGCTTGCTTGAGACTGTCCCTGGAGGTAAGAAGCCCTTGGGCTTTTCTCAAACCCCTTTGTCTCCCATCAATGGCCCTGTCCTCTCCAGCCCCACAGGATCCCCATATCCTGGGCCATGAGTGAGTTGAAAGACTGCCCCTTGCAGTTCCATGACTTCAAGTCTGTGGATCACCTGAAGGTCTGTCCCCGCTACACGGCAGTGCTGGCGCGATCTGAGGATGATGGCATCGGCATCGAGGAGCTGGACACCCTGCAGCTGGAGCTTGAGACCCTGCTGTCTTCTGCCAGCCGGCGCCTGCGTGTGCTTGAGGCCGAAACCCAGGTGATACCCCAGAGAGGGCCATCACCAGAGATGGACTGCAACAAGTTATGGGATGGGTCATTGAGTTAGCTCCATATGCTGAAACCTGGGATACAGGGGTTTGTGGGGAGAGGGAGAGAGACCTAAACTGGGTTTGCATGACACAAAAAATAACACAAGAATATGCATGATCCTCTTAAATTGCAAGATTTCTAATTCGGTACACTTTTATTGGCATACCCCCACCCATCCCCCATTATGTTCTGGGTTCTACGCTAGTCATTAGAGAAAGGTAATTAGGACAGTTTTGACTGTCAAGGAGCTTGCCAACTAGGAAAGGGAGAAAGTCAGGTGCATACCAGGTGATGTGATGTTGTGGTTAGGAGTCCTAGGGAACTGGAATGGGGAGACCTGGATTTGAATCCTGGCATAAGCACTTGCTAGCATTGCTGTTTCCTAGCTATATGACTTTGAGAAAGTTTTCTCATATCTCCGAGTATCAGTTTCCCTATCTGCAAAGTGGGGTGAATAATAGGACCTACCTTAGTGCTTTTGTGAGGATTAAAAGAGAATTTTTGCAAAAACTCAACCCAGTGCCAGACACTAAGTAAGCACTTCAGGTGTTATTTATTTACTACTCTGATTACTTTATTCACTGCATAAAGATGCCTTCAGCCTTGTGTGCCAGGCGCTATGCTGTATGCTGCAAAATAGAGATAGTTAAGGTATGCTTTCTGGTCTTCAGTAGCTTATGGTCTAGTTGAAGAAACAAGGTGCGATGGTCATTCCAGTGTGACCAAACAGCATGATTGGGTGCACGGTGGAGGTGTGAAGTGCCAGAGACTTGTAGAGGAAGGAGGTGCCAACTGGACCTAAAAGGATGAATGGAATTAACTTGTCCCTGGGAATCCATGGAAGCTCCTTGAGGAAGGTTATGACTCAAGTTGTATTTTAGCATCTAAGAACCTGGGTAACTGATTCAGAGAAGGCATCTCAGTGGTGGTGACATTGAAGTGAAGGTTTGCTGGGAGGACTCTTCTGTTAAACAATATGTGACTGGCATGGGTGATAAAGAAGTGAATCAAAAGCACAGATGAACAAGTGAATGAGATGATGAGAAGTATATGAATAAAGTCGTAAGAGGCCAGGCACAGAAAATGAGCTGAATTTTGAAGGATGAGTAAGAGTTTACTAGGTAAAAAGAGGATGGGGAAAGACCCAGGAGACTCCTTAGATTCTAGATCCTAATTTATTCACTAGAGGAAAGAAATATTCTTTGTTTTCCCTTCTCCCCCTCAGTGACAGTTTCTGTACATTTCAGATCCTCACCGACTGGCAGGATAAAAAAGGTGACCGACGATTCCTGAAGCTGGGTCGAGACCATGAACTTGGAGCTCCCCCGAAACATGGAAAGCCCAAGAAGCAGAAACTGGAAGGGAAGGCGGGACATGGGCCGGGCCCTGGCCCAGGACGGCCCAAATCCAAAAACCTTCAGCCCAAGATCCAGGAATATGAATTCACTGATGACCCTATCGACGTGCCACGGATCCCCAAAAATGATGCCCCCAACAGGTTCTGGGCTAGAGAACATAGAAGGGGGCCTCAAGGTTCTGGTGGTGGAGGCGCTGGTGGGGCAGGGGTACCCACTGAGGATCTGCTTCTCCCTGCAGGTTCTGGGCTTCAGTGGAGCCCTACTGTGCTGACATCACCAGCGAGGAGGTCCGCACACTTGAGGAGCTACTGAAGCCCCCAGAAGATGAGGCTGAGCATTACAAGGTAGAAACTCTGGGCCTTGATAGACATGATGCAGAACAAGAGAGTTCAGAGGTGGCTGAGAATTAAAGCTACCAAAGCTTTAATTCCTTCATCTTCCTTCCCCCATCCTGCCCAGCCTCCTATCTGCTCCATCAATGTATCCAGACACCCAGGTCCAAACTCAGCTTTCTTTGTGCGCTGCCTCCCCTCTACCTGAGCCAGATGTCACCATGCCCTCAAGCTTAAGTGAAGTGTGCCCGTGTTCCTTTATCTCTGTCCCTTTGCTTTGGTCCAAGCCTTCATCAGCTTCTATACAAACAGCCCCTTAACTCTGTTCCTGCTTTGAGGCCTCTGGAGGAACCCTTCTTCTTTCTTTAAGATGTAAAGCTTGGGCCAGGTGCAGTGGCTCATGCCTGCAATCCTAGCACTTTGGGAGGCCAGGGCAGGCAGATGGCCTGAGCTCAGAAATTCGAGACCAGCCTGGGCAACATGGTGAAACCCTATCTCTACTAAAATACAAAAAATTAGCCAGGCATGGCGGTGTGCACCTGTAGTCCCAGCTACTTGGGAGGCTGAGTCAGGAGACTTTCTTGGACCTGGGAGGCAGAAGTTGCAGTGAACTGAGATCACGCCACTGCACTCCAGCCTAGGCAACAGAGCAAGACTCTGTCTTTAAAAAAAAAAAAAAAAAAAAAAAAAAGTCAGCTCACACCTGTAATCCCAATAATTTGGGAGGCTGTGGCAGGCAGATCACCTGAGGTCAAGAGTTCAAGACCAGCCTGACTTGGCCGGGCGCGGTGGCTCACGCCTGTAATCCCAGCACTTTGGGAGGCCGAGGCGGGCGGATCACGAGGTCAGGAGATCGAGACCATCCTGGCTAACATGGTGAAACCCCGTCTCTACTAAAAATGCAAAAAATTAGCCGGGCGAGGCGGCGGGCGCCTGTAGTCCCAGCTACTCGGGAGGCTGAGGCCGGAGAATGGCGTGAACCCGGGAGGCGGAGCTTGCAGTGAGCCGAGATCGTGCCATTGCACTCCAGCCTGGGCGACTAAGCAAGACTCTGTCTCAAAAAAAAAAAGACCAGCCTGACCAACATGGTGAAACGCTGTGTCTACTAAAAATACAAAAATTAGCCAGACATGGTGGCGTGCACCTAGAATCCCAGCTACTCAGGAGACTGAACCAGGAAAACCGCCTGAATCGGGGAGTCATAGGTTGCAATGAACCAAGATCGTGCCACTATTCCAGCCTGGGTGACAGAACGAGATTCCATCTCACAAAAAAAAAAAAAAAAAAAAAAGAAGAAGATACGAAACTGTATGTTTTAATGATGAAAATAAATAAAACATGCTCCATTAAAGAATATTTAGAAAATACAGAAAAATGTTGAGGGAGAATACTCCCATAGGTCAGCTGTCATCAGATGTGCTCATGACATGGCACTGCATCTAGGCCTGTCTTTATCCCGTTATCTACAGGATCAAGTCCATGCATCCCAGTCCTTGGTGGCACAGCTCCAGTGCCTCTCTCCATTTTCCTCGGCCATACCCCTCTTCATTGCTGTGTTGACCAGTCCCACCAAGTACCTTGCCCTCATTCCAGGACACCACAGCCTCCTTGCTGGTCTCTGGGCCCCTCTGGCAAGCTCTTCTCTCCCTCTTCTCTCCCTGATAGACTTGACTCACCCTCCAAGGCCCTGATCTCATGTTACCTCCACCAAAGCACCCTTTCAGATTCCCCAGCAGAAAGTTAGTCTCTCCTTTGTGCTGCCACAACACTTTGATCTGTCTCTTTCACTTCACTTACCTGACTTTTTAAAAATTTATTTGAAAAAGAGTTCATACAGACAGCAGTTAATTCAAGCAATATAAAAGGTAATTCCCTGTCACCCGTGACCTGAAGGCTCCTAATTCTCTCGAGAGACAATTGATGTGACCTGAGACAATCCGTGTATGTAGAGTATTCTGCACCTTCTATCTTGGGAATTGTTTCAGATTGGCTTCTGTGTGTGTGTCTTAGTCCTTTTCCGACCTGTCTCCTTTACTAGAGTGTGAAGTAGAGGTATCTTCTTTATACTTTCTTACCTATACCTGACACTGGGCTTGGCCTTGGACTAGGGACTTGAGAGAGAGATAAGACAGATAAGTGAATGAATGAATGAATGAAGCATGGCTGGCCAGTGCTTACCCACTCAGGGTTGGGTGTCATCTTTTCCACAGATCCCACCCCTGGGGAAGCACTACTCCCAGCGTTGGGCCCAGGAGGACCTGCTGGAGGAGCAGAAGGATGGGGCCCGGGCAGCAGCCGTGGCTGACAAGAAGAAAGGCCTCATGGGGCCACTGACTGAACTGGACACTAAAGGTAGGCCTCTCACCTCCCTGCCAACCCCAGGTCAGGACTTGAGTTCCAGAACTTCAGCCCACCTGCCCTCCTTTCCTGTGCCCACTTAGATGTGGATGCCCTGCTGAAGAAGTCTGAGGCCCAGCATGAACAGCCGGAAGATGGATGCCCCTTTGGTGCCCTGACGCAGCGCCTCCTGCAGGCCCTGGTGGAGGTGAGCACCCTAACCCAAAACAGGAACCACATTTACTTTGTGTTTTAATGTGTTATATTTATTTTTTATTGGAATATATCATACATTTATTAGGTTGGTACAAAAATAATTAGGTTGCTGCAAAAGTAAAAACCTGGACTAACACATAGCAAAAGATTGGGAATAATACATAACTTTTGCACCAACCTAATAGAAAATGCACAGATCATAAATGTACAGTTTTCACAAATGAGCTTGTATTAGCAGCCTGGAGATTACAAAATGAAGCATTACTATATCCTAGAAGCCCCTCTCATGCCCCTGTTTTTCTCCAACTTCCCCCAAAGATAGCCTCTACTCCACAATTAACTTTTGCTAAGCATCTGTTGGAGGGGCTTTATACACATCCTCCCACTGGAGGCCAGGATAGTGGTTAACCCTGTGTTACAGATGAGAAGATTAGAGGCTCAGAAAAGGGAACTGTTCACTTGAGGTCTCTCACAGCAGGACTCAAACCCCTACTTCGGGGTCCCTGTCTTTATACCTGCTGGTTGACCTTAGACACACCCTCATACTCTTTCACCTCATTGAGACTCAGTGTTCTTTTCTGGCTCAAACACAATAGTTTCTCTCATGTAACAGTCTGGGTACGTGTTCCAGGTTATCTAAGGTAGGGGAAGGGGCATATCATCAAACAGGAATCCCAGCTGATGGTGGCCTTGCAGTCTGCACAGGGTCACTCTGGGCATAATTGTCACTCCAGTCCCACAGAATAAGAGCAAGGAGGAGTGTGTGAAGGAAACTTTTTGGGCCATGCCTAGCTGTGGCTCTTATTTCTTCTGATCGCTTTCCCCTGGAGAGAATCTGTCACATGACCATACCTGCCTGCAAGGGAGCCTGGGAAATGTAGTGCAGCTGGAGAGGCATTGCCTAGCTGCCATGGAGGAAAGGAGAGTGGCGTTCGGACAGCTAGCACCTCTGCCACAGCAGGCCTAGCACAGTGCCTGGTGCGTTGCAGGCACTTCACAAACCTTGGCTGTTCATTACCATCATTGAGTGTTAATCATTTCTGTGTTCCTTTTGTTCCTTTTTCTTCATATCAGTACAAAAATGGATTTCTAGAATGATCAAAGCAATTTGGGATCAGTATGGGAAGGCTTCCCAGAGTAGGTGGGATGGGAAAGATAAAAGGATATTTCTGGTGTTTGAAGACTGTCAGTGTAGGTCAGAAAGGAGCAGGAAAGTGGAACAGCTCTTTTTCCTTCCACCCATTTCTGTGGTCTTCTAGGAAAATATTATTTCCCCTATGGAGGATTCTCCTATTCCTGACATGTCTGGGAAAGAATCAGGGGCTGACGGGGCAAGCACCTCCCCTCGCAATCAGAATAAGCCCTTCAGGTGAGTGGTGTCCTATCCACAACCCACAGTCTGGCGCCCACTTCTGTTGGCTTCTCTCCATCTCAACCTGGGGAGTTCCTCATCAATAAGAGGCTGGGGACAGTTAGGTGAAGCCCAATAGCAGTCTCAAGTGTGAGTGCTGGCCCAATGTGTCTGCATGCACAGACTGAGTGCAGGGTTGTTCAGCACAGAACTGTTCATACCATAAATAAACCAAATGTCCTGCTGAAGGGGAGTGGTTGGCTAAATTGGCATAACTCCATATGATGAAATAACTTGCAACTATTAATCATATAGCTGCAAGTATAGAGAAATATAGGTAAATGACATGAAAAGATGTAAATTATAGAGTGCCAAGTGGGGAAAATGTTAATTGTAGGCCAGTACAGATACATATTTTTATAATCTTATTTTTACTTAAAATGTATTTCTTTTTCTTTTTTTTTTTTTTTGAGACAGAGTCTCACTCTTGTCATTTAGGTTGGAGTGCAATGGCGCAATCTTGGCTCACTGCAACCTCCGCCTCCCAGATTCAAGCAATTCTCCTGCCTCAGCTTCCAAGTAGCTGGGATTACAGGCGCCTGCCACCATGCCAGGCTAATTTTTGTATTTTTAGTAGAGACGGGGTTTCACCATGTTGGCCAAGCTGGTCTTGAACTCCTGACCTCAGGTGATCCTCCCACCTCGGCCTTCCAAAGTGCTGGGATTACAGGCATGAGCCACCATGCCTGGCCTACTTAAAATATATTTAAATACATGCACATAGGGGAAAAAACCTGGACTAATATGTAGTAAAAGATTGGGAATAATATATAACAAAATCTGGAATATATATAATAACATATAATAAAATAATAATGATTCTCTCTGGGTTGTTGGCATTACAGGTTTTTCCATATTTTTTGGATAGTGGATACATATGTTGCTTGTATTTAAAAACCAGACCAGATGTGTCTGTCCTTCCCTTTGTATCTGGATAGATACAGAGGGGGTGCCCAAAGGGAAAGGCAGGTTTTCACTGAGCTTGGGAAGCCCTGGGAACCTCCAAGGTGGGCCCTCCTCCAAGCTGGCTCTTGAGTCTGACAGGGGCCTGCCTCCCCCTGCAGTGTGCCGCATACTAAGTCCCTGGAGAGCCGCATCAAGGAGGAGCTAATTGCCCAGGGCCTTTTGGAGTCTGAGGACCGCCCAGCAGAGGACTCTGAGGATGAGGTCCTTGCTGAGCTGCGCAAACGGCAGGCGGAGCTGAAGGCACTTAGTGCCCACAACCGCACCAAGAAGCACGACCTGCTGAGGTGAGTGTGAGCAGGATGCACAGTCCCGCGGGTGGCCTTGGAGGCTGTGGCCACAGCTGGTCACCTTCCAGGGGTTTTACAACAGGCTTTCCAAGCCTGGCTGGTCTCTAAATCACCTGGAGAGCCTCGAAACAGCAGTGGCCAGTCCACCGGGTATGTGTCAAACAAATTCTAATTCCACAGAGTGGGGCTCAGGCACCTGTGACTGATTGATCGATTGATTTGATTTGATTTGGTTTGATTTTTTAATTGTGATAGAGGCATAATGTAAAATGTATCCCCATGGGAGGCTGAGGCAGGAGAAATGCTTGAACCTGGGAGGCAGAGGTTGCAGTGAGCCAAGACTGAACCATTGCACTCCAGCCTGGGCAACAAAAGTGAAACTGCGTCTCAAAAAAAAAGAAAAGAAAAAAAAATTTACCCTTCTTAACCATTTTTAAGTGTGCAGTTGGCCGGGCGCGGTGGCTCACGCCTGTAATCCCAGCACTTTGGGAGGCCGAGGCGGGCGGATCACAAGGTCAGGAGATCGAGACCACGGTGAAACCCCGTCTCTACTAAAAATACAAAAAATTAGCCGGGCGCGGTGGCGGGCGCCTGTAGTCCCAGCTACTCAGGAGGCTGAGGCAGGAGAATGGCGTAAACCCAGGAGGCGGAGCTTGCAGTGAGCCGAGATCACGCCACTGCACTCCAGCCTGGGCGACAGAGCGAGACTCCGTCTCAAAAAACAAAAACAAAAACAAAAAAAAAAAAGTGTGCAGTTTAGTAGTGTTACCCATATGCACATTGTTGTGTGATTTATTTTTTGTCTTTTCATGCTGCTTTTCTTTTTATCCTCAAAGTTTTTTTATTAAAAATTTCATACATGCAGAAAATCTGAATCATACAATAAACATCAGCATATTCTCCACCTAGACTAATTAACTATTAACATATTGTTAGAGATCTGTGATTTTTATTTGCTTATCACAAGAAATTGACCAGTGTTTTAGGACATGTTCTTTTGGGAATCCATCACAGTGCCTACCATTCATTTGATGTCAACTCCCATCCATCTTGTTCTGCATTGATCACAACAAAGGTATAGGTGACATCTGGAGGAAGACTGTGGAATAGCTACCCTTTAGTTAAAGAGATAGGGAAGCAACCCAAACAAGTCTCTGCTTCTCACAGGCAAGTGCTGTGTCTTAACTTCATAGAGCCCTGACAGGACAGGACATACACATTCATTTGGACTTTTTTGTTGTTGTTGAGACAATGTCTCACTCTGTTGCCCAGGCAGTGGGTGCAGTGGCACGATCTCGGCTCACTGCAACCTCCGCCTCCCAGGTTCAGGCAATTCTCCTGCCTCAGCCTCCTGAGTAGCTGGGATTACAGGCATGTGCCACCACCATGCCCAGCTAATTATTTGGCCATTCTTATTGTCTCTTAGACATTGTGCTAGGGACCAGCAAGAGAGGCACAGCAAGAGACTTGCAGATTACTAGCAGATGATCAGTAAAGACGAGTGCCATTAAAAGGAGAGGTAGTTGCTGACAAGCTGCCAGGATATTTAAGGATAAGGGTGACTAATGTATGCTGCGTGCCTACTGTGTGTCAGGGGCTTTATGTACACTCTCAAGTGTCTTGACAACAACCCAGGAGGGAAGTGCTGTTTTCCTTGTTTACCAGATGAGGAAATAAAGGCCCAGCGAAGCGAAGTGCTCTGCTGAAGGTCACACACTCAATAAACAGCCAAGCTGAGACTTGAGCCCATGGCTGAATCAAAGCCTCTTTCTGTAATAGTTCATGTTTTCTCTGAAAGGTGAGAAGAAGAAAACACAGATGGAAGGGGCACTGAGGGAAGGAGAGGGAGAGAGGAAGAGAGAGAAAAGCAGGCATGTGCGGTTACGGAAGTAATGGGCCTTAGCTGGGCCTGGTGGCTCATGCCTATAATCCCAGCACTTTGGGAAGCTGAGGTGGGAGGCTTGTTTGAGCTCAGGAGTTTGAGACTAGCCTGGGCAATGTAGTGAGACCCCCATCTCTACTAAAAATTTAGAATCAGCCAGGCATGGTGGCACATGCCTATAGTGCTACTCAGGAGGCTGACGTGGGAGGATCACTTGATCCTGGGAGGTGGAGGCTGCAGTGAGCTTGATCAGGCCACTGTACTCCAGCCAGGGTGACAGAGTGAGACCTGTCTCCAAAAAAAAAAAAAAAAAAAAAAAGAAGTAATGGGCAATGAAGAAATGGCTTGCAGCTCTCAGGAAACCAGAGCACAGCCCTTACCCTGCTGCAGAGCAGCTGCAAGGCCTTAAGCACTCCCTGACCTGAGCAGCAGCTTCCTCTTCTGGAAAACGGGCAGGCTGGACTCAATCACTAAGTGACTTTCCAGCTCCACTATCAATGAAATGTATAAATCAGATTCCTATTCAGAGAGATTGATTTGGTGTTTCACCCACCTCCTGTCAGCCTCAGGCTGCCTAGACCTTAGGGGGCTCTGGAATGTAGATGCCGAAGTAAGCAGGCCTTCTGCTGGCACTGGAACACCTGTTAAAGAACAGTATTTAAAAATAAGAGTTTAGCCCCAGCCTGTTCCAGATCTCCCACTTACTCACTGTGGGATCCTGGGATCATCTTTGAGCCTCATTTTCCTCACGGGTAACATAGGAATAATAGTACATACTTTGCAGGGTTTTTAGGATTAACTGAAAAGAGAGTGGGTGCGTGTGTGTGTGTGTGTGTGTGTGTGTGTGTGTATTTTTTTTTTTTTTTTTTAAGAGACAGGGTCTTGCTCTGTTGAGGAGGCTGGTCTCAAACTCCTGACCTCAAGCGATCTTCCTGCCTCCACCTCCCAAAGCGCTGGGATTACAGGCACGAGCTACTTCACCCAGCCTACTGTATATATTTTTAAGACCTTTTTTTTTTTTTAAAGACACAGTCATGCTGTGTTGCCCAGACTGGAGTGCAGTGGCATGATCATAGCTCACTGTAACCTTGAACTCCTGGCCTCAAGCAATCCTCAGCCCCTTTGGAGTTGGGACTACAGGTGTGTACCACCACACCCAGCTAACTTTTTAGATTTTTTGTAAAGACAGTCTCACTATGTTCCTCAGACTGGTCTTGAACCCCTGGGCTCAAGTGATCCCCCTGCCTTGGGCTCCCAAAGTGCTGGGACTGCAGATGTGAACCACCATGTGCAGCCAAGACTTTATTCTTTTAGAGCAGTTTTAAGTTCACAACAAAATTGAGAGAAAGGTACAGAGAATTCCCGTATACCCCCTGTCCCCACATGTGCACAGCCTCCCCCATGATCAACATGAGTTAGTATTTTTTTCAGGAGCTTAAAATAGTGCCATATAAGTGCAGGTCAGTAACTGCTTTTTGGTCACGACTGTATGACACAATCCACAAGCATGCCAGCCTGGGCTGGTGGGTAGGCTCAGTCTTGAAGAGGAAGGGGCCGCCCTCTGGAGGTGGGCTGACCATGGCACCTGGCTGGCTGGTCCCCACAGGCTGGCAAAGGAGGAGGTGAGCCGGCAGGAGCTGAGGCAGCGGGTGCGCATGGCTGACAACGAGGTCATGGACGCCTTTCGCAAGATCATGGCTGCCCGGCAGAAGAAGCGGACTCCCACCAAGAAAGAAAAGGACCAGGCCTGGAAGACTCTGAAGGAGCGCGAGAGCATCCTGAAGCTGCTGGATGGGTAGCCCTCACCCCTGCCTCAGGCTGATTATCTGGCCTCAGGGAGGGGAAGGGAGGCCCACTTCCTCCTTTGGGCACAGGAAGCATTGGCCTGTGGCTGTCCCTCAAATGGCGACAGTCTCTAGAGGACCGTGGCCCTTCCCCTGAGGTCTTTTGGCCTAGCTCTGTACAGCCAGGACACAGGAAGCCCTGCTGGGCTGGCCTGAGGCCTAGTCTCTGCTTGGTCCCCAAGATGGGGTTGGAGGGGACTTCGTTTCCTGGTCTTCCTCTTCCCCCTTTACCATCCCCCACTCCCTAACCCCCTGCCCCTGTTTCCCCTTCAAGGACTTCTCCCTTGTGGTTTTGTAAAGTGCAAACTTAAGAATAAAGTGACTGCTGTGGTTTTTCAAAAAAAGCATCCAGTCTTTGAATGTCTGTAACGGTGGGGTAAAGGAACCAGTGTGGGTGGTAAGGTTTGTAGGGGGTATGCTTGGTGGCTCTCAGCCCGTGGCCACTAACCCATGGCATTCAGTCAGGGAGAACTGAGTACCTCTTTCTGAGTACCTCTTTCTGAGGATACTTGTGGCTGCAGGTAAGAATGCCCTCCAGCTCAAAGTGGATTCATAATAAGGAAATGTGTTGGTTGCAGGCTTGGCAGTCCTGGGACAGGGTGGCCTTCATGGTTAGCCAATCTAGCAATTCTTCAGGGTCATTAAGGGTCCAGGTTCCTTAGGGGTCGCTACACTGCCCGCCACAGTGTCAACCTCTGCCTAAGGTGAGTCCTTCTCTGGCTGCAGTGTGGCAGTGGAGCAGTTGAGGCCAGATGCTTCCTCATTTACATCCAGCACAGCAGGGAGCGGGAGCCAGTGGGCTTCCATGGCCCACCTACAGGAGCAAGAAGCCTTTTCCCAGATACCATCATGTTTCAGTGGCCCAAACTCAGTCTCACATACCCATTCCTCAGTCACTGTGGCAAGAGAGACTGTAATGGGTTTATGCCAGAGTGGAGTTTGCTACTCCATCAAGGTGGTGGAGAGAGAGTAAAACCTAACAAGATCTGAGTAGGAAGCGGGGAAGTGAATGCTGGATAGGCCAACAACAACAACCCTTCCACACCTGGGGCAGGAAGCTTGGCCTGAGGGACACAGATGAATTAATATGCTTTGGTACCTGCCTCAAGTTGTTCCAAGACTGGTCTCAGAGAATCAGGGAATAATTTGCAATTTACTGTGGGAAGGTTGAGGTCCACGCAGGGGAGAAGGGAGGGTAAGGGTCCCTAAGGAAGTGACCTATGAACTGAGCCATAAAGAAGGAGGGCGAACATGGCTGAGATTCTCGTACACCCAGCACCTCTCTGTTGGAGAAATGTCCCTTCCCCATCACACATGGCTCTTATCTGACTGCCAAACTAGGGTGGACACATGGCCCCAGCTTGGCCAGTGAAGGGGTGGCCTGCTCCTCCACACCTGTGGGCGTTTCTCATTAGGTGGAACAAGAGACTTGAGAAAAGAAATGAGACACAGAGACAAAGTATAGAGAAAGAAAAAGTGGGCCCAGGGGACCGGCACTCAGCATACAGAAGACCCACGCTGACACCGGTCTCTGAGTTCCCTTAGTATTTATTGATAATTATCTTTACCATCTTAGAAAAAAGGCAAGTAGCAGGATAATAGGATCATCGTAAGGAGAAGGTCGGCAGTAAGACATATGAATAAAGATCTCTGTGACATGAATAAGTTTAAGGAAAAGTGCTGTGCCTTGATATGCATATGCAAACATCTTCATAAACCCTTTTAGTGCATAAAGAGCAGCACCGTGCTAGCAAGTCCCACCCTTCGCCCTAAGGCAGTTTTCTCCTTTCTCAGTAAAGAGAACATACAATCGAGTTTTACACCGAGATGTTCCATTGCCCAGGGACAGGCAGGAGACAGATGCTTTCTCTATCTCAACTGCCAAGAGGCTTCTTTCCTCTTACACTAGTCCTCCTGAGCACAGACCCTTCACGGGTGTCAGGCTGGGGGACGATCAGGTCTTTCCCTTCCCATGAGGCCATATTTCAGACTATCACATGGGGAGAAACCTTGGACAATACCTAGCTTTCCTAGGCAGAGGTCCCTGTGACCTTTGGCAGTGTACGCGTCCCTGGGTACTTGAGATTAAGAGAATGGTGATGACTTTTAACCAGCAAGCTGCCTTCAGGCACTTGTTTAACAAAGCACACCCTGCACAGGCCAAAATCCTTTAAACCTTGAGTCACCACAGCACATGTCTCTTGCAAGGACAAGGTTGGGGGTAGGGTCACCGATTAACAGCATCTCAAATGCAGAACAAAATGGAGTCTCTTATGTCTACTTCCTTCTATATAGACACAGTAACAGTCTGATCTCTCTTTCTTTTCGCCACAGCCAGTCAAGTGCCAATCCCTCTGGCCACAATGATTAGTCCCAGAAGCAGGCATGTGACCCAAGCTGGGTCACTCGAGGCCCTCCATAATATTGCTCTATGAATGCTGAGAGGAGAGTTTCACTTCTTTTTGGACCATAAGCCACAGATGATAAGCTCAGGCTACCCCAGTGACCTGCGCTCCTCCCATGGGGAAAAACCTGCTTGAGAATAAAGCCAGCTCAGAAAAGCAGAGCCAGGAGAAGGAGAAGCGCTGCATCCAGCTATTCCTGAAGGCACTGGATCCTCCCTTAGACTTCCCACATATATCAGCCCACAAAGACTTCTTCTGGCTTAAACTAGTTTGCTTTAGAGTTTTGTGATTTGTAACTAAAAAAGGCCTAACTCTTACAAGTGAATTTTGGCAAAAAGAAAGATGAAGTAGCATCCTGAGAGAGAGGACAGCATGAGGCCCTGCCTCCCACTAGGTGCTGGGCCAAGCTGCTGCAATTTCTCAGTGACTCATTGTCCCCAGGTTGCTCACAGCCTTCTCAGAGAGAAAAGACACCCACACATGCAATGATGAGAAACCAACTATAATCATAATGATAATGCAATTAAGTGCTCAGTAAATGTTAGTATGTACCAGGCACTGTTTTGAACTCATTCAACTACCTAATATTATGGGGTAGGTATCAGCTACCCCATAATAACATCCCATTCACAGATGAGGAAACTGAGCCTTAGGAGGTTACACACCTTGCTTTGTCAAGCAATTGAGTGGCTGAGCCAACATTCAAACTCAGGCCATTTGGCTTGCAGAGAGAGCCTCTTCATTACAACTCACTGGGGCCCCACTCCCATTACAGTGTATGTGAACGGTACTCCCTATACTTGGCCAGTGCCCAACCTATGCAGCCATACATGGCAGCTCTGCTCGAAGACCCCCTCCTCTTAACCACTCAATTCCATGTTCACTGGGCCACACCATAAGTATGGTGGGCGTTGTTGGTAGAGAGTTCCAAGAACAGAGACAGTTTTGCGGAGGAGGTGGGATGAGAGCTGACGTCCTAAAATTGGATAGAATTGTGAAAGAAGGAAGACAGATATAAATGGAAGAACCCTAGAAGACCGACTGGGCCTAGTTCACCAGAGAAGAAACTTAACTTTCAAGGATCAGTCATGAGCACTCTAGCTGTTCTCTGCTGCATACCTACCATCTGCCTGGCACTGTGCCAGGCCCTTTACCCACCCCTCCCATCTGATGCTTACCACGCACCTCCAAGGAGAGTAATATTCCAGCCTGCAGATGACACAGAAGCTCAAAGAGATGCTGTGCCTTACTGAGGCCATGCAGCCTTGATGTAGGAATAGTTGCTGCCCCCAGGTAGCACCATCCCTGGCAAAGTTCTTACAATCATATCAGAGTGTCTGCTGGAGCCAAAAGATGCCTCCTTTATGAGTGTGGAGGAAGCTGGATTGTCATGACGAGGGCAGATTAGTTCCAGTACCTCAAATCTCCAAATTTAACTCAAAACAATTCTGATTCCTTATCACCAGTTTGGAGGCAAAGCCTTTTGTGTCTTGGCCCTAGAAAGCATCTGTCTTGCACAACATGACCTCCCCAGAGTCCCAAATGCCTTACAGCTGACTTTCAGCAACACCAGGGTGAGTGCGAATGGGGAGGGTAGGCTCTGACCCACAGTGGGTCCCCAGCCCCTGTCTGCTCCTGAGTACTCTAGGCACTGAGTGCTCTGGGTCCCAACTGGCCCCTGCTGAAAAGAAAGTGATGACAGGAACTTTGTGGAAATGTGGTCAGGGAATACATTTCTTTCTTGGCCTCTAGCTCAGGACTCAATGGAAAGAACCAAGCCCAGTAGACTGTAACTCACTCGCTTAGGTATCAATAAACTCCCCATTTCTTCACTTACCTAATTACTCCATTCACTTATTCACTCATCCACACACCTCCACTTCCTCATTATACTTTTGTTCCCTCACTCAGTGACCCTGTCGCCATGGCTGAGAGCTATGGAGGTGACTAAGGCTCCAGAGATGGGGACACAGCTAGACAGACAATCAAAACACTAGGCCGCAAGAGCAATAAGACTGTGTAGGCTGGGCGCGGTGGCTCACACTTGTAATCCCAGCACTTTGGGAGGTCAAGGTGGGCGGATCACGAGGTCAGGAGATTGAGACCATCCTGGCTAACACAGTGAAACCCCTTCTCTACTAAAAATACAAAAAATTAACTGGGCGTGGTGGCGGGCACATTTAGTCCCAACTACTCAGGAGGCAGAGGCAGGATAATGGTGTGAACCCGGGAGGCGGAGCTTGCAGTGAGCCAAGATCGCGCCACTGCACTCCAGCCTGGGGGACAGAGCGAGACCCCATCTCAAAAAAAAAAAAAAAAAAAAAAAAAGAGACTGTGCAAAGTTGGCAGGGACCTGGGGCACAGAAAGACTTAACAACAGCTTAGAGGGTCAGGAAAGGCTTCAGGGAGGATGTGGAAAGAAAATTGCTGGGCAGAAGATAACATTCCAGACAAAAGGAGCAAGGCACAGAGGTGTGAACAGCTGGCCTGCTTAGAGAGAAGTGAGAACTGCAGTGTGACTGGAGCCCTGGGTGTGTGGAGGGGGAAGGAAAGGATAAGAGATGAAGCTAGAAAGTAGGTTGAAGACCAGGCTGGGCAAGGGTTTGAATGGCAGCTTAAGGAGCACGGACTTTATTCTCCAGGACAATGGTGCTCCAAGTGTGGTCCCTGGACTGGCAGCAACAGCATCAGTTGGGAACTTGATAAAAATGCAAATTCTTGGGCCACAGACCTACTGAATCAACAGCTCTGGGTGTATAGTCTGGCACCGTGGCTCACACCTGTAATCCCAGCACTTTGGGAGGCCAAGGAGGACAGATCATCTGAGGTCAGGAGTTCAAGACCAGCCTGGCCAGTATGGTGAAACCCTGTCTCTACTAAAAATACAAAACTTAGCCAGGCATGGTGGCATGCACCTGTAATCCCAGCTACTTGGGAGGTTGAGGCAGAAGAATTGCTTGAACCTGGAAGGTGGAGGTTGCAGTGAGCGGAGATCACACCACTACACTCAAGCCTGGGCGACAGAGTGAGACTGTCTCAAAGAAAAAAACAAACCTCTGGGTATGGGGCCTAGCCACTCTATTATAACATGCCTTCTAGGTGATTCCTGGTGCATACTGAAGTTTGAGAATCACATTCTGAGGTAACAGGGAGCTATGGGTGGTTTGTGAGCAGACTAGTGCCATAATAGCACTCTGAATCAGAATGCTATTAGAGCAGCATGGAGGTTGGACTAATGAGAGGGAGTGAGGGTGAAGTTGGTGCAAAGAAATACAAGTGAGATGGCGAATGTGGCAGACTGGTAGATGTCCTCCAAAATCTGTTTCAGTAATATCTCATGTGGAAACTGGAATAATACATTGAAAATACTCTCCCTACATTTGATAGCAAATGGAATTTAAGTTTCACATAGTGATTTCTTATCAAAACTTTTAATCAAAAGCTCAGGGCATATTTTTTTTTGTTTTGTTTTTCTGGGTTTTTTTTGAGACAGGGTCTTGCTCTGTCACCCAGGCTGGAGTGCAGTGGCACAATCTAAATCACTGCAAACTCCACCTCCCAGGTTCAAGTGATTCTCCTGCCTCAACCTCCCAAGTAGCTGGGGTTACAGGCATGTGCCACCACGCCCAGCTAATTTTTGTATTTTTAGTAGAGACAGGGTCTCACCATGTTGGCCAGGCTGGTCTCGAACTCCTGGGCTCAAGTGATCCACCTGCCTCGGCCTCCCAAAGTGCTGGGATTATAGGCGTGAGCCCAGGAAAAAAAAAAAATTCTTCAAACACCTTGGAGTATATAGCCTTGTCCTAATTTAGGATTACTTCTCCGAAACTGATTGCCAGAAGAAAAGTCCCTGAGTCAAAAGACCTCGACATTATTTAAGCCTTTGATGCATATTCCCAAATTGCTTTCCAAAGGATCTTTAGCAAATCATTTTCCCACCAGAACATAGGACTACTCATTCCTCACATCAACATCAGCCTTCAGTGTTACCAGCTTTTTAAACTTCAAATTTGAAAGCCTGCAAATGACCTTTTACTTTGTATTTTTTTGTATTACTAGTGAGATTCAAAATGTCTTGTGTTTATTGTGTTTTATCTGTATCCTTTGACCATTTATTGGGTTCTTTCTGTTTGTTATCAATTGTGTGTGTTGTTTATATAATAAAAATATTAAGCCATTGTCTATAAAACATTTCCCCAGTCTGAAGTTTGCCTTTCATTGTTGCCTACCATTTCAGAGTAGGGTAGGGTTTTCACTTTTTGAAAAAAAGTAAAAAAAAAAAAAAAAAAAGTAATAGGCCGGGTGCGGTGGCTCATGCCTGTAATCCCAGCACTTTGGGAGGCCAAGGCAGGTGGATCATGAGGTCAGGAGTTCGAGACCAGCCTGGCCAAGATGGTGAAACCCCATCTCTACTAAAAATACAAAAATTGGCTGGGTGTGGTGGTGCACGCCTGTAGTCCCAGCTACTTGGGAGGGTGAGGTAGGAGAATCACTTGAACCCAGGAGGCGGAGGTTGCAGTGAGCCAAGATCCTGCCATTGCATTCCAGCCTGGGCAACAAGAGCAAAACTCTGTCTAAAAAAAAAAAAAAAAAGTGACAAAAAGCAACAAAAGTTAAATTTGTTTGTTTGTTTTTGTTTTGAGACAGAGTCTGGCTCTGTTGTCCTGGCTGGAGTGTAATGGTGCAATCTCGGCTCACTGCAGTCACCCCTACCGGGTTCAAGCAATTCTCCTGCATCAACCTCCCAAGTAGCTGGGACTACAGGTGTGCGCCACCACACCTGGCTAATTTTTGTACTTTTAGTAGAGACGGGGTTTCACTATGTTGCCCAGGCTGGTCTTGAAACTCCTGACCTCAGGTGATCCACCTGCCTCAGCCTCCCAAAGTGCTGGGATTCAGGAGTGAGCCACCACGTCCAGCCAAAGAATTTTTAAAAATAAACCTGTCAGCTGGGCACAGTGGCTCATGCCTATAATCCTGGCACTCTGGGAGACCAAAGCGGGAGGATCACTTGAGTCCAGAGTTCCAGAGGAGTCTGGGCAACAGAGGAAGTAGAGACCCGATCTCTACAAAAAATAAAAAAAAAAAAAAAATTAGCCAGGCATGGTGGTACACACCTGTAGCCCCAGCTACTCGGGAGGCTGAGGTGGGATGACCACTCGAGCCTGGGAAGTCAACGTTGCAGTGAGCCATGATGGTGCCACTGCACTCCAGCCTGGGTGACAGAGTGAGACCCTGTCTCAATAATAATAATAATTAATAAATAAAAGAGTTGACGGAGATGTCTGCACTGTTTTGATTTTTTTTTTTTAAACAATACCCCTTTTCCTTGTGAACATTTGACTTTCCTTGGCTCACCATTTTTCTTTCTTTCTTTTTTTTTTTTTTTTGAGATGGAGTCTCGTTCTGTCACCCAAGCTGGAGTACAGTGGCGCAATCTCAGCTCACTGCAACCTCCGTCTCCTGGGTTCAAACAATTCTCCTGCCTCAGCCTCCCAAGTAGCTGGAACTACAGGTGCCCAACACCATGCCCAGCTAATTTTTGTATTTTTAGTAGAGATGGGGTTTCACCATGTTGGCCAGGCTGGTCTTAAACTCCTGACCTCAGATGATCTGCCAGCCTTGGCCTCCCAAAGTGCTGGGATTACAGGCTTGAGCCACCGTGCCCGACCCTTGACTCACTTTTTTTTTTTTTTTTTTTTTTTTTTTTTTGAGACGGAGTCTCGCTGTGTCTCCCAGGCTGGAGTGCAGTGGCGTGATCTCAGCTCACTGCAAGCTCCGCCTCCCGGGTTCACGCCATTCTCCCGCCTCAGCCTCCCAAGTAGCTGAGACTACAGGCGCCCGCCACCACGCCCGGCTAGTTTTTTGTATTTTTAGTAGAGACGGGGTTTCACCATGTTAGCCAGGATAGTCTCGATCTCCTGACCTCGTGATCCACCCGCCTCGGCCTCCCAAAGTGGTGGGATTACAGGCTTGAGCCACCGCGCCCGGCGACTCACTTTTTGATTAGTACCTTGAAATGTGCTCATTGGGACTGGGAGCTGCAGAAGGATGTATATGTATATGCATCCAAAAAATCTGGAAGAATTGTACTAAAAATGTGAACACTGGCTGTCTCTGGTTGGTGGGGGCCCAGCTGAGAGGGTTGTGTTATTCTTGCTTCCTTTGCACCCCTAATTCCTTTGGACAAGATACCTCTTCCATTCCTTATGGCTGCCCATTACAGTACACTCACTCAATATAGCACTCTAATTCTCCTGGCAACAGTTTTGGAGGCCAAGGGGTGAACATGTCACTCTACCACTCAAGCAGAGCCAGAGTCCTTCCCTGAGAATGAGACAGGAAATTGGGAGGATGCTTTCCTTCTACTGTGTTTAATTGGAAAGCTGGGGCTGCCTCACTCCATGTTTCCTGCCAACTAAAAGACCACTCTGGAGAGAAAAAGAGGCCAATGTGTGAAGAGAAATCAAGACAAGGAGAGAAGATAGAGAAAGCAAATCCTATGAGTACTACATCTCTAGTTCCAGTCTCCAAGCCCCTAATCCCTGGTGTCTTTCCTGCAATCTTGTGCCAGCTATTGTCAACTAAAGATTCCTCGTGGATGAAGCTGGTTTAGGTTGGGATTCTGTCACTTGGGAAGTGAAAGAATCTTATCAGTTAGTCTGTGTGTGTTTTTAATATGTTATGGAATTTTCCTCCAATGACCATGTATCACTTGTTCAACAGAAATACTAAAAAAGTAAAGATAATGTGTTTGTTAAAGAAAAGAAAACATGAGTGCTCTCAGAAATGCTCAAAAGCAGGAAAAATGTAAAGTACACCATAGAAGTTGCACAAGTCAACTGGCACAGTGGCTCATGTCTGTAATTTCAGCACTTTGGGAGGCTGAGGCGAGTGGATCACCTGAGGTCAGCAGTTCGAGACCAGCCTGACCGACATGGTGAAACCCCATCTCTACTAAAAATACAAAAATTAGTTGGGCATGCTGGTTCACGCCTGTAGTCCCAGCTACTTGGGAGGCTGAGGCAGGAGAATTGCTTGAACCTGGGAGGCGGAGGTTGCAGTGAGGCGAGATGGCACCATTGCACTCCAGTCTGGGCAACAGAGGGAGACTCTGTCTCAAAAAAAAAAAAAAAAAAGAAGAAGTTGTACAAGTCCTCAAAAGGACAGAGGTCATCTTATCACCCAGGGGATGTTGTCATCAAGATGAACAGGAATTTGTGGTAAAAGAACCCCTAGCTCAGTGGGTGTGCTTGGCAGGTATAGGGGAGAGTGGGGGCTCAGCCCTGAGCAGGAAATGTATTTTTCCATGAACTACGGAGTCTGAGATACTGAGATTTGGAAGAGGGATCCCTTAACCCCTCATCCCTGGCCAAATCAAGTCCTGTCTCTGAGCCTCAGTTTACACTGAGTCTAACTCTCATGTTTTGAATAGTGTTCTAGGCACTTCATGTCATTATCTCATAGAATTCTCAGAACTCTGAGTCAATCATCAATATTACCATGTTCCCGAGTAAGGAACTGAGGTTCCGAGAGGCAAAGCTTGATCAGATCAGTTAGACTCCAAAGCCTTTCTAGGAACCTCAGCTATCTTCCTCTCTCATCTGTAAAATGTGCATAATAAATTGGCCAGGTGCAGTGGCTCATGCCTGGAATTCCAGCACTTTGGGAAGCTGATTGGGGAGGATTGCTTGAGCCCAGGAGTTTGAGACCAGCCTGGGCAATATGGTGAGACCTCCCATCTCTACAAAAAATAAAAAAGTTAGCCAGGTGCGGTGGCATGCACCTGTAGTCCCATCTACATGGGAGGCTGAGGTAGGAGGATGACTTGAGCCCAGGAATTTGAGGTTGCAGTGGGCCATGATCATGCCATTGCATTTCAGCCTGGGTGACAAAGCAAGACCCTGTCTTTAAAAAAAAAAAAAGAAAAGAAAAGAAAAAAAGGAAAGAGAGAAAGAAAGAAAGAAAAGGGAAATGAGTTGGGCCTAAGCACTGTTCTCTCCCCATCCGCAGCTGGACAATGCAGGAATTCAGGAGTAGGGAGTGGCACTTGGGGATCCTTGGAGGTGGAGTGGGGTCTCAAGCACCATACCTCCACTGGCTGCCCCCAGTCCAGCCCCATCCCCAATTCCTGCGAGTTGCTCCCTCTGCCACCCGCACCAAATTTCTTCCCAAGGAAGGCCTTATGCAAGTCAACCTTTGGCCGCCTGCCTGCTGTCCTAGTTGCGGGCTCTGTCCCCCACCTCCCCTAACCTGGCCCCTAGCCATCAAACCCTGGAGCCCGGCCAGTCACGTGATATATCGGTCCTTTTTGGCCTGTTTCCTTTAGGATCCCGACTTAACTTCCTCCTCCCCACTTCCCTCTGCCCCCAATACCTCTGGGCACCACCATCCGCTCTGAGGAGCAAGTGTCGGGCTGAAGCCTGGGCTCCGCTTGCAGAGGAACCTGGGCCTCAGTCTTCCCACCTGTCAAGTGGGGCCCCCACCCTACACCGCCTTCACTCTCTTCATTGCCTAGTCTTGCCCGGTCTTTTCCCACTCCCTCACTTCCCCGTACCCCACCAGACTCCCATGCAGTTCCGAGGACCTGTTTCCCTCAGGGCACAGGAGGATCGGGAGAGGCGAAGGACGACAGAGCCCTAAGGGAGGTCGCAGAACTGGTCTGAACGAGAACCCACCAGGCCACAGGGTGAGTTTGGCCGGTCTCTAGCTTCAGGCAGACGGGGTTCAAATCCTGCTTTGCTTCCGACCACCTGCTGATTTGAAAATCATCTCTCTGGGCCTCAGTTGTCCCCTCTGTGAAATGTAGCCCCGCTTAAGACCAAGGGCGGGAAGCGTCTAGCAGGAGATCTCTGACCAGAACTAGAGAGCTGGCCTCCACCCGTCCCCTTCCCAGCCTTAGAGCGGCGCCTCGCCTCCCAATCCCGGGTCCCTCCGCCGCAGACTCCTCCTCCACTGACATCAGAGCCGCAGGCGGGCGGAGAGAGCCGCCGAGCCCAGCCGAGCCGAGCCCCAGCCCCAGCGAGAGAGCGGGCGGGTGGCCCAGGCGCGCAGCGGTGAGGACCGCAGCCAGAGCTCGGCGCCAACCACCGCGGGCCTCCGCGGGGCAGCCGCAGGTACAGCCGGCCCACCCACCCCTGCACACCTGGGCGCTGCGGGGGGACGGTAGGAGCCCCTAGCCTCTGGGTATCCTTTCCCAAGGAGTGGCCACTGGGCACCCTCCCGGGCGGGTTGGACCCTGAGGGGCAGGCAGGGCTGGGCCTTTCTCCTCCACCTCTGCCCCAGGCCCAGCAGGTGCCAGGCAGGCCTATGGGACACTGATTGGGTAATAGAGAAGGGGGCCTGTGTGAGCGCCTTCAGCTGGGCCTGACTGTGGAAGGGCGTGGGCATTTGGAGGTATCCATGGGGGTGGGGGGGCTTGTGGAGTGTACAGCCTAGGACAGGCATGTGGGTCAGACATGGGTGGGGGATCTGGGAATCTGTGTGTTTTTTGTTCCAGAGGGTGTCCACGTGTTTTGTGTGCTGGTATTTGGCTCTCAGGGTCTTAAGTCAGAGTTAGGAGGGGGTGTACAATTGTGTACTGAGGATGTTTGGAGTTAGGTGTGTAAGGAGTTGGGGTTTGGTTTGGAATACAGGAGCTTCAGGGGATGGGATAGAGGAGCTGGAGGGTGTAGGGTACATCTGGTATATGAGGGTGTGTGTGTGTCTAGGTGTCATCTTGTGTGGGTGTGGGTGGATGTGTGTTTTGGGGTGTAAGAGGGAGCTGGGTGAGAGATGTTTGGATGGACAGACAGGTGCCCGGGTGTAGGGCTGTCTGGGGCACTGTGTGGTGTGGACATGTGTGCTGATGTCTGGGAGTACATGTATGATCAGGTGTCCCAGGATCTGGATACGAGGCATACTGGATCTGGGAGGCAGGTGTTTTTGAGTCCAGGGCTGTGGAGTTGGCTTGGTGTGGCGTGTCTGCTACAGGGATGTGTGTGGATCTCTGACGGTTGTATTTGGTAGGCCTCCATGTGGGTTTCAGACTTTGCCTCTAGAGCTCAAGTCGCCTTTCCTAGAAGATTCTGCCCCTGGGATGGGTGGGCAGGGTCCCCTGGGAAAAAGGTCCTGTTCCAGGAGTGGAATCTCACGTCAGAGGCCCTAGTCAGGGCACCTCTCCTCATTCTCCCTTAGAGAAAAAGAGAGAAGGAAAGTCCTCTCCCTGAGGTCACAAAGCATGCTAGGCTCTATTTTGGCCTCATCCTCTGTGGATGGGTTGGGAGGCTGTGTTTTTTGAATGGGGCCCATTCTGGCTTCATATTGGAAGTACCAGCCAAGGCCATTCCATGGGCTTTGCCCTCAGCAAGCTTAGCTGGGGGCCCCAGGCCAGGTGTCATTTGGGCCTCTGGAGCCAGCCTCTACCTAACTCCAACCTCAGTCTCCCCATTCTTCATCTGATAAATGGGTGAGAACTCCCACCCTCTCCTGCTGGATGAGACAGACCTCAGCAGGGGAAGGGCCTGGCTGGATAGGGTTAGATGGGGCCAGGAAGGGACAGAGTGAGTAGGACCATTTCTCAGGCTCCTGGGACCCAGATGGGGAGTCAGGAGGGAGAGGTCTGGGGAGCTCCAGCTGTGGCTGTTGTTGCTGTGGGAACAGTGCAGAAAGAGCTATTTAAAAACGTGGCTGAGATATTGCTGGAAGCCCAGGCTGCGGGCCGGTTGGAGGGGGGGTGGGGAGGAGGAGGGAGAGGAGACACCCCAGCAATCCCCAGGGTGGGGTGGGGACATCACTAGTTCTGGGGACAGGGGGATCCTCCAGGCTTCTACCAGCTGCTCTGGTGGTTTATCTGTTGTACTACCAGAGGTCAGGGTTTCCCTGGGTGCTCGGATTTGGAGAGGGGGAAAACTGGGAAGTGAACTAGAATAAATGAATGAATGAATGAATGCATGACTTTGTTAAATAAAGAATTTTGCTGCCACTGTGAAAGGTTTTTCTCTAGGCACAAGAATTTGCCGAATGTTGAATAAACAAATGAATGTTTGTTGAATGATTTTGTCAAATGGATGAATCAAGGATGAATAAATGCAGGTTGAATGACTGAATGAGGCCTGTAGCAAATTCCCAGACAGAAGGCTGGGCTCTGCTGAGTCTCCTCCTTCCATTCTCCTTGCAGGAGCCCTGGCTGTGGCCGGGGGGCAGTGGGCCATGCCGGGGGCAGTGGAAGGCCCCAGGTGGAAGCAGGCAGAGGACATTAGGGACATTTACGACTTCCGAGATGTTCTGGGCACGTGAGTCCAGGGCAGGATTGGGTGCTGGATGGCTGGGGGAGGCTGAGTCCAGGGTGGTGCTTCGTCTGGTCAATTAATGCTTCCTGTTTCCCATAGCCCAGGCCCTGTGGCAGCACTATCTAGGGCCTAAACTGTCCCCAGCTTTTCACTTCTGGGTGGGACAGGGGCTGCTCTTCCAATAGCCCTGGGTTCTTGAAGAGAAAGAAGTTGGGAGAATGAAGGTGCCAGTCAGTCCATCTAACTTGCTGCCAAGAGCTAGGTGTTCTGGCCTAGGTTTGGGAACTGAGGCTGGGGATGGCTCTGTTCTTGGTGCTGGGAATGCAGAAATAACTCAAACCTGGTCTCTGTCCTTCAAGTTGATCCCAGACATGTGCAAGAGACAGACCCACAGAAAATGACAACAGGGTGTGTGCTGTGCTCCAATTAAGGTTGGGATTGAGGGCTTTGTGGAGCCCAGAGAGAGCTGTGCCTTCTGCCTGGGGGGAAACTTCGTGGAGAATGGGGCATTAGAGCTGGGGACTGAAGTAGGTGTGCACTTGTGAGAGAGGAAGAAGGGCATTCCAGGCAGAAGGAATCCTATAAACAAAGGTTTAGAGGCATGGTTCTATGTGGAAAGAGGCAGAGTGTGGTGGAGCTTAAAATCAGAGGCTGGGGAAGAGTGAGAAAAAAGGCTGGAGATGAAAGTGGAACAGTTTGTGTAGGGTCTTGGAAGGCAGGTCAGGGAGGCTAGATATTGTTCCATAGGCCACTGGGAGACACTTAAGACTTTGGCAGGTGTGCAATTCAGGACAGTCACTCTGGCCACAGCTTGGAGGGTAAACTGGAGAGGGACAGGACTGGAAACCAGTGATGAGGTTACTACAGTAACTATCCCTGAGGATTGAAATTTCACCATGAGAGATGCCTTTCTTTGACTTATGACTTCTTATTCTCCCAGAGAAAGCAAACAGATATGGAAACAATACCCTAGTAAATCCTCCTTAATCAGTTAACTTTAGTTAAATGAGTTTATTTGTTCCTTTTTAAGAGCTTGTTCTAAAGCACTGCTTCTTAAAGTTCAATGAGCATACAAATCACCTGAGATTTTGTTAAACTGCAGATTCTGATTTAGTAAACCTGGGGCAGGGCCTAAAGTTTTGCATTTCATTTCTTTTTTTTTTTTTTGACCTAGGATCCAAAGCAGTAGAGATTTTGCATTTCTAAAAAAGTTCCCAGGTGATGCTGATGGTTCTTTAAGGTGTTAAATTAGCCATGACTCAAATTAGCAGAAAAAGGGACGAACCAACTGCACACAAAATCAAAAAGCTCAGAGGTAGACTTCAGGCATGGCTGGATCCAGAGGGCCACATAATGTTATCATGAAATGACTTTGGCCATTTCTCAGGTTGGACTTCCTTTGTGTTAATTTCATTCCCAAGCAGGCTGTCCCCAAGTGGTGACAAAGATGATCATCATTAGCTCCAGGCTTACATCCTACCAGCTCAGCAGCAGCCTCATTCTTAAAGCGCTAGGAATCTGGCTTGCATCACATGACCAATTACTGTTACCAGGGGAGAGACTACTTTGGCCAGGCCTGGGTCATGTGACCATCTCTGGAGCCAGGGGATAGATGAGTGACTAGGAGAGGGTCATCCACATCCCTGGTCCAGCAGTGGTCACAGAACCCATAGGGAATGGAGGAGAGGCTGGAGGGAAGCTGGGGTTCCAGTTCTTCACCTTATGAATCCCCTCTCCCCATAGGGGGGCCTTCTCGGAGGTGATCCTGGCAGAAGATAAAAGGACGCAGAAGCTGGTGGCCATCAAATGCATTGCCAAGAAGGCCCTGGAGGGCAAGGAAGGCAGCATGGAGAATGAGATTGCTGTCCTGCACAAGTGCGTGGGCCACAGCCTTTCCCTGCCCCAAGCTGACCCTGCCTTGGCCCTCCCATCCTCCTCCTTCCCTGCTTTGGACCAAACATTTAAACTCTCTAAGCCTTAAATTGCTCATTCATAAAATGGGGATCACAATTTCCACTTGGCAGGGTTGTGGGGGAACATCAGAAGTCCTTTATTTCAAGTGCCTGGCACAACAGCTAACACAACAGATGTGATGGAGATGCCAGGGCTTAGTAACAGGGGTTTAACTGTTCAATCAGGTGTAAAGATCCATCCTGAACATGACTTGGACCCACATATCTCAGTTGGTGTTGTCTCTGGACCTACCTCAAGTTCCCCTAACATATTAAAGCCACTCAGCAAGTTTAAAAATGAGTCTCTGCTGACCCCCTGACTAAATCCACAACCAGCTGGTCTATGAATTGCTCATGCTGGTATGAAACCTCCTGTCCTCACTGGAAAACTTGCAGAGAATCACTGCTAATCTCTCCCCTGAGCTTCCAACCACCCTGGGCAGATAATGGTTTTTTTTTTGAGATGGAGTCTCACTCTGTTGCCCCGGCTGGAATGCAGTGACAAAATCTTGGCTCACTGCAATCTCTGCCTCTTGGGTTCAAGCTATTGTCTTGCCTCAGCCTCCCTATAGTAGCTGGGATTACAGGCACCTGCCACCACGCCCGGCCAATTTTTGTATTTTTAGTAGAGATGGGGTTTCGCTATGTTGGCCAGGCTGGTCTCGAACTCCTGACCTCAGGTGATCCACCTGCCTCGGCCTCCCAAAGTGCTAGGCATGAGCCACCGCACCCAACTCCTGGGCAGAGCATTTCTACTGAGACCCAGAGAAGACAAGGGATTTGTATACAGTCACATGGAAAGTTTGTAGCAGAGCTAAACTTACTTCATCATCAAGATCAATTATTGTCTGACCAACAAGGAGAAACCCTGTCTCTACTAAAAATACAAAATCAGCTGGGCGTGGTGGCACATGCCTGTAATCCCAGCTACTTGGGAGGCTGAGGCAGCAGAATTGCTTAAATACAAGAGGTGGAGGTTGCGGTGAGCCGAGATCACGCCACTCATTGCACTTCTGCCTGGACAACAAGAGCAAACCTATGGCTCAAAAAAAAAAAAGGCCAGGTGCGGTGGCTCACGCCTGTAATCCCAGCACTTTGCGAGGCTGAAGCGGGTGGATTGCCTGAGGTGGGGAGTTCCAGATCAGCCTGACCAACATGGAGAAACTACGTCTCTACTAAAAATACAAAATTAGCCAGGCATGGTGGTGCATGCCTGTAATCCCAGCTACTTGAGAGGCTAAGAAAGAAGAATCCCTTGAACCCAGGAGGCAGAAGTTGTGATGAGCCAAGATCATGCCGTTGCACTCCAGCCTGGGCAACACTCCAGCTGGGCTACAAGAGTAAAACTCCGTCTCAAAAACAAAAAACAAAAAACAAAAGAAAAAAATCAATTACCATTACTGTTTCACTTACGAGTTTTTTGTTTTTTGTTTTTTGTTTTGAGACAGTCTTGTTCTGTCACCCAGGCTGGAGTGCAGTGGCGTAATCTCTGCTCACTGCAAGCTCCACCTCCTGGGTTCACACCATTCTCCTGCCTCAGCTTCCCGAGTAGCTGGGAGTACAGGCGCCCACCACTATGCCCGGCTAATATTTTTGTATTTTCAGTAGAGACGGGGTTTCACTGTGTTCACTAGGATGGTCTTGATCTCCTGACCTCGTGATCCGCCTGCCTCAGCCTCCCAAAGTGCCGGGATTACAGGCGTGAGCCACTGCGCCTGGCCCACTTATGAGTATTTACTGTGTGCCACGCGCTGTGCCAAGCACCTTACTTGCATGATCTCACATGATCCTCACTCCAACTCTTTGAGGGAAGTACTACCATTGGCTTTATTTTATAGATGAAGAAACTGAGGCTCAGAGAGGTTACATTAAATCTAGCACCTACCCTGTACCAGGTGCTGGAGGAACAGTGGCATGCAAGACAAAGCCTCTGGATTCGGGGAGCGTATGTCTGGTAGGGGAGGCTGACAAACATGTAAACACAGAAAGTTATTTTATTTTTCATTGTTTTGAGATGGAGTTTTGCTCTTGTTGCCCAGGCTGGAGTGCAATGGCATGATCTCGGCTCACCGCAACCTCAGTTTCCCAGGTTTAAGCAATTCTGCCTCAGCCTCACAAGTAGCTAGGATTACAGGCACGTGCCACCGTGCCCAGCTAATTTTTGTATTTTTAGTAGAGATGGGGTTTCACCATGTTGGCCAGGCTGGTCTCAAACTCCTGACCTCAAGTGATCCACCTGCCTCAGCCACGCAAAGTGCTGGGATTACAGGCGTGGGCCTCCGTGCCCAGTCAGAAAACTCTTAACAGGCATGTATCAGGCTGGGTGTAGTGGCTCACTGGTAAAAAGATCAGCATCCATATAGCATGTGACAGGGACAGGATTTGGACCCAGGTCTGTGTACGCCAGAGCCCAGTGTTTATCCCTCTGCTCTCTCACCTTCCAAGAAATAGTAATAAACCATGGTAAGCCAGCTTTTCCCTTTGGGGCCTACATCCTTGGTTTGTCCTACCCAGGTTTGCAGGCACTTGGTCGGGGTAGCTGTCCTGAGCTCTAAACCACTGCTTTTTTTTTTTTCTTTTGAGACAGGGTGTTACTCTGTTGTCTAGGCTGGAGTGCAGTGGCTATTCACAGGTGCAATCATAACAGACTGCAGCTTCGAACTGCTGGGGCCAAGTGATCCTCCTGCCTCAGCCTCCCAAGTTTAAGTAGCCTGGACTACAGGTGCACACCGCCATGCCTGGCTAAACCACCTCATTTCTCCTTTCAGGATCAAGCACCCCAACATTGTAGCCCTGGATGACATCTATGAGAGTGGGGGCCATCTCTACCTCATCATGCAGCTGTGAGTGGCCCCACCTCTGCCCACCCCCACACACCTCTCCCTGCTGTCCCCACCCTCTTTGCCAGACTGCCCTATCCCCTGCTGCAGGGTGTCGGGTGGGGAGCTCTTTGACCGTATTGTGGAAAAAGGCTTCTACACGGAGCGGGACGCCAGCCGCCTCATCTTCCAGGTGCTGGATGCTGTGAAATACCTACATGACCTGGGCATTGTACACCGGGATCTCAAGGTGGGGCTCGAGGGGGTGTGGTGAGCTGGGGTACCCAAGGGTGGGGCCTTTGCAAACCCCAAACTGTCCGACCTTGGGCAACTTTCACCCCCTCACTGAGCCTTGGATTTCCATCTACAAAGTGGATCTTGTAACCCTTAAACTGCCTCCTCCTATTCTAGTCCAGATACTCAAAAGAACACGAGTGAATTGTGCTGGCATTTTATCCAAATAACATTTTATGTATTTTTCTGATTTAAAAAAAAAAATCTGACCAGGCATGGTGGCTCACGCCTGTAATCCCAGCACTTCAGGAGGCAGAGACGGGCGGATCACCTGAGGTCAGGAGTTTGAGACCAGCCTGGCAAAACCCTATCTCTGCCAAAAATACAAAAATTAGCCGGGCGTGGTGGTGGGTGCCATCCCAGCTACTAGGGAGGCTGAGGCAGGAGAATCACTTGAACCCAGGAGGCGGAGGTTGCATAAACTGAGACTGTGCCATTGCACTCCAGCCTGGGCGACAGAGCGAGACTCCATCTCAAAAAATAAAAAAAATTAAAAAAAAAAAAAAAAAACAAAAATCCTATTCCCCTTTTGTAGAAAACTTGGATGGGACAGCAAAACATAAAGAAAAAAGCCAGAAATCCCTGAAATCCTGTTCCTCAGAAATAGCGATGGGGCTCACATTTAGCAGTACATCTCAATCCGGTCTAAGAGAAGGGCACATGCCTGGCTTTGAATTCTGGCCCTGCTACTCCCTAACTGTGGGTTCTTGGGTGACTCACTTTGCCTCCAAAGGCATCAGTTTCCTCATCTGTTAGGTGGGATTATTCAGACTGGCCTAGCAGGGATGCAGTGAGGATGACATGAAATCAAGCACTAATCCAGGGTCTGGCATAAAGTAGGTATTCAAACATTTCTTTAGGGCTTTACAGTGCACACCTGAGGTTTACAGAAAGTTGCCTCCCACACCCTCTTGGGCCTTGTCCTTCCTGGAATTTTTGGCCTTCTTGAGAACTTTCTTGATTTTCTTATGGCAGCCATGAAGCCACAGTGGCTTTTGGGGGATCCATTATTTCTCAGAAGGTGCTTGGAGAGGCAGAAGGTTCTACTAGCCTCTAACCATCTCTGATTGCCCCTTCCCTTCCCTCCTGCCCTTCAAGCCAGAGAATCTGCTATACTACAGCCTGGATGAAGACTCCAAAATAATGATCTCCGACTTTGGCCTCTCCAAGATGGAGGACCCGGGCAGTGTGCTCTCCACCGCCTGCGGAACTCCGGGATACGTGGGTGCGGAGGGCCCTGGGCTGGGGCTGTGATGGTGGGGGGAACCAGGAGCTGAAGGGCAGAGATTTGTCACCACCATGTCCTCTTCCCTCCACAGCCCCTGAGGTCCTGGCCCAAAAGCCCTACAGCAAGGCTGTGGATTGCTGGTCCATAGGTGTCATCGCCTACATCCTGTAAGTGGGGCTTGGCCATGGTAGGCTATGGCTCCAGAGTTTGTCCTCTGGCCTGCTTTCCTCTCTTCCTCCCTCTGCTTCCCTTCCCTTCTTCTCTTCCCTTCTTCCCTTCCTTCCACCAATCAATTATGAATATTACTTCATTCAATAGATACTATGTTTCAAGCACTGTGCCAAGCAAGCACTGGAGTAAATTTAGCACAGAACAAACCAGACAAAGTGCCTGCCCTCAGGGAGCTGACTTTCTTTCTAGTAGAGAAGACAATCAACAAGTAAATAAATCTACAAAATAACATCAGGTGATAAAAATACATACTGTGGAGAAAAACCAAGGAGGAATAGGGAGACAGGGGTGATGCCATTTCAGTAGGGAGGTCAGGGAAGGGCTCGCTGTGGAGGGGATGTCCAAGTGCTAAGGGAGCCAGACATTGGAGGTGTGAGGAAAAAGTATCATAGGCAGAGACAATGGCAAGTGCAAAGGCCCTGAGGAGGGCAAGATGGCGGTACATTCAAGGAACAGAAAGGACAACATAGCTAGAATAGGAGTGAGCAGACAGGGCTGGTAGAGTTTATAAAGGGGGAACTCCTTCCGTGGGTCCTGCCTGACCCCTGAGACTGCCCCAGTGCTCCACCCCGGAGTCAATGGGTGCACCTGAAAGTGGAAATGAGGATAAGTTTCTCCCTGCCCAGGCTCTGCGGTTATCCCCCCTTCTATGATGAGAATGATGCCAAACTCTTTGAACAGATTTTGAAGGCCGAGTACGAGTTTGACTCTCCTTACTGGGACGACATCTCTGACTCCGGTATTTGGGGCTTTGCCTTTTTCCCCTGGGCCCCGCCTCTGGTCCCTCCCTCACCTGCTTTGGGGGCGGTCTCCCTCCTGCCTTCCTTCTGTCGGATTCTCCAGTGCCACACTAAGCTGTCTTCAAGACCAGACACCCTACCCTGGGTACTTCCTTCTGCTTGGCTCCCAGAGTGAGAAACTAGGCATTTGTTCAATCTTCAAACACAGTCTATTTGAAAATACCTCTTCCCTATTGACTTCCTGATGTCTAAAATACCACCATAAACATTTTCATCCTCCTTTTGTGCCCCCTATTAAGAAGCAAACCTGTGAAGCTACTATCATTTATCAGTGTGAATGCACTGAAATTAGTCAAGAACAACTTTTTCTTTTTTTTTTTGAGATGCAGTCTCGCTTTGTTGCCCAGGCTGGAGTGCAGTGGCACAATCTCGGCTCACTGCAACCTCTGCCTCCCAGGTTCAAGCAATTCTCTGCCTCAGCCTCCCAAGTAGCTGGGATTACAGGCACCCACCACCACGCCTGGCTAATTTTTTTGTATTTTTAGTAGAAACGAGGTTTCACCATCTCAGCCAGGCTGGTCTTGAACTCCTGACCTCGTGATCCACCTGCCTCGGCCTCCCAAAATGCTGGGATTACAGGCACGAGCCACTGTGCCCGGCCTCATGTTTTTCTTGAGAGAGACAGGAAAGAGCTGGAAGGCATGGGGTGGGAGGGTCTGAAGAAGAGCACAGGTTGGGTGGGGTGCGGCATGGACTGATTTGGCCTCTTTGTTTTGTTTTGATGCTGGGTCAGACCTAAGGGAGTGCATACGCTCTTGGGGAGTACACAGGCACTACCATGCTGTCATTATCTTTACTTTTGTCTTGGGGGTTTAGCCAAAGATTTCATCCGGCACTTGATGGAGAAGGACCCAGAGAAAAGATTCACCTGTGAGCAGGCCTTGCAGCACCCATGGTGAGAATTCACACAAGCTGTGAGGTGGGGTGGGATTTGGGGCCCTCAGGTCTGCCTCTGCCCTCATAGGCAACCCACCACATAACCCCATCCTAGGATTGCAGGAGATACGGCTCTAGATAAGAATATCCACCAGTCGGTGAGTGAGCAGATCAAGAAGAACTTTGCCAAGAGCAAGTGGAAGGTGAGTCCATATCCCTAGTTCTGGTCCCAGCCTCCCCAGGACTCCTCCCCATCCCTACCCAGGCTCAGCTCGCACAGCACCTAGCACCAAGTTGGGCACACAGTAACTTCTTAGGGATCCTTACTGAAGGACTTCATTCATTCATTCAACACTCCCAACACCTTCTCTATTCCAGAGAGGGTTCCTCACCTCCAAGTCTAGAGGGAGAAGTCTATAATTCTTCAGGAGTCATCTGATCCAGCCTATGGGGGTCCGGGAAAGTCATAAAGGTGGTGATGACTTGACAGAGCTGTCAGTTAAGTAGGAATTAGTGAGGCATAGCAGAAAAATGTCTACAGCCATTCCGGGAAGTGCAAATGCTAAGCCTGGCCAGACTGAAGGGGCTGAGGGGACTGAGAGGCAGGAGCCCAATTTGGGAAAGCAGGTAGGGGCCAGGCCTTTTAGGGCCTCAGATTCCACAGAGGAGCACCAACTTGATCCTGAGGGCACTGAGGAGGCCCAGAAGAATCTTAGGCAAGCATCTGCTACATAGAAAGGGCTCTCAGGGCCAGGCATGGTGGCTCACACCTATAATCCCAGCACTCTGGGAGGCCGAGGTGGTCGGATCACCTGAGGTCAGGAGTTCAAGACCAGCCTGGCCAACATGGCAAAACCCTGTCTCTACTAAAAACACAAGAATTAGCCACACATGGTGGTGTGTGCCTGTAATCCCAGCTACTCGGGGCACTGAGGTAGGAGAATTACTTGAACCTCGGAGATGGAGATTGCAGTGAGCTGAGATCGTGCCACTGCACTCCAGCCTGGGTGACAAAGTGAGACTCCACCTCAAAAAAAATAAAGAGCTCTCAGGATGCAGAGAATGGCATGGAGTAAAGACTGGGTGACCCATTAGGAGGCTGTGGCAGAGATACAGGCAGGAGAGGGTAAGGGTTTGGACCACAGTAGTATCAACAGGGGTAGAGAACAGTGGTTGATCCAGGAATCATTTAGGAGGTGAAACTAAGACATGATGATGCAATGGATGTTGGGGGAAAGAGATGTCAAGGGCTGGCCCAAGATTGTAGCTGGGAACAGAGTGGACGGTGGCGGTACCATGACTGAGATGGTGATCACAGGGACAGAAACATGTTTTGTGGGGATGGTTTTAGTTTTGGACATGGTGAATTTGAGGGGTGTGTGGGACACCTAGGTGGAGATGTTGAATAGATACACACCTAGGCAAGTTACTTCAGCTTTCTGTGCCTCTGTTTCCTCCTTTGAAAATTATATTAATAGTACCTACCTCAAAGACTTTCATGAAGATTAAATGAATTACTATGTAAAGTGCTTAAAGCACTACCTGGCATACAGTGCTACAGTGTTTGCTATTACATATTAATATGAATTATAGAGTTATGTTTCTATTTATATATATACACACATACATTTAACATACGTGCATGTGTGTGTGTGAATATATAATAAAGCCTTGTAGAGGTTTTTGGGGGCCTTTAGGGGAATCAATAAAATAACTCCTGAATGAAAATAACAGAACAATTGCAAGAATCCCACTGCACCTCCACTCCTGCCCCATGACTTGACTATCTCAAAAGTCCTTTCTCCCCTCTCCCTACAGCAAGCCTTCAATGCCACGGCTGTGGTGCGGCACATGAGGAAACTGCAGCTAGGCACCAGCCAGGAGGGGCAGGGGCAGACGGCGAGCCACGGGGAGCTGCTGACACCAGTGGCTGGGGGTGAGGAGCAGATTCTGCAGAAGGGCATGGGTGGTCCACAGAGAGGCACCTGGGCTGGAGTGGAGGGCCTGCCCCTCCAGCCAGCTCTGTTCTCTCTTCCCATGCAGGGCCGGCAACTGGCTGTTGCTGTCGAGACTGCTGCGTGGAGCCGGGCCCAGAACTGTCCCCCACACTGCCCCACCAGCTCTAGGGCCCTGGACCTCGGGTCAGGATCCCCTGCGTGGGAGGGCTTGGGGGCAGCCTGCTCCCCTTCCCTCCCTGAACTGGGAGTTTCTCTGCCCTGTCCCTTCCTCACCTGCTTCCCTACCACTCCTCACTGCATTTTCCATACAAATATTTCTATTTTATTGTTCCTTCTTGTAATAAAGGGAAGAAGATAAAACCATCCTTAGCGCTGTCTCCCCCAATAGCCCCCAGCCCACCTTGTTGTGCAAATTGACTGCTTGATTTGGGGGTGCCTGGCCCTTGAGGTGGTCACAGGGAGGCCCCTCCCCAACATGAGACTGGGTGGGGATGGGGAGAGAGAAGTGGGGAATGGAGGGGAAGGGGCTTGGGGGAATTCCTTTGTCCAGGGTGCCCCATCTAGACTTCCAGCCCTTTGGAACCCTTTCTGCGCTTTGCTGGTGGCTCCTGAGCACGGTGGGATTGGTGCAGGTCAGCACTGAACAGCACCTGTATGAGGGTGGAGTCGGTGTGGGGAGGAGGGTACATTGGGGTCAGGGCTGGTGGGACTAGTGACAGTGCTGGGAGGTGGAAGAGTCCTTGGGGAACAGGGCCGAAGGCAATGAGAGTCCACTGGGGTTGGGACAGGGGTGGCTGGAGAGTCCTTTAGGGCCACCTGGGGCAGTGGTGGTGGAAGAGTCTGCTGGGTCAGGGCTGGAGGAGAAGTCCTATGGGGTCTGAGCTGGAGGAGAGGAAACCTAGTAGGTACACTCACCGCTTGGGCCCAGCCAGCATAAGGTCCCCACAGGCTCCGGAAAAAGTTTCCTAAATCAGAAGTGATGAGACTAAGTTATCTGACCCCTTCTGTGACCCATCAAGAGAGGTAGGGTATGAGGGAGAGATGACTAAGAGAGAGAGAGGTTTCTACCATACCAGCCCACTGCCAGCCCCTGCAGCCCACTTTCCTCACCCAGTTCCTTGTTGCTCTGGGGGCTTGGTCCCTTCGCCTGGGACGTGGTAGGGTGCCAGCTGTAGTCACGTTGGGCAATCTGCCATATATGGACATCCACGGGCACAGCCTGGGGCTTGTCTAGGGCCATCAGGCAGATGCAGTCAGCCACCTTTGACAATACACAGAGAATGAGCCCTTGTGGAAGAAGGGCAGCATCCGGCCAGCATCTTGCTTATAACCCCAAAGCCAGCTGCTTTCTCCTTCACTCTGGGGTTACTGTTGTTCTATATTCTCAATCAACAGATACTATCTATGAATATGCTTTTTTTTTTGAGATGGAGTCTTGCTCTGTTGCCCAGGCTGGAGTGCACTGGTGGAATCTCGGCTCACGGCAACCTCCGCCTCCCAGGTTCAAGCAATTCTCCTACCTCAGCCTCCCAAGTACTGGGATTACAGGCATGCACCACCACGTGTGGCTAATTTTTGTGTTTTTAGTAGAGATGGGGTTTTACCATGTTGGCCAGCCTGGTCTCAAACTCCTGACCTAAAGTGATCCGCCCACCTTGGCCTCCCAAAGTGCTGGGATTACAGGCATGAGCCACCATGCCCGGCCTATGAATACACTGAAATTACTGTAGTAAGAGCTGCTACCAGGTTCTTATAACCTGGGAAGAAGGTATTACCACACCCATTTTGCAGACAAGAAAACTGAGGCTCTGAAAGGTGAAGTGACCTGGCCAAAGTCACATGGCTGGGGAACAGGCAGAAACAATATTTAATGTTAGGCTATAGTCCAAAGCCCATCAAAAAAAATTCTTTAAGCAAAAATTCATTTTTTAAACTACAGAGAAGTATGAAGGAAAAAAAAGGCTGGGCGCAGTGGCTCACACCTGTAATCCCAGCACTTTGGGAGGTCGAGGTGGGTGGATCACGAGGTCAGATCAAGACCATCCTGGTCCAACATAGTGAAACCCCATCTCTACTAAAAATACAAAAATTAGCTGGGTGTGGTGGCTCATGCCTGTAATCCCAGCTACTCGAGAGATTGACGCAGGAGAATCGCTTGAACCCAGGAGGTGGAGGCTGCAGTGAGCCGAGATTGTGCCATTGCACTTCAGCCTGGCGACAAAGCAAGACTGTCTCAAAAAAAAAAAAAAAAAAAGACAGATGCCTAATTTCCAATCATCTTATTGCCAGTTAACCCTATTGACATCAAGGAAAAAGTTTTGTCAGTACATGTAATTTTATGAAAGGAACAAAATGTGGCTGGGAGCAGTGGCTCATCCCTGTAATTCCAGCACTTTGGGAGGGCAAAGCAGGAACACTGCTAGAGGGCAAGAGTTTAAGACCAGCCTTAACTGGTCTTAAACTCTTAGACATTGTTAAGAGCCTGTTTCTACCAAAACAAACAAACAAAATAGGAAAAGGAGAAATATCTTCCCATTTGTCTCCCCCAAGGAAACTATTCAGTTTCCTGCAATTTCCTTCTGGAAATTGCTGCATATATATAGCAGCACATATGTGTTGCATGTGAACAAATGGTCTTTCTAGAAATTCATTCAAAGGGCTATATCCTTTCCACTCTTTCTGCACTCTGCTTTTTTCTCTCATAAAACATCTACTTATATCCTTTCTCCTTCCTGCTCTGCCTCCGGAAGCCAAGCCTCCACCCAGCTCCCAGGCTTGGCTCATTTCCTGCTCTCCTCCTCTTAAGTGTCAGTGGAGAGGGTGGCTCCTACCCCCTGGGGCCTCACCTTGGTGCCCACTCCCGGCAGGGTACAGAGGGCCTTGTGGGCCTCCTCATAGGAGGCCTCTCGTAGCTGCTGCAGCCAGGGTAGCCCGCCCTGTTCTTCCAGGATGGCTCGGGCACTGGCACTCACGTAGCGGGCACGGTAGCCCAGGCCCAGCTTCCTGAGATGAGCCTCCACCTCTGGCCCTGTGGGGAGTGAGGAGGAGAGTAGGCATCAGGCATCTTCAAGTTCTTCCTGTCCTTGGGCTAGTAAGTGAGCTCTCCACCTCGGGACAAGAGTGCTTTTCCTAAGTACCCCTCCTACCTCCCCACCCTCTATAGGATAGTGGACACTTTTATGTGCAAGGGAAAGGGTTAAGGCCTGGATCCTGTCCCTCTACACATGTTTTCTGAGCACCTACTGTGAATTGGCCCCTGGAGCCCAAGTCTAGTCCAGGGACTGAGGACTTGCTGCCCTGGAGGAGCTCCCCAACCGAGTTCCTTAATCTTTCCAAAAGAGTGTTCATACTCATGATCTAAAAAAATAACCAAAATATAGCAAGAGCTTCTATGATTAAGTGCTAGGCATCAAGCACTGGCAACACGCTTCAGATATATTATCATGCTTACTTTTCCTAAGAACCCCACTGACAGTACTGCTGTTTTCCCATTTTACAGGTGGAGAAAATGAGGGCTTAGAAGAGGTTAACTTACTTAAAGGACATGGGGGAGATAAGATCTTGCACCTAGGTCTGGGACACCAAGACCTGTGGTTTTTCTTTTTCTTTTTTTTTTTTTTTTGACACAAGGTCTTGCTCTGTCACCCAGGCTGGAATGCAGTGGCACAATCTCAGTTCACTACAGGCTCACCTCCTAGGCTCAAGCGATCCTCCCACCTCACCCTCCTGAGTAGCTGAGACTACAGGCTTGTGCCACCATGCCTGGCTAATTTTGTTTATTTTTTGTAGAGATGAGGTCTCACTATGTTGCCCAGGCTGGTCTCAAACTCCTGGGCTCAAGCCATCCTCCCACCTTGGGCTCCCAAAGTGCTGAAATTATAGGCATGAGCTACCACACTTGGCTAACGCCGTGCTTTTAACCCATTACATGACACTGCCTCATGATTGCTTTATTCACCCACAAAGTCCTTCTAGATAGAATCTGTTATTCCCATTCTACAAACAAGCTAAGAGAAGCCAGGAGAGGTGAATGACTTTCTTCAGGTCTGATGACTAAGCCAGGAGCTGAGACTCAAGAACAGGCTTCTTTTTTTTTTTTTTTTTTTTGAGATGGAGTCTCGCTCTGTTGCCCAGGCTAGAGTGCAGTGGTGCGACCTCGGCTCACTGCAAGCTTTGCCTCCTGGGTTCACGCCATTCTCCTGCCACCATGCCCAGCTATTTTTTTGTATTTTTAGTAGAGATGTGGTTTCACCGTGTTAGCCAGGATGGTCTCGATCTCCTAACCTCGTCATCCGCCCACCTTGGCCTCCCAAAGTGCTGGGATTACAGTCGTGAGCCACCGTGTTCGGCCAGGTTTCTTTTTCTTTTTTTTTTCCTTTTCTTTGAGATGGAGTCTCGCCCTGTTGCCCAAGCTGGAGTGCAATGACATGATCTCGGCTCACTGCAACCTCTGCTTCCCAGGTTCAAGTGGTTCTCCCGCCTCAGCCTCCTGAAAGGCTGGGATTACAGGCACCCGCCACCACGCCCAGCTAATTTTTAGTAGAGATGGGGTTTCACCCCTGACCTCAGGTGATCCACCCGCCTCGGCCTCCCAAAGTGCTGGGATTACTGGTGTGAGCCACTGTGCCCGGCCCAGGTTTCTTTTTGTTTGTTTGAGATGGAACCTCGCTCTGTCACCAGGCTGGAGTGCAGTGGCGTGATCTTGGTTCACTGGAGCCTCCTGCTGCCAGGTTCAAGCAATTCTCCTGCCTCAGCCCCCAGGTAGCTGGGATTGCAGGTGCCTGCCATCACGCCCAGCTAATTTTTGTATTTTTAGTAGAGATGGCGTTTCACCATGTTGGCCGGGCTGGTCTTGAACTCCTTACCTCAGATGATCTGCCTGCCTCGACCACCCAAAGTGTTGGGATTACAGGCGTGAGCCACCACACCCGGCCAGGAATGGGTTTCTAAGCACCAAAAACATTCTCCTGTTTTGAGGCAGTCTATCTCTTTGCTATGCAGTTCCCAAGCACTTGTCCTAGCTTGGTTCTCATATCTGCCAACTGATACACTTGCCTCTGTAAAACATTTGCCTTACAGGGGTACTGTGAAGAACACACGAACACATGTGTTCTTAGATGCAAAACTATCCTGTTCACTACAATGATACCAGCTTGATTTTTTTTTTTTTTTAGAAGGAGTCTAGCTCTGTCACCCAGGCTGGAGTGCAGTGGCATGATCTTGGCTCACTGCAAGCTCCGCATCCCAGGTTCACACCATTCTCCTGCCTCAGCCTCCCAAGTAGCTGGGACTACAAGCGCCCACCACCACACCCGGCTAATTTTTTTGTATGTTTAGTGGAGACGGGGTTTCACCGTGTTAGCCAGGTTGGTCTTGATCTCCTGACTCTGTGATCCGCCTGCCTCGGCCTCCCAAAATGCTGGGATTACAGGCGTGAGCCACCGCACCCAGCTGATACCAACCTGAATTTTACATATACTTCCTGTGTGCCAAACACTGCGCTAGGTGCAGTATGTATATTCCTTTATTCAACTCTCGTGACAACTCCAATAACAGCATAGGTAGATGCTATTATTCTATTTCACAGATGAAGAAACTTTAGTATAGAGATGCTAAATAATGTGCCCAAGTGAGAGTTGGGGTTCAAAACCAGGCATGGGTCTGTCCCCAGAATGCATGCTTTTAACCTCAAACTACTGTACATTGTATACAGATGCTTTTCTGATGAGGCATTGAACTCACTAGGCAAAAAGCACAGACCAGTGAGGTGCTGACATTTTGGGGATGCATAGGGAGGATGAGTAACTGGAGTTGATCAGACCAGGCAGGGCAGTTCTGGATTGGGGAAGTGTTTGGTATGGCAGGAAGCCTTGAGATGGTAACCAGGGGAAAAATGAACAGATCTTCAAAGCTGATGGAGGCCTGGGGGCAGGGGACCCACCTACTCACCAGCCAGGGCCTGCAGGCTGGGGAAGCCATGGTAGGTGACATCATCAAGCTGGATGAGCTGAGGTCCAAAAGCCTGGCACAGCCGCTCCACCATGCCAGTGATGCGGGCGATGTTGTTGTTGGAGGAACAGATAAAAGAGAAAAGGCATTCGATGGGGTCTTGTCGCAGCAGTCGCACACCTGGAGACCAGAAATGCAGGAGGTAGGAGAGGTACCTACTGTTGGGTGTGGCCTCTTCCCACCCACAGGTCAGATCCTAGGTACCAAAACTCCAGGATGATCCCAGGAGAATGAGAGTCAGCATCATTAGAGAAAGCAACACCAGGCCGGGCGCGGTGGCTCACGCCTGTAATCCCAGCACTTTGGGAGGCCGAGGCGGGCGGATCACGAGGTCAGGAGATCGAGACCATCCTGGCTAACACGGTGAAACCCCGTCTCTACTAAAAATACAAAAAAAATTAGCCGGGCGTGGTGGCGGGCGCAAGCTGCTCGGGAGGCTGAGGCAGGAGAATGGCCTGAACCCGGGAGGCGGAGCTTGCAGTGAGCCGAGATCGCGCCACCGCACTCCAGCCTGGTGAGACTCCGTCTCAAAAAAAAAAAAAATAAAAGGAACACCAGACCTCTCATTCCTCATAGCATCTTGTAAGGGCTGAGTTACCATCCCATTCCACAGATAAAGAGACCACAATGTAAGCTCCATGAGGACCGGTATTTGGGTCCGTTTTGTTCATTGGTGTATCCCCAGTCGCACAGCAGATGCTTTGTATATATTTACAGAATGAATGAAATCACTTGCCCTGGGTCACACAACCACGAATGGGCTCAAAATCCTTGTCACTTCACTATGGTTATTAGCAGGATAATAATAATGATGATAATAATTACTATGTGCCTGGCATTATTCTAGGCACTTTACATGTATTAGTTCCTTAAATCCTCATAAAAGCCTATGAAGTAGATATAATCCCCATTTTACAGGTGGTAAAACTGAGTCATAGAGAAGTAACTTATGTCCAAGAACCCTAACCCCAGCCCAGGTCCTGTACTCACCTTGGAATTTCTGAGCCACCTCTTGGAAGTGGGAGTCCACAGAACCCCAGTGGTGATACAGTTGAGCCAGGGTGACATCTAGCTGGAAGTACTTGCGCACGGCCTCCAGCTCGTCTGGTGTGGGCCTGCCAGGCTGGCTCTTGTCTCCTCGGTACACAGTGCAGTGGAGCTGCTCCTCAGTCTGAGTCAGTGTCCATACTTGATCCGCTAGTACACCACTCCAGTGTGCAGGACTTTGCTCCCTCCACCTAAGCCCCAGGCACACGACAACCCTGGCACTCAATTTCCTTTCTTGCACCCTTTGGGGTCCCTCCCATCCTACAATCGCTCCATGTACAAAACTGATACAAGTAAAAGTGCTATCTTCCAGTCTGGGCAACATGGTGAAACCTCACCTCTACAAAAAATACAAAAATTTAGCCGGGCATGGCACACACCTGTATTCCCAGCTACTCGGGAGGCTGCGCCCGGGGGTCGAGGCTGGAATGGGCCTCTGCATTCCTACCTGAGCAATAGAGTGAGACACTGTCTCAAAAAAAGAAAAACAAGTACTGTTATCTTCTGCATCGGTTATACCGCTAAATCCTTACAATATCACTGCACAGACATATTAAAGGGAACAGCCTGGCCACCCGTGCTTGTTTCCTCTTTTGTACCCCGGGGTTTCTTCCATCACCCCCCAAATTCCTTTGTACCCCATGCCGGGCAGTGCTGAGGCGGCAGGAGCCAGTCCCAGGAGACGGGCTTCCCAGGCGCAGTCACTCACCGGAAGGACTGTCCAGAAGGCAGAACCAGGTCCAGGCGCAGCTCAGAGCGAGGGCACGGGATAGAGGCCCACAGGGCAGGAGCGGAGGCTAGAGTACGATGCCCCATGCGCCTGGGCAGAAGCGCGCGGGCCGGCATTTCCACAGCAGGAGCCGCCCACAGCAGCCCCGCCCACCCAGAACCAGGCCTAGTCGGCGCCCAAAGACCCCGCCCAGACAAGGACCACGCCCCTTAAGGCCTAGCCCACAGGGTCCTGATTAACGACCTTCCTCGTTTCACTTAATTCCTCCACCTCCTGCATGCCTCGCCCTTTGCGGGTCATCAAAGCCCCGCTTCGTGCCCCAATCCTCCGGCTTTCCTGAGGTGTAGGTCCCGCCTCCTCCTTCCGACTTATCCTCTCCCGCCCCCCGAGCCTCTGGGCGCGCACAGCTGTGTTCTTCTGAGTTCTCCAGTGGCCGACCACGCCACCACCGGAAGTAGTGCTCAAGCACTGCGTATTTGACCTAGAGGTAGCCAATCCGAGGAGGAAGTGGGAGGCGCCAATGAGAAATCAGGGTGGGCGGGCCGTTCCGAGGCGCCCGCGCTGTTGGCGCGCACTGGGCTGTCTGCCCGCTGTTGGCCTTTCCCCCACCGGGATTGTCTGCACTCGGGGAGCTAACGAGTTCCATCCGGGCGCCCCGCGGTTCCTCAGGGCTGTCCATCTTCAGAGCCACGTCCTTTCCCAGCCTGTCCTCCGAGAGCCGTTCTCCCCTGAGCCTCTCCAGTCTTAGGCGTTCGCCCTCCTTGGGCCGCCTCCCACGAACCCTATCTTCACCAAGAACTGGAGCGAGCACAGCTCAGGCCCTAGAGCCCTCGGGAAGTGTCTCCAGAGTATTCTCTTTTGCGCCCGCCCGCTAAGTTTGTCCCCTTCAAGACCTTTAGGCGTCCTCTGAGACCTCAGGACTTCAGAGGCGTCTCCTCGGATTGTCCAGCCGGCCGCCACAGCTGCTGCCTGCAGTCTTGGCCATTCATTCCTTCCATACTCCATCTGCTCATGCTTTCCTCAGAATAGGGCCTGTGCCGGGGGTTTGTCTGGGGCTGGGCCCAGAAGCCCATCAGGTTGAGTCCAAGTCCCAGTGTGTGGCCCTGAGGCAGCCAGCCTCGTCCAGCCGCCTGGAGCAGGAGGATGGATTATGTAATGTCTTCCCTTCTGGCGAATGATGTGAAAAAGCAGGGAGCTAAGAGATACGAACTTTACTGGGCCATTCTCACCTTCTAGCACAGGGATTTGGGGTTGCTGTATCTTAACTGTCAGGCTGCAGGTTTTTTTTTGAGACGGAGTCTCACCCTGTCGCCCGGGCTGGAGTGTGATGGTGCGATCTGGGCTCACTGCAACCTCCGCCTCCCGGGTTCAAGCGATTCTCCTGCTTCAGCCTCCCAAGTTGCTGGGACTACAGGCGTGCACCACCACGCCCAGCTAATTTTTGTATTTTTAGTAGAGATGGGGTTTCACATCTTGGCCAGGATGGTCTCGATCTCTTTTTTTTTTTTTTTTTGAGACGGAGTCTCGCTGTGTCGCCCAGGCTGGAGTGCAGTGGCCGGATGTCAGCTCACTGCAAGCTCTGCCTCCCGGGTTTTTACGCCATTCTCCTGCCTCAGCCTCCCGAGTAGCCGGGACTACAGGCGCCCGCCACCTCGCCCGGCTAGTTTTTTGTATTTTTTAGTAGAGACGGGGTTTCACCGTGTTAGCCAGGATGGTCTCGAACTCCAGACCTCGTGATCCACCCGTCTCGGCCTCCCAAAGTGCTGGGATTACAGGCTTGAGCCACCGCGCCCGGCCGGTCTCGATCTCTTGACCTCGTGATCCAGCCGCCTCGGCCTCTTGAAGTGCTGGGATTACAGGCGTGAGCCACTGCACCCTGCCCAGACTGCAAGTTCTTAAAGAGCAACATCTGCAGCGGATTGACCCTTATATCCCAGCCAGAGACCTAGCAGAGTGTACCGTGAGCATGGAATCAACATCAGACCAATGCCGTCATTGTCTCAGTGCCACTCCTCAGTGGCTGCAAGGTCTGGGCCGCCCCTTTTTCCTGTGACTGTTCCTATCTGTAGGCATGCCACCCCACAGGCGCCTAGCACTTGGAAGGCATTCCTTCAATAAATGTCGGTGGAGTCTGGAATGAAGGTGCCGAGGTTGGGAGTGAGCAAAGAGCAACCCTCTCCATCCCTGCTCTGTCTCCGGTTAAGCAGTGGGGAAGGTCTCAGCTGCAGTGATGCTGAAACAGTTGGGCCATGCCATTGGCAAAGGACTTGAGGCCTCTGAGGGCCAAGAAGGAATCAACAGTTGACTCTTCCCCTGGCAGTTCAGCATACTGGTTGAAGAGCCAGCTTTGCAAACAGACCTGGGTTCCAATTCTAGCTCTGTACCTTCCTAGTTGTAGGAACTAGGAACTGTAGGAACTGTAGGCAAGATAATTTTTTGAAACCTCAGCATCTTTGTGGAGATAACCAGCCTATTATTAAACTCCCTGTAGTTACTGCAAGGATTACGCAAAGCTGAGTGTCTAAAGGTGCTTAGCACAGGGCCTGCCACTCACTCCATGCATGGGTAACGGGGGCTCTCTGCTATGTCTTATAAATGTAGCATGCACAGCAGTCAGCAACCACTTGGGCCCAATTATGTGTCATCCCTGGGGCACAGAACCTCCCTTTGTATCCCCTTTGCCCTGGCAGGGGGGAAGAACAAAGAATTCTAAAAAGACAGTTTATTTTCTAAGAATCAATATATTTTCTTCCTTTGAAATAAATACAAACCAGTTTGAAAGGTGGGGGAATCTATGGGAAAGAGAAGGGAAATGGGGACAGGCCCCAGTCTTTTTTTTTTTTTTTTTTTGTACCAAATGACTCTGGCGCGACCCGGAAACGCAGTTACAAATGAGAATAATTTAAATTCTCCGATAATTACAGTTATTTACAACAGCAGGGGAGGGAGTCACCTAGTGCCCCTCTTCCAGGCTGGACAGATGCCCGCTCACCTCACCACTGGTAGGGGCCTCAGGCCTCTAGGCAGTTATAGATTCTCCTGGCATGAGCAGGTAGAGGTGGTGGGATGGCCTGTTTTATGCAGTGTCCTAACTTTGGCCCACCACCCCGCCCTACAATGCTGTGAGGTCTCTGGAGCTCTTTCTGACCTGTGGGCCCTCCCTCTCCTTGCACTGAACTGCCACTGGCCCTTGGAGTGTTCTGTACAGTCCAGCTGCACTTAGGGCAGGAGGGACCTCCCCCACCCAGCTTCCCCTGAGACTGGCCCCAAGACCAGAAATGAGTCAGTGCAGAGGCCGGTGCCACTCCAGGACAGTGAGCAAAGGGGAGGAGAGAGGTCACAGGGTTGTGTGTGACCCTGTGTAGGTTGGGCTGTGTTGAGCAGTATCAATCACTATCGCTGGTCTCACTGCTCTGCTCGCCTTGCACCTTGCTGCGGTGCTGCAGAGCCCTGTGGTAGGCGATCTG